>NC_083361.1:82168104-82518104 GCF_030254825.1 Meriones unguiculatus | reverse complement strand
ATTTAAACTCAGACTGAAAATGTATTTTTAACTGTCTGTATTAAATGTCTCCGCCATCAATCCTCACTATTATTCCCTAGACAATAAAAAAAAAAAAAATCACCGCATACCTGTTTTTGGGCCAGTACTATATTTTTCTAACTTTGGGTCTGTGGTACAATTTGATATCAGGCATGATGTTACTTTTGGCATCACTTTCACTGAGAATTGCTTTGTTTTGGCTGTTTGAAGGTGTTTGTTTTTTGTTTGTTTCTTCAAGACAGGGTTTCTCTATATAGTCCTGCTTGTACTGAACTACCTTTGGTAGACCAGCCTGGCCTAGAACTCACAGAGATCCACCTGCCTCTGCCTCCCGAGTGCTGGGATTAAGGACGTATGTTATGACGGCCCAGCCTGATTGGTGTATTTTATGCTTCTATATAATTTTAAGGATTTCTTTCTAGTACTTTGAAGGTCACTGAAATTTTGATGGGGGGGTTTGAATTTGATCTGTATATTGTTTTTTGTCACATTAATTCTCCCAATCTATAAGCTCAGGAGGCGGTTCACTCTTATAGTGTTTTCTTCCGTGTGTACTTTTCAGTGCAGAGGTCTTCCAACTCCTTGGTTAGGTTTATTCTTAGGCATTTAGTATCTATTTTGAGGCTACTATGAATAGTATTGTTGTATTGATTTCTTTCTTGGCGTGCTCATTACTGGGAAAAGTTCCTATATTTCTGCATGTTGATAAATACTTTGTTAAAAGTGCTTATCAGATTTAAAGAGTTTTCTAGAGAATTATGAGCAGATTTCAATGTTTCATTTATTAGCAGTTGGACAAAACTGATTCTAATCTTACATCTATCCAATTTATTTAAATGTGTACAAACATAATTCTACTTCACTTTGTCTTCCAATGTTATGTATAAGCATTTATAGGATGAAATGCACACATTATAAGTTAGCTTATTTCCCCTTATATTACAATTGACTTGCATTGATTTTTATGATTCTGTGTGCATTAACTTATACTACCTATAGCCTTTTATTTCATAACATTAAAAATGCATTGTGAACTATTTGCATTAAGAGTGATATCTGCAAAGTGTGTATATATGTGGAAAGCCCCAGGGTGCCTGACGATGCAGTTATGATCCAGTACAGAGAAGGGTCCAAGCTCTCTGAAACCCAGTGAGAACAAGATCAAAGAGTGCTGAAAATGTTGAAGGCTGTGCTCAAGAAGCCAAGAGGGAGGAAAGAGAAGCAAAAAGGAAACAGGGAGTGACTTCAGGTTGGAGATGCCTGTCTTGCCCTCTGTCACGTGCCGAGTCTCCTGTGAGCAGTCTTCCTACAGCAGAGGACACCTATCATGTAACCTAGCATGTGAGCTTGGCCAAAAATGTCTCAACGTCTTTTCCTCCACCACCTCTGCTGCCTCAACAGTCTCACTTGACATAAAAACAAAAATCCCCAGGTCTCACCAAAAGCCCAAGTTGTTTTGGTCATGGTGTCTTATCACAGCAATAGTAACCCTAATCAATACAGAAGGAAGAGCTCCACAGGCTCCCCTTCAACAGAGCAGGGAACACAAAAAACACAAAAAACAGTCAAAAGTTTATAATAACCGACTGAATGCTAAATCAAGAAAATGGCAACTTAAAAATGGTAGAATTAACTTAGCAGCAGAATATGTGAATGGATCAATCTCCAAGGTAGATCACAGTAGGCTATAAAACAAGTTTCATAAAGCCTTAGGAGACTGGAGTAATACAACTTTCATTGATCACAATACAAAAACAAACAAAACACCAAATCAAACAAACAACAAACATAAACGAACCAACCAAAACTAGAAATGCAGGCTGACACACTTACCAGGGGAAAGGAGTTTAGTGGTTTCTTAATTTAAAATATAATTACCATGACCTAAACAATGCTACTTCTAGGAACACATCAGTAAGAATTAAAATGAGTTTTTAAAATCAATGTGTGGAGATAGAATAAAAGGACAGAACTAGGGGAGGCTGGGATTGTTGCTGTGGCTATGACCTGAGGTAACCTTGTTCACTAGAAGAAAACAAAAAAAGCAGAGAATTGAAGTGTGCAGTAGATACAGAGACAGGCAAAGGAGAAGGAGGCAGGAACCCAAGCAGCCTCGCAGACTCATGTCTAACCTCTTGTCTTTTGCCCATGTGCAGGGGGCCTGTCCTATCATGCTTGGCTTCCAGAAGCACCACTAGCATCTTCTTCGCTCTGTATCTACAGGGGACCCTTTTAGGCATCCAGACAGACAGGTAATCCCTCACTACCCCACTGGGCAACTTCTGAGGGTAAAGAGGTTACCCACTCTTCCAATTTTCTTTTATTCCCATGGGACATACCTCTAAGTATTAAAATAACTTCGCAATTCATTAAGTAAACAAATACTTATGTTCTTAACAGTATGTGAACAAAAACATTTACAACAGGCAAAGGGGGGAAATAATGTTAATATCCATCAATGCAAGAATGGATAAACAAATGCAAAAGAGAATATTATGGAGCATAAGAAGGCATATACCTAGATATGTTTAATTATATGTTTGTATATTAAAATATAGATAAACCTAGAAAACATGCAAAGTAAAATAAGATATACTTAAAATAGCACATATTGGAGTTGAATAGACTGACTCCGTGGCTAAGAGAACTAGCTACTTTTCTAGAGAACCTGGGTTCAGGTCCTTGTACCCACATGTGGCTCACAACCTT
This sequence comes from Meriones unguiculatus, assembly GCF_030254825.1. Classification (NCBI taxonomy): domain Eukaryota; kingdom Metazoa; phylum Chordata; class Mammalia; order Rodentia; family Muridae; genus Meriones; species Meriones unguiculatus. The sequence goes on along the minus strand of NC_083361.1, from coordinate 82,515,374 downwards.
TTCTAACTCCAGTAACAGGGGATCTGATACCCTCTTCTAGCCTCCGAGGGTACCAGACACATGTGGTTCAGACATGCATGCAGCAGAATACTCATATACACTAAATACATATATTTAAAATAAAGTAAAGTAATGCTTATTGCATGTTTCCACTGTAGGACACATCCATAACAGAGAAATCCACTGAGAGATACTGGTGGGTCCTGTCTCTGGGGAGAAAAAGAGGTACCACTTAAGGGGGTTTGTTTGTTTGTTGTTGTTTTGAGCAACAACTCAGAATTTAACAGAGGAGGTTAGTTATCAATCATCATGAAGTTAATACCATAAATGTATTCTTTACAACTGTTAATTTTGGGGTCATGGAGATGGCTTAATGGATGAAGGTGCCTGACAGCCTGGCTTGACCTGCAGAACTCACATGACCAAAGAAGAAAATTAACTCCCAAACATTGTCCTCCGGCTTCCACACACATGCATGCTGTGGAATATGTCCAACCCTCTCCAAATACATATGCATGTTAAAATAATTTTGGCCCAATTACATAAGCCTGTGTGGAAAATGAGCTCATGTACTCATTTGCAAGGTACAGCAGCACACATCTGTTTCCAAATACCCAGGGCTGAAACAAGAGGATGGCCTACACCCATGAGTTTAGGGGCCATGGGAAATAAAACGAGGCCTTGCCTCAAGACTGAAACAAAGTAAAGCCAAATCTCACAAGATCAAAAACCAGCACCCTGGGGTTATGAATTTAAGGCTCAGAATTGTCATCTTAAACTTACAATTCTAAGTACCACTGTTACTAGTAAAAATGAAATACTGATAGATGAATCTGAGAACATTAAAATTAATGAATTTTGTTCATTAAAACAAAGATAGACAAGGCTAATAGAGGAATGCCATACTAAGAAAAACTATTTGTAGCATGTGAAAGCAGTAAGTGCTAGTGGCAGAGAGATGGCTTAGTGGCGCTTACAGCGTTCTCTGCTGGCTTCAGAGGTCAGAGATTCCTAAAAGAAGGATGTGACATGCTGCTACTGCTTGAGGATGGAGACAGACACATGAAAAGACCTTGAGATCAGTCTTTAACTCTTAGGAAAATCAGGGCAAGAGCTCCAAGAAAAGAGGCTGGGCACTACAAACACAAGGAGCTGAACTGCAAGTGAAAGGTGAGTCCAGACAAGAGGTTCTAGAATTAGATGGAATCTGGTCTGGTAAGACCCTAACTTCAAGCCTCATCACCTTCTGGCCATGCCATTCAGGACTTCTGACCTACACAACTGTAAGATAATGACTACAGTTTGTTTTAAGCTACTAGTCTTATACTTTGTTATAAAGCAATAAAAAATTATTTCGTAAGAAACAGAAAGCAGTAGGAAATGCTGGCATACTATAAACGGTTACTGCTAACTCTATAGAACTTGCTAAAATTAAGACTGTATACAGGGCCACCCAGATGCCTCACTGGGTAAAAGTGCTTGCTACCACTGAATTCTGTCCTTGGAACCCAGACAGTGAAGAGAGAGTATCAACTATTGCAAGTTGTCCTATGACTTCCACACATATATGTCTTTTTTCCTTTTTTTAAAACTAGATTATTTTCCCTCACAAAATGTATTCTGATTATGGTTTTACCCCCCTCTACTCCTCCAGTTCTTTGCCATCTCCTCTCCCACCCATATCTCCCTTTCTGTCTCTCATTAGAAAACAAACAGGTTTCTAAGAGATAATAATAAAATAAAAGGGTAAGATAAAATGAAAATTAACACATTGAAATTGAACAAAACAAACAAGCAGAAGAAAAGAAACCAAGAGAAGGCAAAGGAAATACAGACCCACTCATTGACATATGCAGAAATCCCATAAAAATACTAAACTGGAAATGGCTTGCAACCTTCCTAATGCTGCAACCCTTTAACACAGCTCCTCATGCTGTAATGACCACAATCATAAGATTATTTTTGTTGCTACTTCATAACTGTAATTTTGCTGTCATGAATCATAATGCAAATATGTGATACCCAGGATATCTAATATGTGATTTCAATGAAAGGGTTGTTCTACCCACAGGTTGAGAACCACTGCGATAGTATAAATGCAGAGGAACTGGTACAGACCTGCAGAGGCCTTACGCCCGCAGCCCCCGGTCTCTGTGAGCTCGCATCTACCTTGACCACATTAACTTAAAGGGCCTTGTTTTCTTAGGCTCCTCTGCCTCTTACACTCTTTCTGCCTCCTATTCTTCAGAGTACCCTGAGCCCTGATGAGAAAGGATTTGATGGAGACATCCCATCAAGGCTTAGTGTTCCGAGGTCTCTCACTCTTTGCATAATGTCTGGCTGTAGGTCTCTGTACCCATCTGCTGCAGTAGCTCCTCTGATGATAGCTGAGCAAGGCACTGATCTACTATACTATGAGAATAGCAAAATGTCATTAGAAGTAATTTAACTGCTACTTTTTTTTTTTTAGACTGGTAGTATTTGGTTTTACCCTAGGTTCCCAGGCTTTCTAGTTTGATGGTATGTGTTTGGGCCTGGTGCCCTTGGAGGCCAAATAAGGGATTGAGTCTCCACAAAGAAAGAGAGGCCTATAAACACACAATAAGCTTATAGAACAACGAATAGATTGGGCCAGAAAAGAAAATCACCTCAACACATAATAATAAAAATATTAAATGTGCAGAACAAAGAGAGATTATTAAAAGCTGCATGGAAAAAAAAGGCCAAGTCACATATAAGAACAAACCTATCAAAATTACACCTGACTTCTCATCAGAAACTCTAAAAGCCAGAAGGGTCTGGAAAGATACATTACAGATACTAAGCGACCATATATGTCAGCCCCAACTACTATACCTAGCAAAACTTTTAATTACCATAGAGGGAGTAAACAAGATATTCCACGACAAAACAAATTTAAAGAGTATCTATCCACAAATCCAGCCCAACAGGAGATACTACAAGGAAAATCCAACCTAACGAGGCTAACACCAAGAAAAACACAAGAAATAAATAACCCCACATCAGCAAAACCAACAGGGAATCACACATACTCTCCTACCACCAACATGGAAATAACAGGAAGTTAACAGCAACTGGTTGTTAATATCTTTCAACGCCAATGGCATCAACTCCCCAATTAAAAAAACAAACACATTAACAGAATGGATATGAAAACAGGAACCATCTTTCTGTGGCATACAAGAAACACACCTGAGCAATAAAGAGAGACATCACCTCAGAGTAAAGGGCTGGAAAAAGTTTTTCCAAGCAAATAGACCCAAGAAGCAAGCTAGAGTAGCCATTCTAGTATCTAATAAAACAGACTTTTGACCAAAATTAGTCAAAAGAGATGAAGGACAATTCATACTCATTAAAAAGAAAGTTCACCAAGACGACACCTCAACTCCGAACATATATGCTCCCAACGCAAGGGGTGCCTTCATTCATAAAAGAAACATTACTAAAGCTTAAATCATACATCGAACCCCACACATTAATAGTGAGAGACTTCAACACTCCACTCTCTCTAATGGACAGATCATCAAGAGAGTAAGTAACTAAATGGGAAAATAAAGTTACTAACAGACACCATGAATCAAACGAACCTTACAGATTACTACAAAATATTTCACTTGGGGAGGGGCATTCGTGAAAAAAGGAGAGGGAGGGTGGGACTGGGAGAGGAAGCGGGAGGGGCTTATGGGGGGATACAAGTGAATAAAGTGTGATTAATAAAATAAAATTTAAAAAAAACATTTCACTCAAACACAAGAGACTACATCTTCTCAGTACCTCATGAAACCGTCTCTAAAATTGACCATATACTCAGCCACAAAGCAAGTCTCAACAGATATAAAGAAGATAGAAATAGCCCCCTGCATGTTGTCAGAACACCATGGATTAAAGGTGCAACTCAAAAAAACAAACAAACAAACGAAAAAAAAAAACAGAAACAACAGAGGCCTACAAACTCATGGACACTGAACACCTCTCTACTCAATGACAGCTAGGTTGGGGAAGAAATAAAGACAGAAATTAAAGACTTTTTAGTATATAATGAAAATGAAGGCACATCATACCCAAACTTATGGAACACAATGAAAACAGTGCTAAGAGGAAAAGTTCATAGCACTAGGCACCTTCATAAAGAAGTTGGAGAGATCCCATACTAGTAACTCAGCAGGACATCTAAAATCTTTAGAACAGAAGGAAGCAAACACACCAAAGAGGAGTAGACAACAGGAAATAATCAAACTCAAGGCTAGCATAAGTTAATAAGTTAATAAGTTAAAAAGAAAGAGAATGATACAAAGAATCAATGAAACCAAGAGCTGGTTCTTGAAGAAAAATCAACAAGATAGACAAATCTTTAGCCAAACTAAAAGGCAGAGAGACAGAGACAGACTTAGAGAGAGAGAGAATGCAAATGAACAAAATCAGAAAACAAAATGGGGGACATAACAACAGATACTGAGGAAATAAAAAAAATCATTAGGTCTCACCTCAAAAAGCTATATTCCACAGAATTGGAAAATCTAAAGAAAATGGATAATTTTCTGGGTAGATTTCACCTACCAAAGCTAAATCACAGTCAGGTGAACATTTTAAACACTTCTATAACCCCTAAGGAAATAGAAGCAGCCATCAAAAGTCTCCCAACCGAAAAAAAAAAAAAAGGCTCAGGTTTAGATGGTTTTAGCACAGAATTCTACCAGACTTCCAAAGAAGAGCTCATATAAACACTCCTCAAACTATTCCACAAAATAGAAACTGAAGGAACACTGCCAAACTCATTCTATGAAGTCAGTCACTCTGACACCTAAACCACACAAAGATTCAAGAAAGAAAAGGACCTTCAGACCAGCTTCACTCATGAACATCGACACAAAAATACCCAACAAAATACTCACAAACCGAATCCAAGAACACATCAAACACATCATCTACCATGATCAACTTGGCTTCATCCCAGGCATGCAGGGATGGTTCAAAATATGAAAAACCATTAACATAATCCACCATATAAAGAAACTCAAAGAAATCACATGATCATCTCATTAGATGTGGAAAAAAACCTCTGACAAAATCCAAGATCCTTTCATGATGAAAGTCTTGGAGAGATCAGGAATACAAGGCCTATATCTAAACATAATAAAGGCTATATACCTCAAGACAATTACCAACATCAAATTAAATAGAGAGAAACTCAAAGCAATTCTATTAAAATCAGGAACAAGAGAAGGCTTCCCACTCTCTCCATACCTCTCCAACATAGTATTTGAAGTTCTAGCTAGAGCAGTAAGACAACTAAATGAGATCAAGGGGGTACAAATCAGGAAGGAAGTCAAAGTATTGCTATTTGTAGATGATATGCTAGTGTACCTAAGTGACCCTAAAAATTCCAGTAGAGAACTTCTACAGCTGATAAGCAGCAAAGTGGTGGGATACATAAGTAAAAAAACAAAACAAAAAAACAGTAGCCCTCCTGAATATAAACAACAAACGAGCCGAGATAGAAATTAGGGAAACTACACCCTTTACAATAACCAAAAATAATATAAAGTATCTTGGTGTAACTCTAACCAAACAAGTGAAGACAAGAACTTCAAATCTCTGAAGAAAGAAACTGAAGAAGGTATGAGAAGATGGAAAGCTTGTCCCATGCTCATGGATCGGTAGGATTGACATAGTAAAGATAGCCATCTTAATAGCCAGTTTACCAAAGGCAATCTACAGATTCAATGCAATCCCCATCAAACTGTCAACACAGTTCTTTACAGGCCTTGAAAGAATAATTCTATATTTTGTAAGACCTGGGGTCTCACAGCTCAGGAGTTCAATCGCACCCTTCCCAGAAACTCCCCCAGACCAAGACTCGCTGCAAAAGCAAGAGGTTTATTAACCATTGTACAACGGGGTCACCCCTGCCGGTCAGCAAAGAGTGGCACCGGGAGACAAAGGCCTTTAGGTTTTTAAAAGAAAAATTGCGGGAAATTTGAAGTTGCAGTTTTGGCAATTTAGGATTGGATGAGGAAGTTATAAAGTAAGATAATTGGTTAGTCTTAGGTACTCAAGCTTGGCCAGTCCTGCCAAGTGTGGATGCAGCTGCAATTTAAGGTGGGGGTGGTTAGCTCATCCTTGAAGATTAGGGGCTACAGACTTTTGGCTGGAGGTCAAAAGCTACTCAGAAGAAGTCTAGGTTCGTTGCTAAGAAACGCTATCTCAAGGACAAGGGTCTGGTCCTTCTTTTGCTGAGTGAAGGTCATTGCTTGCTTGTCCTTTTTTTTATATCTGTCCTCACAGATAGGGTCACATTCCTTTACTCGCTGGAAAGGTACTAAGAGACTTTAGCTTAACCTGGACCTAAAACTCAAAACTATAGGCTTTAGAAGACATATAGTTTACAAAGTTAGTCTAACCCTTTCAATTTCATATGGAAAAACAAAAAAATCCAGAATTGCTAAAAACAATCCTATACAATAAAAGAACTTCTGGACATATCTCCATCCCTGACTTCAATCTATACTATACAACAATAGTAATAAAAACTGCATGGTACTGGCATAGAAATAGACTGGTTGATCAATGGAATTGAAGACTCAGAAACAAACCCACACACCTACAGACACTTGATTTTTGACAAAGGAGCCAAAACCATATAATGAAAAAAAGATAGCATCTTCAACAACATCCAACTGGATGTCTACATGTAAAAAATGCAAACAGATCCATATTTATCACCTTGTACTAAAGTCCAAGTGGATCAAACACCTCAACATAAAACCAGACACACTAAATTGGTTAGAGTGGGGAAGAGCCTAGAACTCATTGGTACAGGAGACAACTTCCTGAACAGAAACAGCTCAGGGTCTAAGATCAACAATTAATAAGTGGGACCTCTTGAAACTGAAAAGCTTTTGTAAGGCAAAGGATACTGTCAATAGAACAAAAAGACAATCTACAGATTGGGAAAAGATCTTTACCAATCCTATATGCAACAAAGGGCTAATATCCAAAATATATAATGAACTCAAGAAATCAAACACCAATAGACAAAATAACCCAATCAAAAATTCTCTGAACAGAGGAATCTTGAATTGCCAGAAGTACTTGAAGAAATGCTCAACTTCCTTTGTTATCAGGGAAATGCAAATCGAAACGACTCTCAGATTCCATCTCACACCAGTCAGAATAGCTAAGATCAAAATCTCAAGGGATAGCACACGCTGTCGAGGGTATGGAGAAAGGGGAATAGTCCTCCATTGCTGGTGGGAGTGTAAACTTGTACAACCACTTTGGAAATCATTCTGGCTTTGTTGGAAAATTGGGAATAACTTTACCTCAAGACCCAGCTATACTCTCCTGGGCATATACCCAAAAGAAGCTCTGCCATACAAGGACACTTGCTCAACTATGTTCATAGCAGCTTTATTCATAATAGCCAGAATCTGGAAACAACCTAGATGTCCCTCAACCGAAGAATGGATAAATAAACTGTGGAACATTTACGCAATGAAATACTACTCAGCTATTAAAAACAAAGAAATCATGAAATTTGCAGGCAAATGGATGGAACTAGAAAAGATCATCCTGAGTCAGGTACCCCAGACCCAGAAAGATGCACATGGTATGTACCTACTTAAAATTGGATTATAGCCATTTAGTACAAAATAAGCATAGGAAGAGGAAGATATCCAAAGAAGATAAGTAATAAAGAGGACCCAAGTGATGATGTATAAATATCACTCAGAAGGGGAGACAGAATAGACAAAGATAATGGCTGAAGAGAAGGAATGAGGTAGGAGAGGGGACACAGAGAGTTAAAGAGTAAAGAGATAATACCTGAAGAGAGCAAGGGCGAGGGGGCAGAAGGCCTGTAGAGAAAAGAGAAACCGAGGTTAAGGACATCACTGTGACAAGCTGGAGACTGAAGTCAGGGTAGGCTCCTGGGAGGATATGAGGGGGATTCAAGCAGAGACTCTAGTAGCAGAGGCCATAGAGACTGAAGAGGACATTCACTAACCAGACTAGTCTCCTAGTAAAAGGTGGGGAACACCAACCCACCCTCAAAAACTTGGACCCAATATTTACCCTGCCTACAAGATGTGCAGGGACAAAGACAGAGCAGATAGAGTAGAGATTGAGGGAATGTCCAACCAATGCCTGGCCCAACCAAGACCAACCCTACCAGAGAGTGCCAACCCCTGACACTGAATGATACTCTGCTAAGCTTACAGACAGGAGTCTGTCAGAGTTGTCCTCTGAGCGGCCCTACCTCAAAACAGATGCTGAAATTCACAGCCAAACACTGGTCAATGCGCAGAAGTCTTTGGGAATACGGGGAGGAAAGATAAAAAACCTGGAAGTCACAGGAGTCCACAAGAAAAAAAAAAAAAAAAAAAAAACAGGGCCAACTAACCAGGTCCCAGAGGGGTTTGCTGAGACTGAAGCATCAACCAAGGACCATTCATGAACTGGACCGAGGCCCCCACAAAGATGTAGCAGATGGGCAGCTTAGGCTTCAAGTGTATCCTCTAGTAAAAGAAGTAGGGACTGCATCGAACATGGACTCACTTGACAGCTTTTAGATCCCTTCCCCCTGGCAGGACCGCCTTGACAGACCACAGGGGAAGAGGACATGCTCAGTCCTGGTAGAACTTGACGAGCTGGGGTGGATCGGAAAAGGGGAGGGGGGAGGGGACAGAGAGAGAGAGAGGGTTGAACTGAGAAGGGAAGGAGCTATAAGGATGTAAAGTGAATAAAATAATTAAATGAGAAAAAAATTTTAAAAAGGGCTCAACACCTGAGTCATCTCTCCAACCCCCACCATACTATTTTTATTTAAAAATTTTAGTTTGTTTTAATGTTTAGTTACTCAAGTATTTTAATCACTGTATTTCTCATAGAGATTTTCTTTTATGTTCTTGCCAATGAAAACCAAACTTGTGCACCACCTCAATTATAGGCACTTCTGCAAATTACCAGGTCAAGGAGAGAACTGACTCCTTTAAGCACAGACACACATAATAAAAATAAATAAATAAATGTTAAAACAACAACAAAACCTCCAAAAATGTAAGTAGGAATTTTTCAAAGTGGGCATATCTGGACACTGACGGAGTCGGCCTGAGTCACCATTACTAACTGGAATGCCATCTCAAAGGAACTTGAAACTCTCCCCAAGCTCTTGCTTATGCAGGCATACTAAGGAATTGTGGGCCACAGACTGTTGAAAATACTAACTGCTGTTCATTTTAATAGCCAACGGTGGGAGCAGATGAGCCATGTGATCCACAGAAAATGACTCACAGCAGGATGCTGGCCAAGCACCCAGAGAGCCCATCAAGATCATCACGTACCTCATACAAAGGTCAAAATCCAGAACGCTGACAACTCTGGAGAGGATGGGAGGCCGCAGGCTCTCTTACTGTTGACGGGAAGGGAAACAGCACAGCTGCTTGATAACACACTTGGTCTCTCACAAAACAACGCTCTCGCCATGAATCCGTGATTGTGTCCCTTTGTATTTATCCACAAGGACTGACATCTTATGTCCATATTAAAAATACAACTCTATAGGGATGTTTATAGCAGCAATATTCATAGCTGCAAAAACTAGGAAGGAATCAGCAATTAAGATATTTTTCAGAAGGTGAATGAACTGCGGTATGCTCAGAGGATGGAATACCAATCAGACCCTGAAAGAAATGAGCTGTCAATCCCAGAAAAGATATGGATGGACTTCATGAGTTCTGCAAGTAAAAGAAGCCAGTATGAAGAGGCTTCGTGTTGGCTGTTTCAACTAAGTCATGTACCTCGTAATTATATCTTAGTCAACAAAGAACTACATATACCATGAAAGGCCCCCTGAGACTGCAATGGGTTGGGCATGGCTGTTTATGCCTATAATCCCAGCAAGGAAGCTAAGAAATAGCAGTGTAAGGTCAATCTTGGCTACAAAGCAAGTGCTAAAGACAGCCTGAACTACGAGAGACTTACTTATCTTAGCTACTTTTCTATTGCTGTGCTAAAAAACCATGATCAAAGCAACTTACAAAAGAAAGCATTTAATTTGGGGCTCACTGTTTCAGAGGGTTAGAGTCCATGACCACCATGTTGGGGAGCATGGTGGAAGAAATGGTCCTGGAACCATAGCTGAGAACTTACACTTCATCCACAGTGTGTGGAGGTCTGGGGGAGACACTGCAAGAACGCAAATGCTCAAGCTAACTGGGAAGGCTGTGGGCTTTTGAAACCTCAAAGCCCACCCCCAGTGACATACAACATATACATACGTGCACACACACACACACACACACACACACACACCTAAAAACATGAATACTAGCAATGTAAGGTCTTCATTAGTGGGGAGGAATATTCATAATATATTTCCTAACATGGAAACTTCTGAGAAAACAAAAACAAAAACAAAACAGAACAACAAGAAACCAGACAGCAGGGCAAGCCACAAGTGTATTTCAGGGAAGAGCAGCTCAAGAAGAGCCTCAGGCAGGTCTTCCAGGAAGGATCCAGAAGCAGCACTATACTGTCATAGGCAATGCCTTAAGACCTTCCTACTGATGATAATGTCCCCTAGAGAAAAAATATATCCACTTGTAGGAAGAGTCAGCCCTGCAGTAAGTATTTTATTATGAAGACTTCCTCCACAAGCTTCTAGGATCCTATTGTCATTCACGAATATGAGTGATCAACCACATGATTGAGACATAAGCCACCTCATTAATATTCACTACTTTTTATCTCTTTTATAGATTGAGTCTCAGTTAAGACTTTATTTGGACAAGACCCTTGGACAAAAATACATGAAACTAACACAACAAATGACTCTGAATCCTTCTCTATGGCCCAACCAACCTTATCCTGGTTGTATAATTTTTCAGAGTAATACATGCAACAAGAAAAAAATACTTTCCAGGTTATTCTGCCATTAGAAGCTAAAAAAAAAAAATAGTGTCTCAAAGAAGCAGAAAACCAAGAATCAGCAAACATTTTAAGATGCGTAGAATCAGTGACATTTTTTAAAAAATCAAGGTGTAGAACCCTTTGCTTCTTCAAGGATTTCCAAGAAAGTATTAAACAAATGTTTTGAATTGCCTCCCAGTTATCTGTTCTCACAGAACAAATATAGCCAAGCAGCTTCAGTCTCAAGGGAATAAAACAGAAAACCCACACAAGTCAGCTGTCTCCATGTAAACTCCACTGGGGAAAGCCAGCCACAGCGCGCCAACACTGGAAAAGAATGCAATGATGGGAAGTTTACTTAACCCCACAGCCTCCCAAGCACTCACATGCTATCATCTCCTTTGCTCTTTCCTGCCCTCTACTTTGTCCCCTCACCCTCACTTCTGTTTACTCATGATCGCAGAGTAGAAGAGCTGAGAATAAAACTGGTGAATAAGAGCATGCCACAGAAACCTAAAGTCAAACTGCATGCGGCTGCCTTGCTTATTCCAATCTGTAATTTGTCTTCAAATCATGAAGGAAGTGGAGAATATTACCCATCTGTGTGCACCACACCCTGTGTGCGTGTATGCGTGCGTGCGTGTGTGTGTGTGTGTGTGTGTGTGTGTGTTAATTTCAACACACATAAGGGCTCATAAGAGGGCTAAATCTAATCTTCATAATATAGATAAAATAAGAATCAAGGAACCTGAGCTATATACAACATAAACACCAATGCTTTAAAATGGGAACATTAAGTGTTAGGTCAAATGCCACACACAGCCTGTTTTGCAAAGTATCAGTATTAGAATCCATGTTCTCAGGCCCCAGTACAATTACCATCACTAATATTCCAGGTTGTTCCTGTGTTGCTTGTTTTTCCATAGAGCTAAGATGAAGGTAATGGTATTCAGAATGCTTTTTGCTTTGTTTTGTTTGAGACAGGGTTTCTTCTGTATAACCCTGGCTGTACTGGAACTCACTTGGTAAACCAGGCTGCCCTCAAACTCAGAGAACCACCTGCCTCGGCCTCGGCCTGCCAGAGGAGAGTAAGGAATTAATCTATGGAATTAAAGTGCTGGCATTAAAGACATGCATCACCAGCTCAGAAGGCTTCTTTGCAAATCATTCTAAAGTTTACAATTCTATCCCACTCTCACCTGTGTGGTGTGTTTATGTGTATGTGTGGAAGCCAGAGGCTGACACTAGGCATCTTCCTCAATCACTTCCCCACCTCATTTTATTAAAAGAGGGTAGCTCACTGAACCTGGAGCCCACTGCTTGACTAAGCTGGATGCCCAGGAAGCCCTCAGGATCCTTCTGCTCCCTTACCTCCAGCACTGGAGTTGGGTATATTGGCACACTCAGTTTTTTACATGGGTGCTAAGGATTTGAACCTGGGTCCTAGAAAGCAATTTACCAACTGAGCCATCTCTCCAGCACCAAAGTATTTTTCCCCCCGAGACAGGGTTTCTCTGTGTGCCCTAGGCTGTACTGGACTCATTTTGTAGACCAGGCTGGCCTCAAACTCAGAGATCTGCTTACCTCTGCTTCCCAGAGTACTGGGATTATAGGTGTGTGCCTAGCTGGTATAGAATTTTTATCAAATAAAACAAGGACAAACTTTGCTTCACAGTCTCTAAGGATCTGTGGTTTGGTAGTAGGGAACATAAAAGCTTCCTATCAAGCTGTGCTCAAACAGGCCACTAGAAGTGCTAAAGGAATTGTCCTGACAAGTCCTTAAGAGTGCCAGCTTAGAAAAAAAAGGAAAACAGGAAGAGCAATGAACTGCACTGCACTTTGTTGGTTGCCTTATTAACAAGACTTTCACTGCCGAGTCACTCTCAGTAACTCCAGTTTCTTTCATTTCCTACAAAAGTGTATCTTGGTACATACTGAACTTCTAAAGTAAAAGTAATCTTCCTTAGTGTCCTTCTGCATTCCAGAAATCCACTAACAAGAACACCCATTCTCAGCCCCGAGAAAGGTTTCATCCAGCAACTATGCAACTATTTGCTGTAGAGGAAAGGACATTGAGAATTCAGACTGTAAACTGTCTGCTGGCCTGCAGAGCATCGGAGCAAGAACAAGAGAAATAGAAGAAATAAGGGCGTGTCACTCTTATGGGGTGAGTCTAGGAGGGGAGGGTGGGAAACAATGTTAACAAACAACAAAGAAAGGTTGAAGCTGTGGAGCTCCACCCTGGATTTTATGCATTTTACACTAACCAGCACAGTGCCTAATATACATCTCTTAATATGACATTTCTTTCTTTTTTTTAATTAGCTTTTCCAACGTTTTTTTTTCTACCTAATTTCTTTTTTTACTATAGTTTTTTTTTTTATTTTTTTTTAATATTAGTTACAGTTTATTAACTTTGTATCCCAACTGTATCCCACTCCCTCATTCCCTCCCAATCCTACCCTCCCTCCCTCCCTCATCTCCTCTCTGCCCCTTTCCAAGTCCACTGGGGAGGACCTCTTCCCCTTTCATCTGACCCTGGTTTATCAGGTATCTTCAGGACTGGCTGCAAAGTCCTCCTCTGTAGCCTAGCAGGGCTGCTCCTCCCTCCAGGGGTGGGGTGGGGTGGGTGTCAAAGAGCCCACCATTGAGTTCATGTCGGAAACAGTCCCTGTTACCCTTACTATGGGAACACATTTGGATAATGAGCTACCAAGAGACTGAAATAGAAATTTCAGATATAACCTAGAATCTACCTAATTTCCTTTTTTAAAATTATTTTTATTTTTATTAATTAGTTTATTCACTTTGTACCCACCCTGTACCTCCCTGCCTCCTCCCTTCCCAATCCCACCCTCCGTTTTTCCAAAGTTCTTAAAACTAAGACTAAAAACATACCAAATTAGATTTTTAAAAAATTGAAATTTGGTTCCATACTCTAACAGCTGATTTGTTAAAACTTAAATCCCAAATGACTCGCCCACAAATTATCTTCACAGGTCACTAGCAGAAACAAAAAATAACGGTGAACACAATCAAAACACAAAATGTATGTCTTTCCCATGTGTGATTACTGTAAGAGTGGAGGGATTTGAATAAGAGCAGGCCTCCACAGGTGTATCTGAATACCTCCTCCCAGCCTGTGGGAGCTATTGAGGGAGGTTATAGAACCTTTAGGAGGTGCAGCCTTGCTGGAAGAAGAGCCTCACTGGGGGTGGGCTTTGAGGGTTCATGGCCTCACTGCGTCTCACCTTCTCTTCTGCCTCCTGTGTGTGAATGAAAATATGAACATCCAACTTCCTGCCCTTGTCACCACGCCATGCCTTACCTGCCATGATGGACTCCATCCCTCTGGAAAAAACATGAGCTAAACCAAGCCCTCTCTTCTTTAAGTTGCATTTCCTACGGGTATTTTATAACAGCAACAAAGAGGGAATAATACAGTGCCACAGCTATATTCATTTGTGCAACATAGTTAGAATACAGTAGTATTCAAGGAAACTTCACTGGTAACAGTGAAAGTTTGGAAATATTTAAAATTCCACCAGTAAAGAATAACGCCAATGTGCTAAAGTGAATGTGATAATAGTCTGAAATAGTAAGCGGCCTTAAAGGAATAAGATGGATTCTTAAAAAGAGCAGTAAGAACTACCGCTAAGAAAGTAGATACAGTGCATTGAAAATAGTACTATTTGGGTAGTAAATACATAAAGAAGACATGTATATTCTTGTCTGAGTATAGAAGCCCTCTCTGAGTTAGCACATAAAACACACTCAGGATTGAGCTCGCCCTGGGGTGCAGATGAGGGAAAGCCGGTGGGCTGACCAGCTCAGCTACCACCCAGGCCCATAGCCAGGGCTCTGAGTTGGCCCATCCCAAAATCTACATCATCTCTGAACTGCTGAAGTGTGTGAAAGGGCTGATCCAAAGCTGCAGGAGGAGTCCTCGTGAGGATCCAGTATTGATGGTGCCACAGAAGCCAGAAACCTCGATCCAGTATTGATGGTGCCACGGAAGCCAGAAACCTCGAACCAACCGATGACTCACTGCAACATTTACAAGCGAAGCTGTGTGGACAAAGGGGTGTACTGTAGGACACACTGGGACACGACAGCTTCCACAAGAAGATGTTTTCCATGCTTTGTTTTGTCTGTTCGTGTGCTTTTTATATTTTTATTTTTTGGGAGGAGGCTGCAAAAGCAGAGGGCAGATAGAATACGATGGGGCAGGGAGATGAGCAGGACTGAGGCGTGGATGTGAAACTCATAAAGAATCAATAAAAAGTTGTTTGTTTTTTAAAGAAATACTCAGTATCATCATCATCATCTTTGTCATTCCATCGTATGGTTATCAAGTATGAGCTTTGTAGATGACATCATTTCCCAATATCAAAAGGCCGGTCTCTTTTAAGGGAAGGAGAGTCAGGGAGCTGGAAGTCAGGTACAATTTAAGAAATGGCATAAATTTTAGAAAATAGGAATTAGCTGGAGGAGTCACTGCGAGCTAGTATGTCCTTGAAGCCTACACCCGGTCCCTCTCTCTACTATGAGGTGAGTAGCCTCTGCCACATTCTCCCACAACCATGATGCTCTGGCCTTCCATGAGCTCAGAACCAGTGGGGCCAAGGAAAACCATGGGCTAAAATAAATTCTTCCTTTTCTTCAGCTGTCTTCTGTGCCAGGCACAGTGCTGCGCGTCTGTAACTCTGGCACTTGGGATGTGGACGCAGGATGACCAAGAGTCTAAGTCCTCAGCTATAGTTTGCTTGAGCCCTGCCCAGGACAGATGAGCCTGTGTCTTAAAACAGTACACACACACACACACACACACACACAAAAAAGTTTTCTTAGGTTTTCTGGTCAGAATGAGATTAAAGTAACTACACATTAGGATTAAATCACAAATATAGGAATATCTAAGGTAGACTTTACTGTGAGTCTATCTTTCCAGATCTGTTCTAGGGTCAGGAATTCTCCCACCCCACCCCTGGACACACAGATGGGGTCTGAAGAGATGGTTTAGTGATCCAGACTACTTGCTGCTCCTTCAGAGGACTCATGCTCAAGCTCCAGCACCCATATAAGGTGGCTCACAAACACCTCTAATTCCAGGGGATCCAGTGTCCTCTTCGGGTCTCCAAGAGCATCTGCATGCACAAAATGGCGTGCACATACACACCTGGGGAAACAGGTCTCCTTAGCAGAAGAACAGGCCTAAAGTCACCATTAGAAAACATTACCAACAAAAGCATTCAGATGTTCCAGGCAGCCCAAAACACCATTCCTTAAGAAATTATATAATCTAGACAGAGAAACAAAACTCCTGCCCAAGAAATTTTTAAAGAACTTTGGATGTTAAAGTAAGCCAAAGCAATTGAATACAACAGTATGAATCAGGGGAATCTAATGCTGGGTTTTCTTTCAGAAGAGGGCTGACCTGGGTTATTACACTTGCCATCTAAAAATGTAAAAGAAAATGGGTAAGAATAATTAAAAACTAAAATCATCACAGGGTGGTGGTGGTGCGGCGCACACCTTTAATCTGCGCACCCAGGAGGCAGAGGCAGGCAGATCTCTTTGAGTTTGAGGACAGTCTGGTCTACAAACTGAGTTCCAGGACAGCCAGGGCTGGTCACAGGTTCCGTCCTCAGCACCTACATGGCAGTTCACAATCACCTGTAACTCCATTTCAGGGGATCTAATGTCTTTTTCTGACCTTCTGTGGCATCAGGCATACAACTGGTGCATAGGCATATATGCAGGCAAAAATACCCACATATACAAATTTAAAAAATATATATGTGTGTGTATGTATATATACATGTCAAGCAGAACCCAGATGAGATGGGGCATAAAAATGCAGTCATGACATTCTATAACCACCAAAATTCTATGTTCAATAACTTCTTTTCATTCTAGAAAGCACAAGAGTTGGAAAAGGAAAATGCTAGTCAGCATGCTTATGGTCCTTTTTGATTAAGTTTTCCTGTGTGTCATTCAGTTAATTCTTAAAACCTCTAAGAATGACATTATTCACCTTCTATAAGTGAGAAAACTGAGGATCAATGTAGGGGATAGTGAATAGCCTTTTTCTTCCCCTTACATCTTGAATGTTTGTGAGAAGCTCCTCCAACCCATACTTCAGTCAAACTGGTAAAAATCGTTAAAAGCAAAAGAAACAACCAGTAATATCTCAAGAAACAGTTCCAAGAATGTTCAGCAAACAAAGGAAAATCTATTTCAAACAGTCTACCAAAAATTAGTACGGACAGAGGAGCCTGCAGTGTTTACATTAGCGATCACGCCTGTTCACCCCTCTTCACAGCTTAGGATGACAGGAATTCTATCAGGGCTGGTGGTTCTCAACCTTCCTAATGCTGAGACCCTTTGATACAGTTCCTCCCTCCCTCAACCATAAAATAACTTCGTTGCCATTTTATAATTGTAATTTTCTACTGTGATGAATAGTAACGTAATGTAAATATATGATATGCACACTATCTGAAATGCAACCCTAAAGGGGTCTTGACCCCCAGTTAAGAACTGACCCAGACTGATACAGCCTGTTTGCCCACAGGTCCCACCCAGGTGCAAGGCTGTTTCTCCAGTTCACGGAAATCCAGGCCAGGTGAGGCAAACCCAGGACAGCTGGAGCTGCTGTTTTCCTCAGCACTCTGTTTCTAAACGAGGAAGTTATTCGGAGAATCACCTATGTCTCTGCCTCGAGCACCAGAACTCAGGCTCCAAGATCTTGTCTCTGCAGAAAAGCAGGCCATGAAGTATCAGTCCACATCTGCCCCTGGAGGCAGTGATTTGCAACAGTCTGTGGGAAAGTTCACACAGGAGAGTGTGCTCCAGAAGTTCGGTGACTGCAGTAGTAGGCAGCAGAAGGCAGAATGACTGAGGACTGGCTGAACTGTAGATCTGTTAGTGCGCTGAGAAGAAACTGGAAAAGCTGGCTGGGAACAGTCCTCCCGAGGTCAGAGCAAATTTACATGCTGACAGTAAAAATGATCCCCATACAGAAGCCTGTATTTGATGGAATCATTTTGTGATGCAATTTATGGCCCATGACTTTGTTCAAAATAATAAAGCAATGAGCCTGTGGTCAGGGGAAAAGACAACCAAGGAAAGCCCTGCTCAAGTTAGTTAGCATCAAGTCTGGGTAATGTGGGCATAGTCAAGCTGTGCCTGAGGGCACAACAGGTCTTCATACTTCTGGGGCAGAAGGAAGGGATGGGGTAAACTATCTCATATCTCTAGAATATGTAAAAGAACTCCTACAACTCAGCTGCCTACGAAAGGACAAACAATAGAGTTTCAGAATAGCCAAAGGGCTTAGATATACAAAGATTAATACATGTGGAAAAAGCCACTTGCCATCCTTAGTACTTAAGACAATGAAAATTAAAGGCACAATGAGATACCACTTCACACACCAGGAGAACTACAACCAAAGAGACTGAAAACAACAACTGTAGGTAAGGATGCAGAGAGACTGGAGCCCCTTACCGGTGCTGTTGGTAATATATTTGTAAGCCACCTTGGAAAATACTGTGACCGGTCTTGAAATGTTGGACAGAACGTTACCAAATCCAAAAGATACGAGATGATCACCCAGACAAAGATATCTGTACTAAACTTCTCTTAGCGCTACTCATACCACCCCCACGGAGGAAACAACACAAATGTTCATCAGATGACAGATGGATAAACATGATGCGGCCACTTGCACACTAGAAAATGCACCGGAGATAAAAACGGAAGTGCTACAACATGGATGAACCTCAAATACAACAAATTCCAGGAGAAGCAAATCAACATAAAGCAGATTACTGGGAGCAAGAGAGAAAAAGGCTGCTAATGAGTTCTGGATTCGTTTTGAGGTGATAAAAATGTCCTCATATTAAAACACGGTAATTGACTGGAAAACTCACCTAACACACTAACACCATGAAACTATATTTTAAAGTCAGTAAATTTAATGGTATGCAAAACATGTCTCAGAAAGTGCTCTTACTTTGTTTTACAGACAGGGTCTTATGTTCCTTAGGCTGTCCTCAAACAATGGTGAGGACAATTTTAAACCCTGCTCCTCTGCCTCTGCTGGAGAACTGAGCCCATGGCTTTGTGTATGCTAAACAAGAATTCTCCCAAACAAGCTACCTTCCTAGTCACAATAAAACATTTTAAAACACACACACACACACACACACACACACACACACACACCATGCTCTAGCTCATCATTCCTAAAGCCATCCATTTTTTTCTCACTAATTTGTTTATTTTACAGCCCTATAGGAAGTTCCCCTCTCTCTCCCTCTCTTCCTTTCTTCTGAGAGAGGGAGACCTACCACAGATAGAGAGCAACCCACTTTGGCATACCAAGGAGGACTGGGCCATTGTCTTCTATTGAGGCCAGCCAAAGCTGTCCAATTAGGGAAAGGGAGCCAAAGGCAGGCAACAGAGTCAGACACAGCCCTGCTCCTGCTGTCCCAAGTGATGACCAAGCTGTGCATCTGTTACATATGGGTCGGGGGAGGGGGCTAGATCTGTCCGTGGGTTCAGGTTAGTTGATTTTATAGGTTTCTTAGCTCTTTCAGTCCTTCTCCCCCTGCTCCATAAGATTCCCTAAGCCCCGCCTAATGTTTGGCTCTGGGTCTCTGCATCTGTTTCCATCAGCTGCTGTGTGAAGCCTCTCTGGTGGCTGTGACAGCGATCCATCTTTATCCTCTCGTGTGTTTACTTGGAGTTAATAAAAAGCCCTTACTAAATTTAATCCTCCAAGTCTTCTTTCCCTGGAACACCTTCCCTGAGGCACAGTCAATTTACACGTTCATTTAAGAACTTTCTTTAAGATTTATTTTTCATTTAGTGTGGGTGTGTGTGTGAGAAATGTATGTACACCATATCCATGTAGAAAAACACAAAGGCCTGAAGAGGAAACTGGAGTTACAGGCAGCTGTGAGCTACCATGTGGGTACTGGAACTGAACCTGGATCATCTGCAAGATGACAAAGGATTCTTAACTGATGAGCCATCTCTTCAGACCCTGCAGCTTTTTCTATATACTCAATCATCACTGACCTAATTTTGCTCGAGATTCTCTATCACCTATAATTGGTAGCAGTGTAATCCCAGCTGTATATATGGTTTCACATCATTCTCTACCCACAGCCTCTAATTCATGACTTAATCTCTTTTATCTTCTCAGAGACAAACCACAGACGCTTCTGGACTTACAGTGGGATTGCATCCTGAGAAGTCCCTCATTAACTGAAAATATTAAGGAGTGAAAAATACACTTACTATAGCTAGCCCATTGAGTACTGTGGCTTAGGAACATACCACACTGTAGAGTTGGTACACCAAGGACCATGGGGCTGACTCGTAGTCGGGGCTTGCTGCTCCTGCCCAACATCATGAAAAAAATATTTCCACCACATATTATTAGCCCAGAAAAAAGACACATTTCAGAACATAATTTCTGGGCTGAGGCTTCAGTGGCAGAGTGCTTCTGTTTAGCATGTTCAGGGCTTTAGGTTTAATTCCCATCACAGCAAAACCAAAGTTCTGCTGAATGCGTATCTTCTTCTTTTTTTTTTTTTTTTTTTTTTGAAGCTGAAATATCCCACACTGGTCTATCTTAAACTGAGGACTATCCACAGATGCTCCAGAATTGTGTAGATCAAACATAATTTTTAAATCAGCTGGGACACTGTGACCAAACAGGAAAAAGATACAACCAAATATTATAAAATAAATATCAAGGATGAATATAAAGCACGCTCCTTCCTTTATCACTTCCTGCCAAACTAGCAGTTTACAGGCCAGAACCTCAACTACATCATCATACTCCTTGCAATATTTAACACAACATCTTACCACAGATGGTATCAAGTGCGTTATGAATAACAAATGAATGCCTCGAACACAACGTCTTACATATGTATGTAATAGTCCCTAAAGCTTAACGAATATCCAAAGTCTTAAAACTTTCATATAGGAAACAGAGATGGCAGGAAGGAATCTACACTAAAACAATAGGGCATATGTTCACTTCTCAGTGAGCACTGGAAGCACATATTCTTACTTTGATTTTTCAAGATGACTGTTTATTTTTGTTTCTGATTATTTTTCAAGACAGGGTTTCTCTGTGTAGCCTCGACTGTCCCAGACTCGGTTTGCAGACCAGGCTGGCCTCAAACTCAGAGATCTGCCTGCCTCTGCCTCCCAAGTGATGGGATTACAGGTGTGCGCCACCATGCCTGGCTGTCAAGATGGTTCTTAATGCTGCACATTAAGAATTACAAACCAGTGTGTAATTATCTTTAAATCCTTAGGGATGTCTCAATGCTATGGGGGGAGCTCAATTAAAAAAAAAAAAGCAAGAATTTAAATACCAAAGTCCCTTTTAAAGTAGATGCCAAAATTTGCACCCCTAAACTTGAACAAGCAGCTAGAAGACTAACAATGAGCCTTGGGTTAACAATGAATCTCGAGGCGATGTAAAGTGAGCCTGGGGAGCCCCTCTTCCAAACGAGAGGGTTTGTAGTGAACTTCTGCAGGTCATGGAGACAGATGGCAGGTCACACACACACAAGCACTACACATGGCTGAGATCGGCCTAGTGACTACAGGCCTACAACATCCACCAACCCCAGAGCATGTCTTTATGGTACCCAAATGGCCAAGTCTAATTCTACCATGTAAAATTCCAATGTCTGGTCTGGAAATAATATATATGAGCACAGAACACTTCTCATTTGTGTAGCTTTAGAAATACATTTTCCTCTTCTTAGTCACAGCCATCGGTAACTGCCCTTCCTGAGTGATTTTAGATGTCAGAAGACACGCGATGTAATCTATCACATCTGCTGATGAGAGCTCCCGGGGAGCAAATCAGTTATCTCCAAATTTATCATTAAAGTTCAGGAAAGACAGTTTTTAACTTCTCTGAGTTTCTTTAAAAATTCCCTTTTTATTTGTAACAACTTTAATCCTCATCCATCTTAACTATTAAGTGGTTTAGACTAAGGAATTATGCATATTTAAGGTGGATAATTTTTTTCAGTTTACATACATAATATTAAGAAGAAAATGAGAAGAACAATTGGAATGTTTGTTAAATACTGCTTTTTGATCTGCTGCTTTCTTTGAATTCACACACACAGATGCTAACACTTCTACTTCATTCGCTCAACAAGTCTTCTTTTAAGTATTAGTGCTACAGGAACACTGTACCTTCCTTGGGTCTCAAGTAACTTTTATTTTGCTTTTTCCAAAATTATCATCAAATTTTCAACTTTTGTATGAAGGACAACATTTGATTCTTATTCTTAATACTGACTTCAAGGTCATGATAACTTCTTACAGTGAATACTTCACTTTATAACATTAAAAAAAGTATTGTTTCCAAGAGACAGAAAGTACCAACGCAGAGAAAGTATATCTCATCAGCTGAAAGAATCACGCAAATGTATACAAAAGCATCTTTTAGGAATAAAAATGTCAGTAAGTAAGCAACAAAACACAAATGTAGGCTTCAACAACATACAGTTCTCTGTCTGCATTAGTCTACGACTAAATCATGAGCTGGAACAGCAAAGTTGGTAAAGAAGGAAAAAAACGGCTTTCAAATGTCTGCAAGTAAAAAAAGCTGGTTGAGTACTTCACTTCATTTCACTTTGTGGCAGGGTCTTATGAAGCCCTAAAATGCACAATGTTTCTTGCTCTGGCCTATCTGAGCTCTGGAATTACATGAATGTAGTCACAGCACGACCTGCTGTGGTAGCTCACAGCACGGCCTGTTGCGGTAGCTCACAGCACGGCCTGCTGTGGTAGCTCACAGCACGGCCTGTTGTGGTAGCTCACTATTATTTTACCTGCGATGTAAACAGGCTTACAGTGCCTGGCGCATGCTAGGAGCTCAGAAGAAAACTACTAAGGAAGAAGTTAAACTTGGGGCTAGAGAGAGCTCAGTGGTTAGGAGGACTCTTTGCTCGTGCAGAGAGGGCAGGTTCAGTTACCAGCATCTACATGCAAGCTCACATGCATCTGTAAGCCCAGTACCCGGGTATCTGAAGCTCCAGTTTGGCTTCCACAGGTATCTGGCATGGAGGAGGTACACATACATACATGCAGGCAACACTCACACATATAAGATAAAAATAAATCTTTCCAAAATAATTGAACAATGGGGTGGGAAAAAGGCAAAAGGCTAGAAACAGGGGAGGTCAAAGTATCCTTGTTTGAGATGATAAGATTCTATACATTAGACACAATATATTAGTTGCTTTTCTGTTGCTGTGATAAAATACCATGGCAAAAATAATTAACGGGAGAAAAGACTTCTTTGGCTTATGACTGCAGAGGAAATCCATGAAGATGGGAAAGCATGGCAGCATGTGGCAGGCTGCAGCAGAAGCAGGAAAGCGAGGGACCACATGCACAGAGACAAAAAGCTGGAAGCTGGGCAAGGCTGCTTCCAGTGACACACTTCCTCCAGCAAGGTCACACCTCCCATCCTTCTCCAGATAGCGCCACCAACTGGGCAACAAGTGTTGAAATGCCTGAGCCTATGGGAAACATTTCTCACTTTAACCAACACAAGATCCTAAAGATTACTAGAAGACTCTTAGTCATGATAAACACTTTCCGCAAAGAAGCACGTTACAAAACTAACATATAAAAGACAGAGCCCTTCTATAGACCAATGACAAACACTGAAAACTAAATCAGGGAAGCAGTCTTATTCACAACTGCCTTCAAAAGAAAAAAAAAACAAAAAACTTCGGAATAAACATAGGGAAAACTTATACACTGAAGAAAACTTATACACTGAAGAAAAAAAAGAATTATAAACACCAGAAGGTAGAAAGACTTCCTACATTCATTGATTGGAAAAAGTCATGTTGTGAAAATGGCCTGTCTACCAAAACCAATCTACATATTCAATGAAATCCTCATAAAAATCCCAATGCCATCTTTTACTGAAATAGATAAAACACCTTTGAGATTCATATGAAAGCACAAAAGATGCCAGACGGCCAAGCAACCGTGAGCAGAGAGCATGCTGGGGGACAGAGAAGATGGCTCAGCTACTAACGTGCCTGATGTGCAAGTATGAGGACCTGAGTTTGGACATCTAGAACTTCCATAAAAGCTAGGGACAGCAGTACACATATGTAACCTCAGCTCTGGATGGGGGTGATAGTAGGTGAGTTTCTGGAACTCACTGGACAGCCAGAAGCCTAGTCAAATTGATAAGCTCCAAGGGTAGTAAGAGACTTTCTCTGAAAAAAATCAGGTGGACAGAGATGGAGGAAGACACCTGATATTGACCTCTGGCTGCCACATGCAGACACATAAAACTGCATGTTTATGTGAATACACCCACACAAATATGCACACATAATATACCTCAAAACATACATGAATGATGTTAAAGGTATCATTCACATTATTTGAATTCAAGTTATACTTTAGAGACATAGCATTAACTAATAAAATCAGCATAGAACTGGCACAAAAACAAACCTACAGAAAAAATGGAATAAAACAGAGGATGCACAACTACCACCATTTGATTTTTCACAACGCTGACAAACAAAATTACACGCTGGAGAAAATGCAGCCTTTTTGACGTATGGACCAGGAACACTGGAATCCACATGCAGAAAAATAAACCTAAATCCTCATCAAATAGCCTGTATAAAAATCTACTACAAGCCAGGAATGGTGACGCACATCTTTAGTCCCCGCACTTGGGGAGGTAGAAGCAGGTGGATCTTTGTGAGTTTGAGGTCAGCCTGGTCTACAATAGAGTGCAGGAGAGCCATGCAGAGAAACCCTGTCTTAAAAAACAAAACAGAACAACAAATCTACTCAATCAGATAGGACACCTTAATGAGAGACTGAAAAGTCTAAAACTGTTAGAGGAAAAGTAGGGAAAGAACGTCAAGATAAGGGCATAGGGAAGGACTTCCCAGTAGCTCAGTAAATAATACCAACAACTGACAAGTAAGAGGTCATGAAATTAGAAAGTGTCTGCAGGAGCAAGAGAAGCAACTGAGTGAAGATACTGCCTTGGAATGGGAGAAAGATCTTTGTTAGCTACGCATCCAATAGATTAATAACTAGAACATACAAAGAACTAAAAAAACACCTAAGTTACAAGAATCAAACAACCCAACTGTCATAGTCGGTGTTCTACTGCTGTGAAGAGACACCTTGAACTCAGCAACTCTTATATAGAAAAGCGTCTCATTGGAGCTGGCTCACAGGTCGGAGGTTTAGTCCATTATCTTCATGTCAGTGAGCGTGGTGGCATGCAGGCAGACAGGGTGCTGGAGAAGGAGCTCAGAGTTCCACATTTGGTCTGCTCATGGCAGGAAGAGAGAGACCCTGGGCCTGACTTGGACCCTGGAAACCTCAAAGCCCATGTCCAGTGACACCTCCTCTAACAAGGCCAAACCTCCTAATCCTTTCAAATAGTGTCATTCCCTGGTGACCAAGCATTCAAATCTATGAGCCTATGGGGGCCATTTTCATTCAAATCACCATGCCAATTGATAAACAGTCTAGTAAGATGAACAAACAGTTCTGAAAAGATGAAGCAAAATTGGCCAGTAAGCATGTGAAGGGGAAAAAAAGTTCAACCTCACCAGTACAGTAATGCAAATTAAAGCTATGTTGAGATTCCCTCTCCCCCTAGGCAATGGCAGTCACTAAGAAAACAAGCAACAACAAATGCTGTCAAGGATGGGGACAAAAGAGAACATTCACATGCTGCTGTAGACAATGTGAACTAGTCTGGCCACTGTGGAAACCCCTACCTACAAAGGTCCTCAAACACCCCACAACTGACTCTAGCACATGACCTAGATATATCACTCTTAGGTATTTACCAGAAAGACTTGAAGGAAACATTTGCACACTAGTGTTTATTGCAACAGTGTTCACAACAGCTAAGTAATAACCACCTAAGTGTTCATCATCACAAGTATGGTATATAGAATCAACGGAAGTTTTTAAAAAAACAAGTTATATGTAACCCAGGCTGATTTTAAACTTGCTTAGAGCTGAAGATTACCTCGAACTTCTGATCCTATGGCTTCCATCTCGAGTGCTGCTGGAATACAGATATTCACCACCACACACTGTTTATAAGATACTGGGAATTGAACCCAAGGCTTTGGCAGGTATTCTACCAAATGAGCTCATTTTTCTGCCTACAC
This sequence comes from Meriones unguiculatus, assembly GCF_030254825.1. Lineage (NCBI taxonomy): Eukaryota > Metazoa > Chordata > Mammalia > Rodentia > Muridae > Meriones > Meriones unguiculatus. Next base: position 82,489,203 of record NC_083361.1, on the reverse strand, counting down.
AATGGAATTTTTCTCGGTCATCAAGAACAAAGATTCCATCTGCAGAAAAATGGATGCAAGCAGGGCTATTATGTTAGGCCTACCATAGAAAGACAAATTTCACGTTTTCTCTCATTATTGGTTTCTAGCTTTTCCATACATACATGAAATAGTGTGTGTATGTATATATGACATGAGAGCAGAAGCCAACAAAGAGGACAAACGGGAGTGCAGAGAAAGGCGGGTGAAGGGGAACATGTGGGGAAAACATGCTCAAAACTAAAATAAAGAAAAAAAGTATTTCAGGAGGTGTATCATTTCTTAGGAAAAAATCTATGCCTTTACAAATTTGGAAATTTTTTTCTTTACTTTATATTCTTTTGTTTAACTCTTAATTTCTTGGTTAGCACACAAAGAAATGGGCTTAACTGTGACAGTTTATAGATATATATTATTATACTTTTTCTTATTTATAACCCTTCTTCTCCCTGCCTTTCCCCCTGCTAGTCCCATTCCTGATTCCAAATATTCCTCCCTTCTGATTTCACTGACATATAAGCTCCACAAAAAAAGCAAATAGAATGCTAAATTAAAAATTCATCCCTTCTAGTTATAGTGGAATAAAAGGCTAGAGGTGTGAGAGATCAGAGCATTGTGAATGTTTTCCAAGGATTACTATTGACAATCTCAGGTGTCAGCTCCGATCTTCAGTCCACATGGCTATTATAGACTTAAAGCAAATCCTTAAAGGAAAATGTTAGGCAACAGTAAGGGGGGGATACCGCTTACCTCCACTTGGAAGAGCTCTCCAGCCCCTTCACAGTCATTGGATGTGATTACCGGGGTGTGAATGTGCACAAAGCCATTGTCCTAGAAGAAAAAGGGAAACTCTTCAGCACACCTGATGTGAAACAATTCCAAAAACAAATGCTGCATTTTACTGTTGAAATGGCACCAAAACAATGCGTTACACAACTCTCCAAATATAAGACTGTTCAAAGATCACTTAGGTAGTTTTTGCTTGTTTGTTTGTTTGTAGGCATCTGAGAGAGATTTGCTAAGGACAATAGGCTGGCCTTGAATTCTCTATGCTCCTGTCTCTCAGCCTTATATTGGGATTACAGGCACACATTACAACATCTGGACAGCTGAATGTTTTGTTATACTTAGAAGCATACAAAAAATTTAAAGAAGGAACAGACTTAGATGTACCATGTCTAACTACTTTATTTCAAAAAATATACAAGTTCTGTCCCAGAGAGATTTCATGAATTTCCAAGTTACACAACCAGTCAGTAGCTAATCCAGCAACCCCCCACCTCCCACCCCCCCGCACACCTCGCCTTCTCTCTGTAATGCAATTTTTTCCGCCCACATTCTCAATATAGTGGTGATGACCTAAAGGACACACTCTCGCCAAGGCTAACGTGGAATGATGCTGCCCACACTGCTAATGGAGCACAAAGTGAGCAGTCTCAAGTTCAGCTATCTTGAAATGAGACCTCAGCAGTAATGAGTCACCAAAAAGGAGGAACATACAGGCTCCTAAGTAGGGACTAAAGAAGAAAATAGGCAAGTCTCTGTCATTCGCTCGATGGCAGGAAGCACTGCACACAGCACAGGCAGTGAGTGTACTTCTGCAAAGGAGCATTCTGGGAGGAGCAAGCCCATCCATCACCGAGGCGCCCAGCTACGGTCCTTCCGATCAGAAGTCTGTGAGTATTTCCATTAGTGAACCACAAAAGCTGTTGTTAGCAGGACTGAAATAACCCATCAACTTCAAGGTTATGCTTCTTTCGTTTGGACTATGCACGTAGACAAAAGGTTACATTCAGAATAGATGTGGCAGGATGGGAGTGCAGGTAGCTAAGAGTGAGTTTATAGCACACAAGCAGAATGCTATGTCCTTAATGTAGGATTTCAGCCTTGAAATCAATACAATAAATTCATACATTTGCATCCCTGCCAGATTCTGTCTATCACTGGTAGAATGTAAAATCATCATTAGGCATAATCATTGGGAGAGCTAACCACAAAAAAATTACTTAATCAACAATTTACCTAGATGTACTGGTTAAACACTTAAGCTATAAATTAAGACTCTCAGAAATTACCCAAATATGCACTTAACCTGAAAGCAGCATGCTTAGAGGTGCTGTACATAGCACAGTCACCATAAAGGACCAATGAACACAATCAATAAGATTACTGCATAAAAATTATATTTCTTATGAGCCAAGAATTATGGCCATGAATCATTTATTCCATGTGAATGTAGGTAACTCTGAGCATGAGCACAGTAAACAAAGAAAGGAAGTGAAAAATCCAGAGGAAATGAGGGTGGAGAGAAGAGATGTAATGGCTAGCTATAACTGCCAACATTAGCCCTGGTAAAATGCCATGTGAAACAGCACTGCAGATGTGAGGAGGTAATAACATAAAACTTAAAAACAAAATCAAACGGAACATGGGGATTGTTTTTAATAACTAACGCTAAAGTGTTCCAGGAGGCCACCAGCTTTTTAAGTTTTAACACTGCTAGCAAAGCTCATCTAAGTCACAGCACTACTGAAAGCCACACAGGAGAAAATCCAAAGAAAGAAAAACAGCAACATCTAAAGAAGAGAGAGCAGGAGAGGAAGATTCAGATCGGATGGAAAGTAAAGAGCAAGGAGAGGTGGAGTATCTGCCTCGTCTTAGTTACTGAAGATATCCGGTAACAAAAGGCTCGGTGAAAGCTAGGTGAGCTCTCTACCCACAAGAACAACAGACCCAGCCTCCGCACGAAATAATGTTTGATACTCAAACCAAAATATAACTTTACACTGTTATAATATCTTAGCTTAAAATGCGACTCAAACTCCCAGTCTTTACTACATTAATAAGCATTTGCTAGGTCTGGAATTTTTGAAAATTGTAACATCTTTTAGGAAGCCTACAGTAATAAAGAAAAAAAAAAACAATATCAAATACTACGTAATATGTAACTAACCATTATTGATAAGTACAACAATGGTCTTTTTGTTGACTTCTGAGACATAGTCTCACTACACAGCCCTGGCTGAGGTGGTAATTACTAACCATAACTTCTGGCAATCCTCCTACCTCAGAGTACTGGGATTACAGCCATGAACCACCACACTCTGGTTCTAGTGACTTCTTGAAAATATACAATCCTAACTGTCATGTACACAAGCAAATGCCACAAAATGAAACACAAGGGTTATATTCTTTAAATAAAATCACAATTCTAAAAGTGAGGGGCTGGGCATATGGTTCAGCATTAAGAGCATGCCTGTTCTTCCAGAGGCCCTGGGTTTGAGTCACAGCCCCCACACGGTGCTCAGTCGTCTAGTCACTCCAGTTCCCGCGGCTCTGCAACCCTCTTCTGCATCCACGGACCCTGGAATACGTGTGCTGCACAGACAAACACACAGGCAAAACACCTATCCTATATATATTGGGTTTTCCACCCAGGGTTTCTCTGTGTAGCCTTGGCTGTCCTGGAACTCACTGTGTAGACCAGGCTGACCTCGATCTCAGAGATCCTCCTGCCTTTGCCTCCCCAGGGCTGGGATCAAAGGTGTGCGCCACCACTGCCCAGCCATAAAATATATTAAAAAAAAAAAAAACTAAAGAGAAAATTTACAGCATTTAAGTGTCTTGATTTTATAACTATTAACAATGCTAAAATTATTTTCAACTATTATTGTTTATAATTTTATTTCAATTATTTTTCTTATTTCATATTTTTATAGTTTACTCTATATTTTAAATTGTCTTCATATTTGTAAAAAAATTATAAAGAAATATATAAAAGGTAAAGTTTCCATGTCAATGAATTGCCAATACCACCATCTAGTGGCCAATATTGTATAAAACTGTGTCCACTTTCTCAGTTGTTGAAAGCCTCGGTGTGGGGTTGGTGAAGAACACACTCCAACTATGACAATAAGGACCACACCCCCTTATTTTTATCTCTAAAGAGATTCTGTATTTGTGTGGGTCAATTACTACTAAAAAGTCATGTAAAAGGTGCATACGTAAATTTGACAGGACATATAAATAGACCCTTTAAACTACAATGGGATAAAATTACATACTATAATTTATTTTGCTTTGCTTAATCAAAACTACATGCCTTAAAGCTATGATGCTCTTTCGTAGTCTTACAGAAATGCTCTTTTTTCAAAAAGCAAAAAGTCTCCTGGTGGAGAGGAACAGGATTGCAACTACACTCGTTCAGACGATCCCAGGGGCAGACCAGTGTTACGGTGCCCCTGTAGGCTAGCAGAGTCTGAAGAGCTGACATGGAAAACAGCATGCGCTTTCTCTGCTGGAACCGCACTGGCCTCTGGTGCCCTCCCACTAACAGGGCCAAAATACAGGAACAGAGGTTAGATCTACCCTCTTATCTGGACAAGCACAAAACAACTACAATAAAAACAGGAGGCGAGCCACATGCGACAAGGGCTCTCCAGAGAGGAGACGTCAGGCAACAAAGGCCGTGAGTGAGCTGCGGGCTGAGACACGAACACCGCGAGCCCACGAGGCTCCCAGCTTACTACAGTGGGAACCTTCTGGACGCAGCTCAGGAAGGAGGAAGTAAGGTGGGGCCCAGAAGCCTCCCGAGTTGAGGAGAAACCGTCAAGAGTCTGAAGAAACCAATGTGGCTACAGAACACAGAACATCAGAGAGGTAGGAAGAGCAGGGGTGGTGAGCGTGTCATCCAAGTGTTTCAGAACCGATTGCTACACTCCACAGCTGGGGCTCACCACAGGACGAGGAACTGTATTTAAGGGTGGCAGCATTAGGTAGGCTGAGAACCACTGGCCTAGACCAGGAGAAAGAACCAGTACCACAATGAGCAATGTGCCAGACGTGATAAACAAAAATAGAAGACCAAAAGTATTATACAGTTTTCAAGTAACTTAATGATAAATTAGAACACGGCTTGAGAAATATCTTTACACGTATTCTGTATTCACAAGGTAAAATTCACATCATGTGGCATCAAGTTGAAAATCAGAAGGTATACAAAGAGGCAGGAAAACAAAACCCAAAATGAAACAAATTTATCACAACTAGCCTATAAGTGACAAATATACTAGGCGTTAGAGATACATAAAGCACATAACTTTAAAGATAGGCCTGTATTCTGTATTTGCGAAGTTAAGTAGACATGAAAGACATAAAAAAAAAAAAGGTCCCAGGTGGGTGAGGTTGTACAAGCCTGTAATTCCAGCTACTTAGATGGCTGAGGTAGGAGTATCACCAGTTCAAACCCAGCCTGGGCAAGTTAGTGAGACTGTCTCAAAACGAACAAGGGTCAGGAATGACTCTTCAGCCCACAGTCCACTTGTCTAGCATGTTTGAGGTCCAGTGGGCTATGTGATATCAGTAAGTATTCTAGCATGGGGATAATCTGAGACCAAAAAAAAAATTAAATTTAAAGAATTCAGGAGCTGGGGACAGTGACACAGGGCTAGCTAAGCCAGGAAGAGGACAGAAATCAGGGTAATTACAAATGCCAGGAAAGCCTGGGCAAAACAGCAAATAAAAACAAAATGGCTCAGTGGCTAAGAACACTGGCTGCTCTTCCGGAGGACTAGAGTTCAATTCTCAGCACCCACATGGCAGCTCACATGTGTCTGTGACCCCTGGTCCAGGGGATCTGACCCCCTCACACATGCAGACAAAACAACAACGTACAAAAAAAAAAAAAAGCCCAAAGTTAAAATAACAGACCCATCTAAGAACTTAACCAACCCTAAAAGAGAAACAGTCAAAAACTACACCAAACACAGCATAACTGAGTTCATTAAACTACTGATAAAGAAAGGCAAAAAAAAAAAAAAAGTATTTTCAGAAGAACCAAGAAAAGGATAACATCAATTCTCACTACAAACAATGGTAAGACACAGTGGTGACGCTAAAGAATATGGGCGCATGTCTGTAACCCTCAAACTTGCGAAAGCTGAGGCAAGATGAGCTTGAGCTTGAGGTTGAGGCTATCTGGGATACATGTGTCTTTCAGAGGCCGTCTGTGATAGGCTCCTGTCTTGTTCCTTGTTTTCACTCTCTTCCAATGTCTATCCCGTTTGCCTTTCTGAATGAGGATTGAGCATCTTACCCAGGCTCCTCCGTCTTGCTTAGCTTCATTAGGTGTACAGATTTTAGTATGATTATCTTATTTTATATGTCTAATATAAGTGAGTATATACCATGTGTGTCTTTCTGCTTCTGGGATACCTCATTCAGGATGATCTTTTCTAGTTCCCACCATTTGCCTGCAAAATTCATGATTTCCTTGTTTTTAATTGCTGAGTAGTATTCCATTGTGTAAATGCACCACAATTTCTGTATCCATTCAACTGAGGGACATCTGGGTTGTTTCCAGATTCTGGCTATTATGAATAAAGCTGTTACCAACATGGTTGAGCAAATGTCCTTGTTGTATACTTGAACATATTTTTGCAGGGAATCTTATGAAGAAAGGGGGAAATAGAAAGACCGAGAGGAGACTGGAGCTCCACAAGGGGAGCAACAGAACCAAAAAATCTAGGCCTAGGGGGTCTTTTCTGAGACTGATATTCCAACCAAGGACCATGCATGGAGATAACCTAGAACCCTTCTGCACAGATGTAGCCCATGGCAGCTCAATATCCAAGGGGGTTCCCTAGTAATGGGAAGAAGGACCATTTCCGACATGAACTTAGTGGCTGGCTCTTTGATCACTTCCCCCTGAGTTGAAGGCAGTCTTAACCAGGTCACAGAAGAAGACAAGGCAGACAGTCCTGATGAGACCTGATAGACTAGGGTCAGATGGAAGGAGAAAAGGACCTCCCCTATCAGTGGACTGGGGAAGGGGCATGGGAGAAAAAGGAGGGAGGGCTGGATTGGGAGGGGGCAAAGGAGGGGGCTACAGCTAGGATACAAAGTGAAAAAAAAAAAAAAAAAAAAAAAAAAGAGCACTTGTTGCTTTTCCAGAGGACCAAGGCTCAATTCCCAGGACCCACATGGTAGCTCAGTTGTCTGTAACTCCAGTTCCAGGGGAAAACGACATCCTCTTCTGACTTTCACATACAGCAGGAATGTACATGGTACACTTACATACATGCATGCAAACCACCCATAAACACATAAAAGAAGTCTACCAGCCTGTAATTCTATATTCACATTCACAGGCAGTCTAAAAATAAAGGTGAAATAAGATATTACAGATACAAACTTTTAGGATCACAGATGTCTCCACTCCCTTCACTGTGGTGATGCTCTCAGGGGCATACTCCTGTCAAAACTCAGCAGACCACACACTTTCAATACTCACAGTAGTCCATGCCAGTTACTCCTTAACAATGCTGTTTACGCACATACAAGGAAAGAGAAGCCACGTCTGTGACATCTGAATCTTCATGGAATAAAGAGTGTTGAAGACAAATGAGAGCCTTCAGAAAAAATGCTCCAGGTTTTACAAATTATTCAAATTCTGCACTAGAAAGAACACGGGGAAGCAGAGCACCTTACCTTAAAGTAGGAGTGAATAGCAGCTGTGGCTTCACTGCGAACCCGCAAAATGGAAGCCAGAGCATTCGTCCTACACCTCAGGTGAGGGTACTGTCTCAGGTACTCCAGAGGATGCCTCTCCTTATATTTTATAGGGAACACCTGCCAAAAACATGGGGAAAATTTAGAAGAAAACAAAAACAGAAACAAAACCCCAAACACACCAACCGAACAACAAAAACCATTTTACAAACCATCTTCCAGAGCTTTTCTTAAAACAGTAGTGCTTTGGGAAGATGTTTTCCTTTTTTATTACTAAAACACACACACACACACAGATGGAGCTCAGAGGGCTTCGGGTCACCAAGCTTGGAGATAAACAACTTTATCCACCGAGCTGTCTCCCCAGACCCGATTTCTCAATAGAAATTACTTCTACTAGGTAAAAGGAACAGTGAACTAGGTGGAGTTAGGTTGATGCTGGATTAAAGCCAGCTTCATTACTAGCAGCTAAATTACTTAATGTCACTGAGGCTTGCCTGTTATTTATCAAGTCTCTACCCATTAGCTGTCAGTTTCTTACAACTGGAGAGGTTAGCATGTAATTATTCATAATAATTCACTTTGGCACACGAGCTCAAAACAGTACAAACATAAAAAAAAAAATCTTTCCTACCACGATCCTACAGTTTGTGTTTAACTTCTCCCCAATGTCTTGAAAGCCCACAAGCATAATCAATTAAGACTGCTTTATTGTTTATCAACTTGTTATTGGTATCTAACAGCATGAGAGAGAGACAACAGCTTTCTTTCATTTAGCACAGTACGGAAGATTTGGAAACTATAGCTCTAACCTGAAACCTTTCCAACCTGTCCATAGTCAGCTTACAAATTTAAGACAAACACCTTGCCAAATAAAACCTGAAGTTTCAATTAAAAAGACAACAGCAAAGTTAAAAAGAACATACAAGCAGACTGCTTCTTCTAGTCTCCCTGTTCTTTAGGTCTTGGGTGAATACTGATTTTTTTTTCTGTTGTTGTATAGAAACAAATATCACAGTTATTAAAGGAAAACTGTGGCCCCATTAGGAGACATTCAGAGTTCTCTCACGTCTGAATATGTTAAGTAACTCATCTGCAGCTAGGGGTGTAGCACGTGCCCAAAAGCAGAATTTGGGGTTTGATTCTCAGCACCACAAGGGCAGGGGATACCACCAATGCACATTTTGGAGGTCTTAAATTTGATTAGAAACAATAAGAGTTTAAAATAAGTAACACTAACCCAAAAGTACAAAAACCCAGAGATCAAGGGACAGTATCTAATTTTGCTTATTAGATATTTCAAATCAACTACAGCACAAACAAGAAGCCAAACGGCTGGAAGATGAACTCCAGAAGTGACAGGTGCCATGGAGATGCTCTCAGAAGAGGAAGCCATCATTATAACGCTCCTTCATGCCAGGCTCTGGAGTCTGTTTCAGTGATCAGGGAAGTCACAGATCAAACATGCTCTAAGTGCCATCTTCTCAACAGAATTAAACAGACTACTAAAGTTTTATATTAAACCTAAAAACAGCACCCCAAAATTATCAACAGACATACCTTGGCTTCACAATTTCCAATAACCTCAATTTTTTCTGCCTTCAATTCCACATTTTGCCTTTTGGATTGACTTTTGACCAGCTGCCCTTGGACTTGCACAGAACTTCCAAAAGCCAATTCTCTATAGTAACAAAAAACTAGGATCAGAAAAGGCACTATATATAACTCTCATTTCAATTAAAATCTTCCTTAAGTATATAATGTCAACAGTATTGATCCTGAGTTAAGTTAAATAATCTGCAGACATTCTCTTGCACCAGGACTCTAAAAATGAATTCCTTGAGTTTTAAAGTGGGAACAAAGGGAGTTAGCAATCTGCTCATATATTTGAAATTAATAAATTATATAACCATTATGATTTTTTAGAGGGCATGGGGAGAGAAAGGCCTAGAACACACTGTAAAATCTGGTGTGGAACTCAAAGCGTTCCCAAATGCTAGGATTAAAGGCATGTGCCACCAGACCTGTCATGTCATCTTATCAAATATACTGGCCCATATACTTTTAGATTGCAGGCTGTTTGTAAGGTCTGGGGCTAGGGCCTAAAGTTCGTCTGTTGGTGTTGCGCCAATGCCGATGGCCTCTCTGCTTTGACAACATACAACGGTATCACAAGGTACTAACACTGGGAAAGCAAGGGTATGAGAATTCTTAGTACTACTTTTAACATGTAGGGTTTGTTTGAGCCCTGGCTGTGCTGGAACTCACTCTGTAAAAGAGCCTGCCCACAAACTCACAGATATCCACCAGCCTCTGCCTCCCATGTGCTGGGATTAAAGGCGTGCACCACTACCACCACCACCAGCTGGCACACGTAGGTTTTTGGTTGTTTTTTAAAGAGGAAGTCCCATACACAGTCTAAATTGGACCTCACTCAGCAGCCCACGCTGGCCTCACACTCAACTTTTCTCCTCAGCTGCCCAAAGACTGGGATTACACATATGTGCCACTACTCCTGGATTGAATTGTGTTTATTTTTTAATTAGTTGGTTGATGGTCTCGGTATGTATAGATAGTACCTTATGGTTGATAAATTTATGTTCAAGTCTATCCACAAATTAACTGCAAGACTGCCACAGAAACCAACATGCACCCATTTAAGAACCATAGGGTGCACACCTTTAATCCCAGCACTCAGGAGGCAGACACAGATAGGCCTCTTTGAATTCAAGGCTAGCCTAGTCTACAGAATGAGTTCTGGGACGGGCATGGCTACATCGGAAAAACCTATCTCAAAAACAAAACAAGAAGAATCATCTTTTAAGAAGGAACCTAGACAATATGATTACATATCCGTGTTAATTCAAATATATTACAATGATGATATTTAAAAAAAAGGGGGGGGGAGACTGGAGAGGTGGCTCAATGGGTAAAATCCTGACAACCTGAGTTATCACATAACCCAGAACCCACACAAAAGGCGCACAATAGTACAACAGTCTATCATCTCAGCACACCCCTGAGGGGAGAGAGGATGGAGAGAAAGATCCAGAAGCTCTTCAGACAGCTTGCCTGGCTAAGGCAGGAGCAAAGACACCTTTTCTCCAACATGGTAAAAACACAAGGACTGAGATCTGAAGATTCTCCTGGTCACCTCTACATGCATGTGTGTGCTCATGAGCACAGACACATATTTTAAAAATTAAAAATTCCTTTAAAAACAATTAGTAAATGCCTTCGTTAATAATGTATATTTAAAGTTTTATGATAACAGAGTAATATATTAAAGTAAATGTGTCAGGAGACTTTCGCAGCTTTATTTGCTTGTTACACTTAATATTTGATATTTCCTGTTAACATTTAGTCATATGTGAATGTACCTGTGTAAAATTGTTCACTACCACATCAAGTGGGGAAAAGAAACTTTACTTTAGCTACTATCTGATAGTTATGAATTTTCCTATAACGATTCTTGTGAGTATCTCAAAGAGGTATGTACTCATCTCCAGAATTCAGGTGAAATGGACTGATACAATTGCTATCCTCACAGATACCATCAGAGGAAGCACAGACTTCTTTTAAAAGGTTGTTACAGTGGAACAGTGTGATGGTGTATGTAAGAATGGCCCCCAGAGAATCATATTTGAATGCTTGGTCCTCAGTTGGTGGAATTGTTTGAAGATTGGGAGGTATGGCTTTGTGGGAAGTATGTCACTGGAGGTGGGCTTTGAGGGTCATTCCCAATTAGCTCATTTGCTCTCTTTACCTCATACTTGAGAGCAAGATAATGTTCTCAGTTACTGCTCCGGCATACGGCCTTCTGCCATGCTCCCCGCCCTGATGGTCATGGACTTTAACCTTATCTTCCATAAGTTGCTTTAGTCAAACAGTAGAAAAATAACTCAGATTTTGTGGTTCTGCCCAGTTGAGATCCATCAGTTTTGTAATATGTAGACAGCTTTATTCCCATTAGTCCTTAGAAATACCCTTTATTAATGGGAATAAGCAAAGTACCCTTATTCTAGCAGAATTATGTTCTGCTCCTGAGAGGTTATACTTTTAACAAAAAATAGTTTTAGTTCTAACACCTAATGATGAGAATGTAAAAGTTCCTTCCATTTATTCAATAATAATTGGTTATTTTCCAACACTGTGACAAAAGCTAGGAACAGAAAATTGAATATAACATCATCCCTAACTTCAAAGAACTAAGAGCCTTTACTCAAAGAAGTCTAACAAGAATACAGTTAATTTCCAAACAATGCTATCCACTCTATGACAGATGGACAGAGGATACTACAGGAACACAGAAGCACCTGCGACAGTCACAGGACACAGACATCAGATGACGTCAATGTTCGAACCACAAATGGGATCGCATCAGGCAGAGGGACCAACATTTGCAAGGTCTAGGAGACAACAGGTGAGGGGAGGGTTAAGTAGTTTGAAGAAGAGTAGGGCAAGACACGGGCAGAGGATACCAGCACGTGAAGATGCTAGAGCTTGAAGGCTCTTGATTCCAAGTATCTCGATTTTTTGTAAGCTACTTTTCACAGACATGGTTAGAAAGATCATTCAGGTGACAAAGAAAACACTTAATTAGAAAAGTGAAAACTCGCCTACTGTCAAAGCTTGAATCAGCAACAATCTGAAGGCTTTCCAAAGAGGATCCGTCATTTACATGCAGGAACAACACGTCCTTCTGGGATCTGACTGAACGGATCCATCCCTGAAAAGAAGTGTTTTTAAATGTTAGCTTAAAAACCAAGCACTTCACATTTTCATTACTCATTCGAAAGGTTACATTTTCATTACTCATTCGAAAGAAAGAAATGGGTCAGAATCTTGCCTGAGCATATGTTAGTCACATGAACTGTTTTGGGCTTACCTGTGTGTACACACTATTCTACAGGACTCTTATCACAGTGACATGTGTATTTAATGGTCCACCTTGTTTTGTTAATAAAGCTCAGCATTTTAAATGGATGCCAAACATGTCACATTAAGTTCATGAGCCTAATTAGCATAAAGAACAGCCTTAATATTGGCTTTTCAAAGCTATTCCTCTCTCCTCAGTTACAAAAAAAAAAAAAGGTAATAATAATAAATAAAAAAGTTTACAAGTTGGTGTCTTTCTCCTATGTCAAATCCCAAAGAGACTAGAAATATTGTATGAGATTTTGTTTCATTTACAAAATATTATACAAAAACATTCTTTGAAAACAGAAAACCAAACCAGTCTCATGAAGTTAAGTACAGTGGCACACACCTATGAGCCCAGCACTTGGGAAGGGAAGGCGGGAAGATCCCAAGTTGAGACCAACTGCGACTATGTAGCCAGTCTGTGTCTCAAAAAAAAAAAAAAAAATCTATAATGACATGAACATATGATATGAAAATGTCACAAAGAAACCTATTTCTTTTTTTAATTTTTGTGAGCTTTTTACTAGATTTAAAAAAGGTATATGTCTGTCTGTATGTGCTATGAGTACAGGGTGCCAGGAGATTTTGTGTCTCAGAACTGAGCTGCCTGATGTGATTACTGGGACTCAAACTCTTGTCCTCTCAAACAGTACTAAGTTCTCTTAGCCACTGAGCCATCTCTCCAGGTCCAGAGATTTGTATGTTAACCAATAAGCTAAAATTTTGGAAATATTTTGTCAAAAACAGCCTCTTGACCATTTTCAAAATGTGATCTCTTGCTTTAGCAAAGACTAGGCATCATCTGCTCTGCAGCAGGGACAGAAACTTTAACACCAAACAAATAAAACTACATGATAAAAGTCTCATTATGAACGCACAGCAATGCATAAATTTTAAAGACAGTCTTAACTTAAATGGCAGGTGCAAGTATAAATAAGTTTTCAAGACAACAACTAGCCTACATCCCCAACTTGAATCTAACCAGCATAGGGGTTAACAGAAAACAATGTTTTCAAAGACACTCAAAGCTACATTGTGAAGTATCCCCTAAATATCAAGAAATGGATACAGATGTACAGTCCCTACTAATCAGGCTTGTGGAAAGCAAGAGATGAGGCTAGACATACAAAAAAACAAAACAAAACAAAACACTATTATTACCAGTGTCTCGCAACAAAAACCTACAGACACTTTTACAGGTATGCCCAGAACACTTTAAGGGAAAGAAGAACGCTTACTTGTTTTTAAGTTTATTACTAGTTCACAGATGGTGACCCAATGTTTTTGTTGCTGTTTGAAGCAAGGTCCAGCCTGGAACTCAGTGCCTGCCAAGCACTGGGACTGAAGGTGCGTGTCATCACTGCTGGCTTTTCTTTTTAAGATTTGTTTTTACTTATGTGTGTGTGTATATATGACATGAGAGCAAGTTCCCACAGCAGCCAGAAGACAGCATTGGATTCCCTGGAGGTGGACTTAATGGTAGCTGAGAGCCTCCTGATTTAGGTTCTGCCAATGGACTCAGCATCTCTGGAAGAAAACTCTGCTTCTCTAGAAGGGCAGCAAGTGCTCATAACTGCTGAGCCATCTCTCCAATGCGCACATTTTAAGTGAAAGAGTATCTATTACCTATTGAACATGCATTATGTTAAAAACAAGTTTACCTTTTTCATGTACTGTCTAATTTCGTTGTCATAAAAGTCTGAATGATTATCATCCTTCTTTCACAGATAAGTAAAGAGTGGCTCCAGAAGGTTAAACGAAGGTCGCAGTGCAGAGGAACGGAAGTCTAGGTGGCTAGAAAATGCTATGAAGCGTGAAGTGTAAACTATTTCAGCCTCACATACGAGGTACCTCGTCTCAGCGCAGCCCCTAAAGGCACCACATTTACTCATCCTCGGTCAACAGTAACTTCCAAAGTGCCATCCTCTTATTTTTACTTGTTAAGAAAGTTAACATAAAGCACCTTTAATGTGCTCCTGTCCTAAGTTCTAAGTATTATGCTATTTAATCCTTATAAGAGCTAAATAAAGTGGTTATTATAATTCGTGAAATGAACACTTGGAAATTTTTAAAGAGATAATACAGGTCATAATTATCACTTGGAATTCAAATACAGTTATTATTCTGAAGCTCCTTATTCTGAAGTATCAACAAGCTTTTTTGCGATGCTGTTTTCCTCCCATCTGCTGCCTGGGAACACATCCTGCTGCTATTTCCACTCCATCAGCTGCCCTGCCTGGGGATACCACCCTCTAGGACAGCCTGATTGGCAGGTGACTTCTTCCTGACCGCCACTCAGTTCAGGAACTCCCTCTCTTGTTTTCTCCCAGCTCTTTCTTTACACATCACATTGCTGTAAACTAGGACTAACAGAAATCTAATGTGAGTCACATGATTAAAAGAACTGAGGGCCAGAGAACTGGCTCCAGGGTTAGGAGCATTTGCTGCTCTTGCAGGGGGCCCATCTGAGGAAGCGCACAATTGCTGCGCACACCTCCGGCTCCAGGGGATCTCTGTGTCTCTCCCTAGGAACTCCTACGTGCACAGCATAAACTGAGGCAGACATATATACATAAATACAAAATAAATCTTTAAATAAAAACAGGTAACAAATAACATGTTATTCAACCAATTATACTCCAAAATCATTTATATGTAATCAACATACAAAATATATTCAAATATTTTTATGTTTCTTTACTCTTCAAGTTTATTATGTAAACACTTATAACACATCTCTGTGCAGTTGGAACACTTTTCAAGTGCTCCGAGCCCCACGTGGCTAGCAGTTTCCATATTATCCTGCTAAGAACGAAAGTGAAAGCAAGCCTGCTACTTGGGCAGTAGGTTCAATCTTTGGATCTTCTTTTTTGATCATCACACAAAAGCTATCGAAAATGCATGTCAAATTAATCAACAGCTTACAGTTAAATGGTTTTCATAACTTTGATCTGGATCATGGAACAAGTATAAAACCAAAAAAAAAAAAAAAAAGAAAGAAAGAAATGCAAGGGAGAGCAGCTTGGTCATATTGCTAGACATCAAGAATATACAAGAGGCCAATCAGTGCGTTTCAGCAATTCAAGGAGAAATAGCCAACCACCGGGCTTAGTCTGTCCCTTGAGGATCTATTCAAAGCTGCTGCAAATACTACGAAGAAAAATAACAGCAGTTAACAAGGACCCAGAGTCTTTGTTCTAAGTACCCATGAACCCTTTAACTTTCAGAACCCTCTGAAATGGAGAATATTATCTTCATTTTCATAAGAGAAACAGAGGCCTGGGGCACTGTCGTGACATGTCCATAATTAACAAGCTACTTAGGGCCAGCGAATTAAGCCAAGGCAACTGCAGCCCTGAGCTTGTCAAGGTACAACATTCCATTTTTCCTCCTGGTTTATTAATTACACGGAAGCCTCAGATTAGGAACCAAGGGAGCTAAAGCTGAAAAGCATGGGTTCCTGTGTGCCCAATGGGTGTCTGTGGGTCACATGAAGCTGCGACTGAAGAGCTATGAACGGAGTCAAACACAAAACGGTAAACTTTGAGACTCTGAAAATGGGGGAGGAGGGGGGTGTTTTGTAATTTGATGGCTCAAGTATGAACCTGGTAGCTGACATGATATTGTTGCAATGTCAAAACGTTGGACACACTTGGGACACTATTTCCTGCCAGCCAGGTGAACAGGGAAATGGGAAGACAGGATTTCTGCTCCCAAGGAACTAGGGAAATACAAAAAAAAGTAGAAAAGGGGCGTGTTCGCTTAAACTTTTCTGCACGGTTGACGTGTTTCCAGGGAACGCCTCGGCGTCGTGAAAATCTCAGCTGCCGCACTCCTAATCGTCAGAACGATTTGCAAAAAGCAACAGAACGGCAAAGAGCAAAAAAAAAAAAAAAAAAGCAAAGAGCAACTTTGCTCTGCTCTGCGCACGTTCGGGCCACCAGGCCGGCGCGGAGTAAAAGTAGACGCGGCTGGGCCAAGCAAGCTCGGGCGGCAGCCTTTCCACACACCCACCTGCACCGTTACGCACTGCCCACTCGCGTCCTGGACCCCAAGGGCGTCCCGCACGCGCAGTCTGGCAGACGCGCGGGGCCTGGGGCAGGAAACGGAGGAGCAGAGGCGCAGGGCGCCCAGCAGCCGCCGGGCCCCGAGCATGGCGTGGCCGGCCGGTGCTCGGCGGGGCTGCCCGGGGACCGGCTCGCAGTGCGCCGGGGCAGACCTCTTCAGCCGCCGCGCCAGGCACGCGTCGCTCTTCCTTCCGCGCCCTGAGCCGTTCCTTCGGGACCTCTCCTCACCGCACCGCGCCCGAAAGTACGGCAGGACCAACGCTAACCGAGCAAGCACAGTGCGCTAGGCAAAGCGCGGGTGCTCCGGGAACACACCTAGAGCTAAAGCACGCCGCAACTGGGCTTCGTCACCCCGTGCGCGCTCTACGTCATTACGCTAGGCGGGGTCTGGGGCTGAGCATGCGTGATTGCGTTCCAGCGCTTGCGGGGCGGGCCGAGGGGCGGGTGGATGGAGCTGAGGTGGGCGGGGCTAAGGCGCAAGGCTTTGGGTAGTTTCTCAGAAGAGGGTAGGAAGCTACCTTGGGGATCATCTAAGGGTTTCTTTATAAAGCTGCCTGGGAGACTGAGGAACGCTGAGGGGCAGAACTGACAGATGCAGACGGCAAGTGTCCGTGCAGTACTAGGTGTGGTGAGGAGTTCTGAGCAGCAGGAAGTCAGACTCAAGACCTAAGACCTGCTGAAGTCCCAACTGCGAGGTATCAGATACCCAAACACACCACTGCTTTAAAAAAGGAGAGACTGAAGCAGAGCCTGCCAGAATCTTCAAGTTTTTCTTGTCTTTCACCTGCGTTTGACCAGAAAACAATGACCTTTTCATGTACATTTTAAGTTTTCACACACAATAAAAATTCATGGCTCAATGAAACGCTTGATCATGCTTTTTATCTAGTTACATAAGAAAAGGTCAAGGTGAAGACTAAAGTTGACACTGCTGTTACGCCCATTTTACAGACAACAGGAACAGGATGGCCAGCTTAATACAAGTGTCAGATTGAAACCCAGAACCTCTGGCTCTATGCTTTATGATCTAAAAATGATGATGGGAGAATGAGAAAGAGAGAGACAGCGCTCATTACAGCAAGAGTGCACATTGATATATATATATATATATATATATATATATATATGTAATAAGTGGGGTGGCAGCCCAGAGAGATAATTAGGCTGAGTTTTGAGGAAGGTTAGAATTTTGCCAGATGAGAATGTCAGAAAATTTCCTGTAAGAAGAGGACAGGAGAAGTTTCTGGGAGGAAAAAAAAAAAAAAGAATTGTAAAACTCTTCTCTAGACAGACCTAGCTGCGCTCAGTGGGTGCGTGCCTGTGATCCCAGCACTCCAGTGGGGGTGGGGGCAGAGGCAGGAGGATCGCTGTGAGTTTGAGGGCAGCTTGGTCTATAAAGCGAATTCAGGACAGCTAAGGCTACACAGATATCGGCCCCTCCACACACACACACACACACACACACACACACACACAAGTGAAACCAGCAACTAGCAAGCTCACTTTCTCTTCAGGTTAACTTTGTGTCTTAGTCTTCTTCCTCCTCTTCGCTATACTAGATTTTAAGAACTATAAAATCTAGCACAGCAAGAATCTCAGGGAGACTGCCTCAGGGAGACTGTTGTCCTCTACTTAAGCCAAAGGGTTAGTTAGAAAACTCTAAGCGAGGACCGTTATTCAGTAACTGAAGGAAAAGGGAACCCAGTGGATGAAGGGGGAAATTAACAATGGTTCATCTAAACTGTCAGTGAAAGCTCACCATTGCCTGCATGCCTGTGCCAAGGTCCAACTGCTCCCTTTTATCTTCTACTGTATCAAATCATATCATCTTCTGATTTATTTTCACCATTTGGATTTGGCATTTGTCTTTAGAGTCATCACCTTCCAGGTAGGGCAAGAATGGCATTTCTAACATGAATATGATACCCTGTCAGCCACATCGACGGGCAGAGTGTTACGGAATGACGGCTACATGCCAAGAACGCTCCATGCATTAGCTCCATCATCTCAATAGCTCTTGCCCTCCCCGAGGTCAGAAGAAATGAAGCATAGAGAGCTTTGCCATATATACCGAGTTACCAGTCCTGTTGCAGTCCATGCTCTCATTCATTGTGTTACTCTAGTGATTAAACACCCATGAATTGTTCCCCCTACAGCATGAAAAAGACTTGTCTACCAGATTTTCTCTGATCCACCAAGTTCACTACAGTGGAATAAGAAACAGAAATGAAATGTCCATGTTGTTTCCCTCCCATATTTTGTATTTATAAAGGGAATTGTGTCAGCATTATTCCTGAGCTCTGTAAAGTTTTTGTTTTTAAGCTATATATATATATATATATATATATATATATATACATATATATGTTTTTTTTTACATGTATAGGTGTTTTGTCTGCATGTAGATCTGTGCACCAAATGTGTGCCTGGTGCCCACAGAGGCCAGAGAACGTATTTGGATGCTGGGACTTGAACCCAGGTCCCCTGAAAGAGCATCCAGTGCTGTTTATAACTGAGTCATCTCTACAGCACCCCTGGGAAGGTTTTAATAAGGTTCTAAACGTGTTAGCTAATTTAAACCAGAAGCTTCTGACAATTCTCCCTTGTGTTCTAAAAAGGCAATTACTTATGTTTGTAATGTATTCTTTTTTTTAAGAAGAATAATCCACATTAAGAAGGCTCAGGTCTCGTGAAACTAGATATAATTCTGATTTTAAAAAAATACAGCAGTAATATACTGGACACATTTAAAAGATTGTCTAAGTGTTCTAACCTAAAGCATATTCATCTTGAACTTCACAAGGCCTTGGCAATTTGTTTTCTAAGGTGATGATCCTATTTATATGCCCTCTGACAAACTATGGAAGTTCCCATTTACCTTCAGTGACAGTTTCTATAATTATACTTTCTAAGACAGCATTGATGTTTCAGAAGTTTATACTTTGGTTCTCTTCTTCCTGTTCATCAAAATTCTATTTCAATGTAACTCCTTTTTATTTTCAGTAGCGTAGTAGTCTGGATACCAGGAGTCCTGGCTTAAGTCTTGTCTGTGTGACCCAAGATGGAACTGGGAGGAAGTCGTTTGAACTTTCAATACTCATGTAGGACTGGAGATGAAAGAGGGTGGGTGTTAGTGTGGAGCAGGTAGTCTCACTCCGTCTCCACGCTAGATTTGGGCGGACTCTTTGCTTGGTTTATAGTGCCCTATCTGGGGTGGATGTGACATGCACATGTTCAGTTTGAATGAATTAATTATAAATTCAGAGTCATCAACAGTGTGTCAGAGTTGCATTGAGGCATTTGAGGCATTTGAGGCATTTGAGGCATTGCTGCCTGGTGTAATTAAACCAAGATTTGAATCCCCTACTTCTCTCTCTCTCCCTGTCTTCTGTGGCTCCTGACTGGCCGTTGTATGGGTTTGACTCTGTGCCTTTCTGAAGTCTGTCTAATGAAGCTGTCTGTCTGTGTCTCTAACAAAAGGCTTTGCCCTGTATTTACTGAAAAACAAAAGTATCACATGGAGAAGGAATGAGGGATACTTTACAAAAATTTTTCAACAGGGTTTTACAAGGAATTAAATCACTGACTCCAACTGACACAGATAACAAACAGTATTTCAAATGTCATTGTTTATCAAGCAAGATCTTTATGTTGTGTCCAACATTTATGGTGGATGCTCATTCTAGAAGGTCAATTTCATCCTTTATGCTTTTTTTCAGCAAATGACTATTATGGCATTACTCATGGGTAAGGGACACAGAAGAGCACATAACTGAAGATTACAGCTCTGTATTAACTTAGGCTATAAAGCTGGTAACATGGGAAATATACGGCAAGTAAGGTTGGTTGTTATATTTTTCTCTTAGAGGCATTAAATAAACAGACTGAGTTCACAGTAGGAGAGCAGTCCTAAGTGACCTCTGTGGGTTATTAGCTATGGCTGGGAGGTTCAGCAAAAGCTTACTCGTGGAACTTGTTCTGTAGACCAGGCTGGCCTCAAACTCAGAGATCCACCTTCCTCTGCCTCCCGAGTGCTGGGACTAAAGGCATATGCCACATACCCAGAGGGACATAGTTATCTTAATGCATTGTCACACATAATGTTGCAGATAAGGAAACCCTGACTGCTCAAGATTTTTAAAAATCACCTTTTAAACTTAGGAGTGATTAAACATAACCGGAATAGGCAGATTGCTACTAATTCTGACTTTGTTCAGTTAATTCCACATACTTATTAACTAGCTGACTCATTGGCATATGCTTGCATTTTCTAAAATTGAAGTTGAATGTGAATTATAACATCCGCTGCAAATAGGTCAGTGTGTGAAGCATACCAATTTTTAATGCCTTATTATTTGGGGGTAAATTGTAAAATAATTGCTGAGTTTTCACTGCTGAGGTCAAAAGGAGGTTCAAAATGCTTTTGTTGTTCCATGAGTAACAGAAAATGCATAAAACATAAATGTACAGCTAAGGAGTGTTTATAAAATGGAGCTTGTGTAAATACTATGTGGGTCACGGTAAAGAGCATTGCCAAGCAGTGTTCTAGCTATTTCACCTTTTCGGTCCGAGCTTCCCCTCCCACAGGGGCTGCTAATTATGGAACCTTTTTTGGTTGTAATTTTCTTTATAGTTTAACAAGCTAACTATGTAGCCTAAACATTATAATTTCATTTTACCTATATTTGAACTCATGCAAATAGAGTCTTGCAGAATATATTACTCTGTGTGTGACTTATTTGCACATTATTTTCACGAGATCCAGCTATATCATTGCTTCTAGCTATACAGTAGTTCCCTCCATTCATCTTCAGTTTCACTCTCTATAATTCCCGGCTGACCCCTGGTCAACCACAGTCCATAATGTTAACCAGAAAATTACAGAAACAATTTAAAGGTTTTAAAGGGGATATCATTCTGAGGAATGTCATGAACTCTCACCTGGTCTGCTCCCTCGCACACAGGATGTCTTTTTGTTCTGCATACCCATCTGTTATATACACCATCTGTCTGTTAGTCACTTGGTAGCCATTTCATTTACCCAATTAAAAATCACAGTATGGGCTGGGAAGATGGCTCAGGAGGTAGGGTACTTGCTATACAAGTATGAGGACCAAAGCTTGAATCCCCAGGACCCATGTAAAAGCTGTTAGGTGTGGCAGCCAGCCTGTAATCCCAGTGCCCTGGGAGGCAGAGATGAGGAATCCCCGGAGCAAGCTGGCTATGTAGACTAGCCGAGGGAGAAAGCTCTGGTTTCAAGTGAGAGCCCTGCCTCAATATGTAAGGTGGGGAATGACCTCTGTCAATCCTGGACCTACATATGTACATGTGCACATGTGAACATACATACACACGTATGCATACAGCATACACATATGTAAATTTATCTCACAGTCATGGGGCTGGAAGTCCAAGGTTGAGCAGCTCCATCTGTTTGAACTCGGGTAAGATCCCCTTGATTATGTCACAACTCGGTGGGTGGCATCTCTGGGGGAATGTGTGAGGAAAAGAGATTGCATGGCGTGTTAGGGATTCTCAGGAGGGTTCAAGGCCCGTGGTTGTTTTTTGCTGTTGGTACTGCATTATCAATTCCAGTTTATCCAATGAGCTTCAAGGAAGAAACTTAAAGCTTGAAATTTCAATATACATTGTTTGAAGCTGATTCTGGCTATTTGTAAGTGTTTTTATGCATGATTAACCTTAAGCTTCAAACCAGAAACGAATATGGTGCTTTAAAGAGTGAACTTACTCCATTAAACCAGAGTTAATCCCTTCTCAAAGTAATGCCCTTAATCACCTAATCACTTTCCACTAGGATCCATTTCTTAAATGCTTCGCTATCCTTTAATGCCACTGCATACCGGTAATCAACGCATGAACCCTTGAGGGACAGCCCACCCTGAAGCCACAGCAATAACAACATTTTTAAATCCATTATGTTAATGGACATCTAGTTTGTTTCCACTTCAGAGCTCTTAAGAGTAACAGTGTTACAAATGCTTTTACATATAACTCATTATAAATATGTATCACTTAACTTGAGAATAACAGCTAAGAGTTAAATTATTATGTTATAGGATTCTGTATCTTTGACTGTGATGAAAACTGCTTTTTCAAAGTATCACCTTCCAGACTTTGTGTTACAAGGGCCAGGCTTGCAGTGGTACCGAGGGCTCTCTGCACACGTTAGGTAAATGCTCTACCACACAGATACATTCCCAACCCCCTTCTCAGACTTCAAAATAAGTTGCCTACATGTGTGTACGCCTGCTTGTCTACAAAATGTGTGTGCAGTGTTTAGAGAGACCAATGATGTCAGATTCCCTAAAATTGGAGTTAAAGGTGGCTGTGAGCTAGCCATATGATATGGTGGTAGAAACTAGACCCCAGTCCTTGGAAAGAGCAGCGAGTGCTCTCAGCCACTGAATCGCTCTCTAGCTTCTCTCAGGCTTTTCGATGATGCATCTGTGCTGGAAAAGATAGACGTGCACCTAGTAGTTATTTCTTTCTGGCAGTTTAAATTTGCATTTCCCCAATCTTTATTCCCACTGAGCACCTTTTCACTGTGTGTCTTTATTGAATGCTCTTGGACGAACTGAGTATTTTTGCCCCTTTTCTATTTGAGTGATCTTATTTTTTCTTACTAATTTTCTTATTAACTCTATACAAAGTCCAAGGTGTGTCTTTGGATATATGAGCTCTCCTCCATTATAGCAACTATCTTCAACAACTCTGTGGGTTGCCTTATAATGGCATGTCATGAAGAAAGAGCTGAGGGATAGCAAACCTTTGTCTGCATCTTATCCCTTGCTTTGGAAATAATACTCAGTTCTTAAGGAACATTATTAAGAAACTTTATATTTTTTTCTGATAACTTAAGACCAACATCTTTTGTTGTTTCACCTGTGTTCTTTTGAAAGTGGATTTGTAAAATTGAAGTGCCTGTTTTCTTGTTTTATGGCTAATGCTCATGGCTAAGATCATCATCTATATGATGATCTTCCCGGAACAATCTGCAAAGCCTGAGATGTTGCTGTGCATCGTTCAAAGCTGGTTCTGGCTGTTTGCAAATATTTCTGTGCATGATTAACTTCTAAAACTTCAAACCAGAAAGTAATATAATTCAGAAAAATAAAATTGAATATAGCAGATAACAAACTCTGAGCCGGTCCCTCTGTGTTCGTATTTTCTTTTGAATTGTACAGAACTTCAAAGGTTGTGAATAGCTTTTGAAAATGTGTCTTACTGAATACACAGCTTCATAATGAGCACCCCATCGTGTCTTGGAAGTCTTTTTATTATTACACCTACATTTTGCAGGTTTTTCCATTGATAGGATGAAATTGAAAAGAAAGGACAATTCCCCCCCCCCAAGGTTGCCCAAAATATGAACAAAATGGATATGCTTCAGAAAGAGTACATTCTACAAATGATCATATTGTTGTAGGGATTAATGCTTTATTAGTGATCTAGTTTTGGTTCATGATTGCAAATACTGACTTTTTCTCCTTTCTTTCTTTCTTTCTTTCTTTCTTTCTTTCTTTCTTTCTTTCTTTCTTTCTTTCTTTCTTTCTTTCTCTTTCTTTCTTTCTTTCTCTTTCTTTCTTTCTTTCTTTCTTTCTTTCTTTCTCTTTCTTTCTTTCTTTCTTTCTTTCTTTCTTTCTTTCTTCACTTTACATCCCAATCGTAACCCCCTCCGTCCTCTCCTCTGGGTCTGACCCTCCTCTCCTCTTCCTCATATCCCCCTCCCCCTCAGAAGAGAGGTGCCCCCTCACCACCACCACCTACCCATCCCTTCACATCAAGTCCTAGCAGGACTGGACACATCCTTTACCACGGTGGCCTGGTAAGGCAGCCCCGCTGAGGGGAAGTGATCGAAAAGCATGCAAGAGAGAATCCTTGTCAAGAGCCCCCACACCCCTGTAGACGCTGACTTTTGATCCATTTATTTTGGTATTTAACTATTCTATAATCACACTCACGGTCATTGTCTGCAGCTTCGGAAGACCACCCCCAGTTCTCCGCTCTTGGAGTGACTTTGCTGTTGATTCTAGGGTCTTCCCCCAGGGAAGTTCCCCAGCTCTCCGGAGGACGCTGCTCCTATGTATGTGCTCAACCCTAGTTACATATTGTGAGTAATGAAGTATGTCTCTGGATCTGTTAAAAGAGAAAGTCTGCAAATTCTAAACTTGAGAAAGTTTCATGCTTCTGAAAGAGAATTTTGAAGCATTGCCTTCCTAGAATCCAAGCCGTCAGAATTCACCATTGGTGTACATCAAACAGGCAACTGTGTGAGGATTTTAAACACAAAAAGGAGACAATATCCTTATTTTTTATAACAAGGAAAAATCCTATTGAGTATTTTGTGAGCTTGGTTGAGTGTCCTGCAAAAGAGGCTTGTGAAAATGTGCATTGGCACAGAATAGCCAGCTGGTTCTCTATATGACCAGTCATGCCCGGGAATTCAGGGAATGGAATGCTTTCTTAAAGACTTATTTAGTAGAATTTCCTTGTGTTCTACTAACTCACAAACAGTAGCAAGGAAGACTGACGGGCAAGGTGGCTTCCCCAAAACAGTGACTTATCCTCCTCTGCAGGTTTTTGCATTCAGAATCATGTATGTTGATAGACGAGGAAATGAAAATTTTAACTTTCCATATACTAAATTAAGCAGTTGTAACTTCATTTATAACATGCATGACACAAGTATATGGTATATATTTATATTTGTAAATTACACCTAGAGGCACTAATACGGTGCACATTTGGTAATATTTTAGTGCTTCTTAATTTGGAGTTCTGGTGACGCTGGAGCAGGAGTATCATAAGTTCCAGGTTACCCTGAGCTACATCATGGGTTTTAAACTAATCTGGGCTACATAATGAGTTTTAAGCCAACATGGACTATGCACTGAGAACCTGTCTCAAAACACCACACACACCACGCGCACACGCACACACACGCACACACACACACACACACACACACACACACTTTACATAAAGTGACTGACATGATAGCGGTGATCTTTGCCTTCAGTTATTCATATCCTTGTGTATCTTTCAATGATAGTCATCAGCTGCATTAGTTCATGTGACCATATGTATAGTTCATGCATATTTACATGAGGCCAGAGGCTGATATCAGGTGTCTTCTTTGATTGCTCTTCACTTTATAATATTGAGGCAGAATCTCTTCCTTGAACTCAGAACTCATTGATTTGGCTAGTCTAGCTGGTCGGCTTGCTCTGGGGACCTTGACTGTGCCTCCTGCGTGCTCAGATCTGAGGAGCAGAAGCACACCCATTTGGCGTTTATACAGGTCCTGAGGCTCCAAACCCTGGTCCAGACGCTTGCATAGCTCTCCAGCCCTGTTGGCGTAATTTCCTACACAGTCAGTGGCAACTCAGATCCTGGCAAATCTATCTCTTTACAGCTTCATACAAAATATTAGTTCCCACAGTTTCCCACCTCCTATGATCCATAGAATGAACTACATTCATAACACTGGCTCATGGTGGAAAGAGAATGGGGGAGAGAAATCAAAGGCATGTACAGGAAATCGGACTTCTCTCGAGTTAAACACTTCTGCATAGCAAACAGCCAACCCACAGAATAGACTACTGAAAACCACATGTTTAATACGCCGAAATACATAAGATACTCAATTCAATATTCAGAAACAACCTTATTTGTGTGTGTGTAAAACTGGAATAGACATTTTCCTGAAGAAGACAGAGAAATAATTGCGTATATAAAAAAAATAAATGAATAAGTAAAGCTCAGCTTCACTCAACATCAGGGAAATAAATGTAAATTAAAACCTCCGTGAGCTGTCAGTTTGTATCCGTTAGAGTGGTTCTAACCAGAAAGACAAAGAATAGCAAGCATTGCTAGGGATATAGAAAAAAAAAAGGACACTCTGGCATGTTGAGGATGAGATTATAAATTATTACAGCTGTTCTGGAAAGCAGTACAGAACAAAAAATTAAAGTAGACCTACCAGATGTTTCAAAAACTCTGCTTTGGGTATACATTCAAAAAGCGCTGGCTGCTCTTTCAGAGGCTCTGGGTTGTGTTCCCAGCACTCACTCGGTGGCTCACAATCTTGTAACTCTAGTTCTAGGGGCTCCAACACTCTCTTCTGATTTCCGCAAAACCTGGCACATACATGGTACGTGGACATATATTCTGGCAAAAAAAAAAAAAAACAAAAAAAAACAACAACCATACACTTAAAGTAAAACAATTTTTAAAAATGTACTTTATTCTTAGAAATTGCTAAGAGACATTTTCATCTCAAAAGATATATATGAGGTAATATGTTAATTGTCTTGATTTAATCATTCTAGAACATGAATATATATTAATCATTATGTTATTAATGTATACAGTTGCTAATTTAAAATATAATTAAAATAAATTGAGAGAGAAAAAATTTAAATAGATAATGAGTACTCTTAACTTTCATCAGTCATAGAAACTGTCTATGGGCTAGCAGTATCGTGCTGGCCAGTGGGGAGGGAACTAAGACTTATCTACCCATTATGTCCATCACTGTAAGCATGCATTCAAATTTTCTCTCAAATACTTACTATGTTTCTATCTGGCATTGTTCTAGGCTTTGAGAGAGAGACAATAATGAGCCATATACCATTCTGGAAATTCCCATGGCAGTCTATCTCCTAAGCCAATGATTCTCTCCCTTTTCTCTCCTTTCTCTCTCTCTCTCTCTCTCTCTCTCTCTCTCTCTCTCTCTCTCTTTCTCAGAATTCATGTGGAAATAATGAAAATAAGGAGGAGTCATCCTGACCAATTCTGTATTCCAGTCATGGAGTAATCCCTCCCTACTATTTATCAAGCTTTCAAGTTTGTTCATCTTGTGAGTTTGATGGCTCTTCTTATAAGTTACCCTTTTTTAAAATATTTTTGAAAAGTTACATAATTTAAAGATAATATAGAGTTATGAGAATGCTTTAAAAAGTTCCCATACCCTTTAGTTTCCTGTTTATTGATTTCTGTCCTTATACATGTATAAAGGCATACTAGAATATTTATTAAAATATATGTGTAGATGAATTGTTTCTCCTGATCTATTTGAGAGTTTCGGAAATTATGCTTTTTTATTTCCAAACTCTATACGGTTTATTTCTTCAGAGTCAGGACTTAAGAGCTGGTTTGGAGGTTCTAGCAGAGAGAACAGCCACTTGTTCACTGTGGTCGTTTGAATGAGGATGGCCTTCATAGCTCAGATATGGTGGTACTGTTTGGGCAGGTTGAGGCGGTATTGTCTTGCTGGGGGAAATGCCACCAGGGGCAGGCACGTTCTCAGTTTACTGCTTATGGTTTTAAGATGCGAGATCTCAGCTTTTAGGTCCAACCACTATGACTCACTCCCCGTTGTGGATTCATGTCCCACAAGCCCAAATCAACTCTATCTTCTATAAGTTGCCTTGGCCATCGTGTTTAATTACAGAAGTAGAAAAGCAACTTTTACATACACTCTTGACCTTTCTCTTTCTCTGCTGCGGAAGTCTAAGGGATATATGTGAAGTGGTGAGAGAGAAAAAGAATTCCTGTTCAGTTTAGCTGAATCAACTCTGATGATCAACGGGGGATAGATATTGTACGCAGATTGCCATTATATCCTTGAGACTTTCTTTTATATAACCCCAACTCAGATATAAATTTAGAAAATTCATGCCAGCCAGTGGTAGTGCATACCTTTTATCCCAGCACTGGGAAGGCAGAGGCAGAAGGAACTCTGTGAGTTCTAGGCCAGCCTGCCTGGTCTACAGGGTCACACAGAGAAAACTTTTCTTGAAAAAAACTTAGAAAATTAGAAATTAATACTATTTATAACACACATTCCGTTTTTCAACTTGTACCAGTTTTTCCAATAATATCCTTTATATAAAATTTCTCCTTGATGTAAGATCCAAACCCACATTATATATTTAATTTTTATGTCTGTTTTTCTTCATTAGCCAGAGCTTATTTTTGTCACTTATAACTGGAGAACTTTAATGATATAATGTCTATAGTATATTTATTTATGGCCAAATATCCAATATAATTTATTACTCAATCTTAACCAACAGTTTTATGTAGGCACAAAAGTCTCCGCTTTAGAAATTAGCACTGTGATGCTCAATCTTATATTTACTTTACTGGCTTCTATTTTTTTTATATGTGTATGTATAGGTGTGTGTTATAGTGTTATATACACATATATGTAACATACATATAAGTATTTATTCAGGATGACACTATATGTTCTCGGTCTTTGATTTAAACCAGAGCCCATTTTACCCCGAACAACTCGCTTATTTCATCTGGGGCCTTCAGATATTAGCAAAGCAAAATCCCTCAAGAACCTTCCCTGCTGGTTTGGAAAAAAGAAAGACAAGTAATTAGAACAGATGGCAGCGAATTTTAAACAGAGAAGTATGTACAAGGTGGAGATGGAACCTGATCAATAAATTTATATCAAGAAATATGGTCAGGGCTTCAATAGCAATGGAAGAAGATAAAATCAGTTTTCTTCCCTGGTGAAACGGAGTGTTTATAGATTGTCTGTCTACTGTCCAAAGTGTGATTAATATCAGTGCTGGCCAGCTCACCTCCACCATCTGTGCAGACAGTTACATGTTTAGTTAGCTAACACTGTTAACTTTGACATCTGCTAATGTGACATTACCTCAGGAATTTTAGGGACTCAAGCAGTTCTTACATGATTTCAATTCTTAGCTGGCCATTCTGATTAATGTTGACATTATTCAGTTCTGACATTTAGCTGTAACATATTGCAAAGATCCTAATCTGTAAACGTGCATAAGAATCTACCCTGTTTAGTTTGATAGTTTTAAAATATTGACATTATAGAAGGAGTTCTGAAGGCAGAGGGGTCTGATCGCTTCAAGAAATCTGGAGTTCTTTCCTTTCTCTCTTTTTCTGAAAAGTAAGCATCAGGCAGGAGGAAAACCAGAGCTACGAACCCAGAGCAAATAGCAGCTGCTGTTTTGTGGTTTCAGTTCTGAATCTGGGTGACAAAGAGAAAATATGTAAAGGTGAGGAGCTTGGCTGGCATGCCGTCTAGGGAGTTGTTGGAAAACTTAGAAATAGTCCCAGGGACCTGAGAAGATGCAGGCAAACTGAAGGGCTCATCTGGAAGACTGAACATTTGCTGAGGATCTCTGGATGGAGGTGGGCTAGTGGTGAAGGAGACGTAGCTCTGAGTAAATGCCTATTGTGTCTTATTGGCCCCAGTGACGCACACTTAGGAGATAGGTTACCTTTTAATGCTTACACTCGGATATACACAACTTGCCTTGTATCAGTAGGCACTCGAGAAATATTGTATTGTATTAAACTGAAAGATTTATTTTGGGTTGGCAGGAGCCAAGTGATACCATTAAGCACCAAAGGCGGTGTAAGGGTGTTACATAGTGTTACATAGTGTAAGGGTGTTTACCAGAGTGGATGCTGGAGGGCCATTAGAATAGCCTCGCTCATGTAGATTGCATTAGCTGGAAGACTGTGAAAGTCCCGTTAAACTCCTACTTGATTTTTATAAACCAGAAGTTTCTAGGTCAAGGGGAAAAAAAGTTTAATCTGAATCATGAAAACAAAAACAAAAACAAAAACAAAAAAAACTTCATGACTTCCAATCAGGTCTCAGACTTGAAACTCTTATAGAACCCTTTGGATCAAGGGTATATTGGATTCCCTTAAGGAAAGATACTGAAGTTTCATGTGGCTAGTATTTCCTCAGGCTTTCCCCCAGAGGACACACAGCCTTTCATCTGAGTGAGAAGATAAAAGGCTGGGAAGAGAAACTAAGCAGAACCTTTGGCTACTATAGCACAATGCCTCTGAACTGACCCTAATTCTTAGGGACCCAAAACATCACTGTGGTTCAAAGAAAAGGGACTATGGATGTCAAGCAATTGTGAGGTTTTATCCCAGGTTCATCCAAAAATGCGTCTGATGGGTCCTTGGATTTATCCTATGGTCATTTTCCCCATTACTGAAGTGCAATTCCAGTAGATAATCTGAGCTACTGACAGGATTTCCACACTGGCTTCTTTGGGTTTTGGAAGCAACATTCATCAATTTTCATGCCTGTCCCATATGTCAAGCGGCCTGAAAATCTGCTGCTAGCTTTGCATGGAGGCTAACCTCAGAGATGTCTCTGTGATGGGTCCAGACTACTCTGCTATTTGGACCATATCACACACTATACCAATAGTGCCTGAAATTCCAATGGCCAATGGAGTTGCTGTTTTGAGTCTTTGGCAAATTCCTATAATGAATCACTTAGAAGTTCTTCAGGATTTTGAAGCAAAGCACTAATGTCTTCTGTGGACAATCATTTAATTTGTATGAAATATTTGTGATTAGCTGCTAGGCCACAGAGATCAAATGCTTAACCATGGGGCACCAACATACAACCAACCAACCTGAGCTGCCCACCATGAACTGAGCATCAGCTGAACCATCAAGCCTAAAGCTGGGTGTATCCAGAAGTAGCAAAAGGAAGTAGTGTACACATGGCTAGGCTTGTGTTGACTCTGAAGGATGAGTAAGTGACATGAGGTCATCCAATGTTCACAGCTCCCATTGCTGCCACAATGCCTCCGTGCTCCCCGCCTGTTCCTGTGGTCTCAGGGTTTGTTCCCTACAGTCTTTTGACAAGGCGCACAAGCATCACCTGAAGGAGCACAGCGACAGCGGTGTATCCCTCTTTATGGGACAGTCGGGAAAGGTGGCCATAGAAGGATTCCCTTGCTGGTTAGAACTCCACAGCACACCTGGGTATTCAGTGTTTCTTGGCATGACCAGGCACGGAATCTTTATAGAGCTGTGGGCTGTAGCTGATGGTCTGGTTGACTGGTCAGAGACTTGGGAGAAACATCATTGGAAATACGGTGACAAGGGAATATGAGAACTAGGCATGAATATTTACCTTTCTTAATAAGATCGGTTCTAGTTTTATTCCTGTTGCTGTGGTAAAATGCCCAGACAGCAAATGACGTAGGAGAGAAAGCATACACTCACTCCCCTTCTTTGTCTCACACACAGTCTGTATTAGCTCTGTTTCTTTCAAGAATCATGACTACCACAGCAGGCAGTGATGTTTGTGATGAGAGCACTTAATTTCTCTCTAGCTTACCTTGGGTGTTTAACCATGGTAAACTGCTCCGAAGTTACCCTTCTTGTAATACCAGGCACTTAAAAATCTTGCATGGGGTTAAGCTGATACTGGACAGGGCTATGCTACACAAGGCCTTTGCCACCAATGACTCAGAGCTCCGATAAAGGGGCTTTGGCAGATACGGTAACTACAGGACAGCTGTTATGGACTAAATCTTCATCAGCTAGCAGGGACAGAAACGAGGAAGACCCCTTTCTCTCCTTCAGGGGCTTGCTGACAGAGATCTGCAGCGGTGACTGTTGGCTGTTAATTTCCTTATTCCCTACTCTTGCAGTTCATATATGAATTTTCAAACGAGCAGCCCCACAGAATGGATGCCTGAGGTCACTCTGGTGATACAGCTCCAAATTCAATCTCAACAATGGTGATGCCCCTGCGCTGTGGCTCAAAGCCTCACCCGTGTTAGGCAAATTCTCTACCATTGAGCTGTGCCCCAGCCTCGTATTCAAGGCTCTAATGAGATAGCAATGTATTTCCTGTGTGATCTAATCCAGCATCTTGCAACCCTGTGAAGTGTCTTTATTATTTGAACCTTCCAGTCTGGTGAATATAGTATTTGTCTCTGATAATTTTTCTGATTTCTTTTAAATCTGATATACCTCTCCCTTTGTTCAGTTTCTTTTTTTAAAATTTATTTTAACCGTGTATTGTAGTTCTCCACATACAGAGACTGTGAATACTCGATCAAATTTCTACCTACATTTTTTTTTAAGCTATGGTTTTACAATTTGGGGTTTTCGATAGGTAATCACTATTATGTGGAAATAAAATTCACTTTGTCTATTGACTTTGTATCTTGCACCCTGGCTAAATTCACTTGTCAGTTACAAGGTTATAAAAATAGATTCCTTGGGGGAGGTTCTATGTAGGTAATCATTTTGTCTGCACATAGGGCCAATATTATTTTTTCTTTTTGAGCCACTTACTGTGCAGCTCAGGCTGGCCTCAAGCTCCTCCTGTCTTAAGCTTATAATCCTCTTGACTATCTCCTTAGTGCTACCACTTCATTTTTTAATTTTTATTAATTACAGTTTATTCACTTTGTGTCCCAGTTGTAGCCCCTTCCCCCATCCTCTCCCAATCCCATCCTCCCTCCCCTACCACTTCCTTTTATGTATTTCATTTTCCTGCCTTATTACGCAGGCTGGGACATGAAATATATGTTACTATGTTAATTAGGAATGGTAAGTGCGGACATCTTTATATCTGATCAAAGGGAGGGAAGGAACCCAGTCTTTTATCAATAACTGTAACATTATCTGATGAGTTTTTGTAAGACTATCTTTTTTTTTTCTTTTCTGTTTTTTGTTTGTTTGTTTTTTGAGACAGGGTTTCTCTATGTATCTCTGGCTGTTTTGGACTCACTATATAGACCAGGCTGGCCTCAAATTCACCTAGATCTGCATGTCTCTGCCTGACTGAGTGCTGGGATTACAGGCGTGCACCACCATGCCAGGCTTTTTTAGACTGTCTTTTTGTCAACTTGAGGCATTTGTTTTTTCTATTAGATGAGAGGGCTTAAAAAAAACTTTTTATTGATCCTTTGTGAGTTTCATGTCACCCATGCCAATCCCACTCATCTTCCTTTGTATCTACCTTCTGTCCTTGCAAAACCCCCACCCCCAGAAAATAAAAATAAAAAAATAAAAAAACAAACCAAAAATCTTGTCGTCACAATGTGTCCCACAGTGTCCCCTTTTTGTCTACATACCTTTCCTTGCAATGGGTCATTGGTCTGGCTCCAGGCCTCTGGCTTCTGGCTTCTGGCTTATAATACTCTGTCCTCACTGGGACCTCTCTCAGACACCCTGCTGTTGCCGTGTGTCCTGGAGATCCTGCAGTTGGATCTGTAGGACAGGCCCTTTCACACACTCCAGCGGTTCACGGATAACGTAGATGTTGGGGTGGGCCAACCCAGAGCCCTGGATCTGGACCTGGGTGGTAGCTGAGTTGGTCAGCCCACCAGCTCCCCAGCACTCCACCACCAGGGCCGGCTCTCCAGCACCGCCCTGGCTAGCTCACCCAATGCTGCAGCTGGCGAGGAGCAGGGCAGCACTCCCACTCTCATGCTTTCGGGCTGGCTCATCCTCACCCATGCCACAAGGCCAGCTCTCCTGTGCTGCCCACTGTCCGGGGATGTCCGCAGGGTCTCAGTGGTAAACATGAGCCAGGGACATTGACACAGGCCCCAGACATGGCGCTCAGTGGCGGCATGGGCTGGGACTTCACCGTGGCCTCAGGTGGCAGGGCCAGCTACTCCTCTCCAGCCTCACGTCTCCAGGGCCTCGCTTCATGACGTTCAAACTGCTCCGCTCCTCTTCCTCTCCTCTCTGTGCGCTGTATGCTTGCACACTGTGGTGGCTTCCGCTGCAGCAGGCCACGCGGCTTGCCATGGGCCTCTGGGTTGCTTCTGCCACACGGTGCGGTGATAGGCGGATCTCTAAGTGTCTCCAGCCTGCCTGCGCAGAGGGCGGTGGGCCGACCTCTCCTTTTTTTAAAAAAAAATCACAAATATTGAATAAATAGCTTAAAGGTTCTTTCTGTCAGTTGATAGGATCATGTGGGTTTGTCTTTAGATTATTAAGGAACTGGACAATGTTGAACTATTTGTGAATATTGATCCTGACACTCATTGCTGGAATAAACGTCTCACAGTTGTAGTATATTATTTTTCCACATTATTATGCTTCCTAATATTTTGCTGAGGATTGTTATGTGTCTGCTTATGAGGGATATTGGTGTATAGTTTTCTTTTTTTGTAATATCTGTGTTTTATTTTACTTTCAAAGTAACTTTGGTTTAGACAGTGAGCTAGGAAGTATTCCATCCTCTTTTGTTGTCTGGGAGAGATTTTCAATTCTCTCAAGTGAAAAGACGCTTTGTACCTCAAGTGGCTTATAAATAAATATGTAGACCAGGCTGGCCTAAAACTTGTGATCCTCCTGTTTTAGACTCCCACGTACTGAAGTTATAAGATGTCCCACGAGGCACAGTATTTCTCTTTTTGTGAGACAATCTTGCTGTATAACCTAAACTGGTTTTAAAATGGCGACCCCCCTGCCTCGGTTTCCCCAGTGCATGAGTTACAGGCATGTGCCATGACATCCAGCAACTAATTTCTTCTATTAATGTAAATGTTTAAAAGGATGTGTTAGTGAAAACATCTAAGCCTGGATATTTCTTCTTCTCAAACTTTTTTAAAACTATAGATTCAATTCAAATGTTACAACACTATTCAAATGATCTATTTTATCTTGGGTGAGTTTGGGTGGTTTGTGGTTTTCAAGGAATGGGTCTGTCTCATGGAAGCTGAGGAACTTGTGTGTATAAAGTTGTTCATAGTGTTCCCTAATTCTAGTAATTTTTGTTGAATCTGTAATAACATTCCCCATTTCATTCCTTTTAACGATGTCTTTTCATTCCCTTTCTTGGTTTATCAAATTTTATTCCTATTTTGAAAGAAACAAGTTTCAGTTTAATCGGTTTTCAGGGCTTTGTTTGTTGTCTGTTTACTTTATTTCTTCCTCATCTCCTTTCTGCTCTCCTCAGGCTCCCTTTTGTCCTTCCTCTCCAGTTCCTTAGGGTGGGAGGTTCAATGATCTGAGGCCATGCTCTGCTTCAGTTACATTAGGTTTGGGGGCTTTTATCCCGTGTCTCGGGTGTCTGTCCCACCTGTACTGGGAAGGACACGCAGTATGCACCACTGCTGACTAGATCAGGTCTGCCTGGTTGGTGGTTGGCAGAGCAGCAGGCCCATCAGACCTGGTGGGTTGGTGTTTGGCACAGTAGTTTTACAACCTTGCTGATTTTCTGCCCACTAATTCTGTGTATGACTAACAAAGGCACTCGTGGTGACGTCTCCATTTATGACTGCGGTTTTGTCTCTATCTTCTTTCATTTCTGTCAGGTTTTTCCTTGTGCATTCTGAGCCTGCTTTCAATGAATGCACAATTAAGCACATTATGCCGTCTTGGTGGGTTGACTCTTTTATCATGATAATTCGTCCCTGTCTTTGAAGTCTGCTTTGTTTGATGTCCATGTAGCCATGCTGGCTTGCTTTTGATTACTGTTTTCATGGTGTATCTTCTCCCATCATTTCACTTCTAACCTATGCATAGCACTATGTTTGAAGTGACTATTTCACCGAACATAGAGTTGGGTCATATGTTTTTCTCCCCTGCTTTCTAGCATCCCTTTTATTTTGATGAGCTTAAACCAGTTTATGTTTGAAGTCAACACTGACTTCATTTACATTTAGGCTTTTTTACTGTATTATTTTTCTCCTACTTTTCTTGATTTCTTTTTTTTTTTTTTTGAGCTTTTAAAAGTTTATCAGCTTTTTACCACGTCTTTGCTTTTTAGTCATTGCTTTAGGACTTAAAACAGATGTCCTCCTTGTTTTGCCCGTATCTTATCTTATTATTTCAAGTTCAGTGGACATATACGCTGCACAGCTCCTTCTATTCTTTTATTGGGAGTTCCTCACAGAGTGCTGACCCTTCCACTTTTAACCATGAAACATATCTTAAAGAACTTAAAAAAAAAAAACAGTCTTCTCTAGGGTAGCAGAGATACTGAAACAGGAAATATGCAGACAAGTTGGGCCTGGCTCCCATGGAAGGACGACATGCAAATTCTTGAAGCATTCCATATTTTAAAGAAAAAACATTTTAAAGAATTAAAAAATAAAAATTTAGTTTGTTCAGTGAAATAATTATCATTTCGGTTGTTCTCCTCCCGAGGTTTGGAGTTTCTCTCTGGCCTCATTTCCGTTGTCTGGACACTGTTGCGAGCAGCTCTGTGTGCGCAGGCGCTCAAGAGAAATTCCCGTAGCGCGCTTCATCCATGATTTTAATTTTATCCTCTTTTCACAACACTCAGCATTATGAGCCGACATTTCTTTTCTTTCCGCACCTCAGAAATGTTAGGTGTCCTGGCAGTCATTTGAGTCTTTG
Organism: Meriones unguiculatus; assembly: GCF_030254825.1. Taxonomy (NCBI): domain Eukaryota; kingdom Metazoa; phylum Chordata; class Mammalia; order Rodentia; family Muridae; genus Meriones; species Meriones unguiculatus. The sequence continues at coordinate 82,452,514 of NC_083361.1, read as the reverse complement.
CTTCCCTGTAAGCCAGGCATTACATTTCCCCCGAATTCTTTCTAAAACTGAAACATTCTTTAATGAATGTGTGCGTACATCTTCATCTGTGCACATGTGTGAGTGTGAACTCATGTGGGCATGTGCATAAGCACATGGAGCCAGAGGATACGTTGGTGTCTTTCTTAATCAATCTTCATCTTATCTTATCAAGGTCATTGAACCTGGAGGTCATCTAGGGACTCCTCCTGCCTCTGCCTCCCAGTTTCAGGCATGTGTGTCACTGCTGTTTGGTTGCTGGGAACTGAGCTCGGGTCCTCCCGCCTGCATGCCCAGCACTTTACCCCTTGAGGTGTCTCCTTGGCCCTAGGGTCGTCATCACATCTAGGTGTCTTTAGCCTCTGTGGTTTGGCACAGATTCTAATACCTTATCTGAGGTTTGTAGAGATTCCTGAATTCACGAATTCATGGTTTTCTCTTGAGGTATTGTGAGTTCTTATTTCATCAGCCATGTTTCCAGCCAAGCTCCATCTCCCTACCCCCACCCCTCCCCTTTGACTTTCTGACAGATATTTCTTGTAGCCATACAAACTGTATAAGGGGCCAGTGGGTAGGAAGCTGGAGAGAGACACAATGGGGCTTCCCTACATTCTTGAGACTGCTCTTCAGTCAAAGAAGCATCCCCTATGTCTTAGTTATGGGTACAATTGTTATGAGGATGTATACAATGTATACAATGTTATGAGGATGACCAAAGCAACTTAAGAGGAAGGGTTTATTTGGCGTACACGAAATATCACTGTTCTCCATGGAAAGACTTCAGGATAGGAGCTCAAATAGTGCAGTAACCTGGAGGCAGGAGCTGACACAGAGGCCATGGAGGGTCTTAATGGGTTGCTTGTCCTGGCTTGCTCAGCCTGCTTTCTTGATGAACCCAGGTCTAGCAGCCCAGGAATATCACCACCCACAATGGACTGGACCCCATCAATCACTGATTAAGAAAATGCCCTGCAGTCTTGCCTACAGCTGGATCTTACAGAGGCATTTTCTCAATCAAGGCTCCCTTCTGTCAATGACCCTAGCTGTGTCCAGTTGACATCAAACTAGCCAGTGTACTGTAGAGAGCCCCTTGTTTGTCAGGCTGCTTTGTTATTGAGCTCTCAGGGAAAAACGTGTTTTCACCCTGGCCTTGACCTGGAGTTGGGGATAGGCAGGATGTTTTGCTAACTTTGCTTCAGTTTGTGGATCACACAGACAGGTGGTTGAGGTAAACAAGTTTGACTTCTCGGTGAACTTCTTTGTATCAAAGTGCTTTGCTCTGACTATAAAAAGGAACTGTGGAATAAACTGGTGTGACAGTTTCTATTGGCAGCCCTCTCGAACAGATCCCATCTGTAGTGTGCTGTTTTTTAATTTTTCTTTCAATCCTCACTCCCCACTCAAAAACTGTTCAACTCTTCAGGCAGGCTCCAGCAATACACTCTACCTCAGACTGTATCTGTGGGCCTCGAAAGCTAAGATTGACCCTTCTAGAAAATTCCTTTTCCACTTTTACTTTTAATAGCCACTTCTCACTTCTGGATACCCAGTTTCTGAGGCTGGGGGATCTCTGATAATAAAAAGAAGTACACTCATTGTCAGCTCAGGAGCACTCTAGGTTCATATCTGAATCCCTAATCTGCCTGCTAAGGTCTGCTTTTAGAGCATGCATGACTCTGCTTTATACATTCCATCAAGTTCTACAGCTGCTCCTTAACTTAGTATCAGAACCTGAACGTTTTTCTTTAAAGAATGATTGCAATAAATAAAGGAAAACAAACTTAAGAAAGCAACATTAAAAAAAAAAAAAGGCAGGCAGTGGTGGTGCATGCCTTTAATACCAGCCCCAGTGATTGGGAGGAAGAGGCAGGCAGATCTCTGTGAGTTTGAGGCCAGCCTGGTCTACAGAGCAAGTTCCTGGATGGCCAGTGCTTCACAAAGAAACCCTGTCTTGAAAAAAAATTAAAAACAAAAAAACAAACCAAGAAGCAGAAGCAGTAGAAGGAGGGGGAGGAGGAGGAAAAGGAACGGGAGCAGCAGCAGCAACAGCAGGAGCAGAAGAAGAAGAAGAAGAAGAAGAAGAAGAAGAAGAAGAAGAAGAAGAGAAGATTAGCATTTTTGCATTGCACTGACACCTCCAAATCTTATCATGCGCATCCTATCCAGATATGGCAATGTACACACACATACTAGTCTTGCTTACAACAATTAAGCTGTAAGCAAGCTGATGCAATCAAATTGATGCAAATCCAAGAAGCATATAGCAAATATGGAGGCCCAAGAACATAGGAACCGACGTTCTGAAGGATTATCAGATTCAGACTGCATGACATTTTTCTGTGTCACTGCAAGGTCTCTCTGACAAATAAGTGGCATCCAAAATAAGAGTGGACATTACAAGATAGAATATGAGGGAGGTTAAATAATTGTCCTATGGTATTCACGAGATGACTCAATGAAGTCATCTGTGAAGTGCTTGGCATGCTGCCTGGCAAAGGGTGGATGGAAATTACTACTACATCAAGCCAACTCTCAGAGTTACATCTCATCCTCTTTGCTTTTAAAGCATTGGAGCCATCTCCTTCTAACGCTGCTCATGAACTTGACGATTCCATCTCAGGTCTCATTCCATCTATACCTGTGCTAAAAGGCAGGAAGCCACCAATATCTACTGTAATGCACATATCGACCACTAGATGGCAGATCAGGCCAGTCTATGCAGAGCCCAGAACCATGAGATGCTGAACTTGTTTTTGTATTCAGAAGCTGCCTGACCCATGGCAGCCAGCATTCCTCCTTCTTCCTAGGAAGGAGCCATGAAGCTGATGCTAAGGGTAAGAGTTATTGGGACTTTAGGTATAACAAGTTTGTTTAGAACTTGTCTGCAGGGCAGAGAGGTAGATCCAGTTGAACCAGGGTTCAAGCATTTCCTGACTTGAGCTGTGCCGGGGTCTTGCTTCCTGTCCCTTGCATTCCACCCCATCATGCATCACCTATGTGCAAGTAGAAGCTGGTTCAGCTCTCTTCCTCCCGAGACTAGAGGCAGACTGTACCTATGTACATACCCATGCCAGATGCCCTTCAGCGTAAGTTTACTAAATGACTAATAAATGCACCACTTATTGGCCTTCTCGAGCAGACTCTAGGTCAGTGTTTACACGTTTCCTTTTTGTTTCTGGGCTCAAGAGGCAGCCTGTCTAACAGTAACATGCTGCTCTCTGAAACCAAATTGTTTAGGTTCAGATCTTAGTTGTTCCATTTGCTGGCTTCACGTCCTTTCAAATACCTCCATTTCTCCACTTGAAACCCAGGCACACTAGCGGCACCCCCCTGAGTGCACCGTGGCAAGGGTTAAATGAACAGGTATATTTAGAGTGCTCAGAAAATGCCCGGCACGCTGTAGGTTCCCAGTCCGTGCTGACTGCCTACTGAAACTTGCCTTGCCCCCAAAAAGGCATAACGCAGTGGCAAATGCAACCGAAGAAGATACACCGAAGGCTTTGTGTACTTGGCCAACACTGTCAGTGGCCTCTAAGGAAAGGGAGTTCTTTCTCCTTCTTGTTATCGCTGTTGTCACTGACGGCGTGAAAGTGCCCAGGGCAAATCTCCAACCGACATGAGTCAGGGACATTCCATTGTCCACCTTCCTTCAGCCTCAGGCTTGCTGGGGACAGAGGGATTCTCTTGAGTACTTCCTCAGAAAGCAGCGAGGCAGAAGAGCAAAGGACCCCAAAAGGTGTCTTCTTCTATTTCCTTTTTAGTGCCTTTCACGTTTTTAAGGCAACTTCTGAGGGTCATTGTTCAGACCAGAGTCTGAACCATGAGGAACTCATCTTTTTTGTTTTTAAAACTGTGCATGTATGTATTCATGTATGTTTGTATGTGGTATGCATGTATGCATAGATGTATACATGCATGGATATATATGTATGCATGCATATATGTATACGTGTATTTTTTTATTTGTGTACACATGGGTGTGGAGTTCAAGGGACAACTTTTAGTAGTCAGTTCTTTCTTTCCCCACGTGGGTCCTAGAGGTGGAACTTCTGTCACCAGGCTTGGCAGCAAGTACCTTTACCTGCAGAGGCATCTTGGAGGCTCCAGTCCCACTTTTTGTTGGAAGAAGCCATGTCCTGCCTGATCACACATTAGTGAGGAATACCCTTCTCCTCCTAGGTCAGAGGCATAAAGAAAGCTAAGGAGAGAATCAGAGAAGGCATTTGGATATAATAAATGTGAGTGGTTGGCTGTAGGTCACAAGGGTGTGAAGGTCACCTGAGCCCAGGAACTGGACAGGAACTGGTGTCAGCCAGCTTCTCTGCCACTCAGATTGAACAGATGGAAATTGTGACAGGTGACCAGTAGGTGGTGCTATCCGTGTGAAGAAATCGTGAGTGTAACTATTGGTGTGTAAGCAGGAAAGCTGGCGAACACCTCCAGGAGAGAACTGGAGTCCTCACTGAAATACACTCCAGCCATCTAGTGAGACTTGGGGTGGAGACGAAGGCTGGCTTCGGAAACACGCAGGAGTGTGCGAGGACACTGGGAGAAAAGGAGGGGAAATCAAGAGGATGTGGCTGACTGCCTGCTAGTCACCTCTTTAGCGTCAACTCCGCTGCCTGCGCCGTCTGCTAGCATGCCTTGGTACCTCTACTCCGCCACAGCCTCCACCTGAAGCACCTCTTTTTATTCCCTTCTCTGTGGACTCAGTCAGGGCATCACCTTCTCCCGGAAGCCTCCCCTGATCTCTCCCCTAAAGGAAAAACTGGTTTATGGCTTCTTTACAACCCCCTTTCCCCACACCTCCTCCTATCTAGCACTCTGGTAGACTTGTAGGTGTTTATCATGGAGTGAGAGTTTCCTGGGTTTGCTTGGTGCGGAGAGCTTAGCTGATTTTAGTCGGTCCTAATCCAACACTCACAAGGACTCTCTTGCTCACAGCTTACCTACCCACTCCTTTGGGAACTCAGGGCCAGCTGTGTCTCAGGGTCTTGAGACTGTCCCAGGAAGCTGAGGGATTATCAACACTGGATAAACATTATGGACGTGATGGGTCACATAGCTTGCAGAACTGAAAAGAGCCCCTTCCACTTTAAAAAGGAAAGGAAAAAAAGACATTCAAGATGGTGACAGCAGGACACTGAACCAAGAGCCGAGCCCTTCCAAGCATGCAGCTCTGTACGGTTGCACTGGTCATGGCCCATGTAGCTGCCTCCAAGTGCAGGAATGCAATACGGTCTCAGGTGACCTGCGTCGCTAATGGGGAACTGCTGGACACTTGGAAGGTGGTTGTCCATCCCTGAGTCTCTTCAGTGTACGAGGCTCTTTACATAGGAAATTTCTTGGTTCCTCAGCCAGGGTGGGGAACTAGCTCAGAACGTGGCATTAGGTAATCCTGGACTCGCGTTCCGATTCCATCATTAAACACAAAAGGACCAACAGTTCCCCTGCCAAAGCCACCTGTCCACCTATGGCTGTGGGTTCAATCAGGATTAACGTAGGCAGCACCTTGTCTGGAGGTAACTCTTAATGTGTGTACTGAAATGTCACCATTAACACATACAACTTGTCCCCAGAAGTGTCTGCTCAGGGAAACCGGGGCGGACACTGGGCCTCCGAGTCGAGGAGCATTTGCTCAACGAGGAACACCGCCTGTGTGCTCTCGGGAATCAAGCTGGGTGAGGTAAGGAACGAAGGGGAGAGGACAGAGACCCCATGACTTGCAGACCACAGAGGCGTGTACACCATTTGTCTGACAGGTATCTACGAGAGGCTTCTGTGCCAGGTGCCAGGGAAAACTGAGGAGCAAGAGTGGATAGAGTCCTGCCCACTGTTCACTGAATGGAGCCTGGGCTGCCCTCTTGGCTGCGTTCATTGCTAACTCATGGGCGTTTATCACTCAGGACTCTACCAGCCTCGATGAATGAAAAAAGTGAAGGCTGTGTGAGTTCACTGTCCACACCGCTGCGCCTCTGTGAGCTGTCCTAGCAGCTTTTACTTAAGTGTGCACAGGGCCAGACATGCCTGGCTCTCAGAGCAGCTGTGGACTGAGGACTATATACTGGAGGGACCGGACCCTGATGTGTGTGTGTGTGGGGGGGGGACCTCTGAGAGCAGAATGAGTCTCAGGAAGGTTCTGAGAAACTTACTTTCAGCTGAGTGTGGAGACTAGGCATGGAAGACTGACAGGTGTGAAAATCTGAGGGCGGGACTGGGTGGTTCACGTTCTCAGGCAGCCTCCTGTGGCTTATGTGAAGGGAAGGGGGCATGGAGGGCTGGCGCAGCTGCCCCGCCGAGGGAAATGGAGTTTGCTGACTGGTGCCATCCGAAATGCCACACGTTAAACAGTCCCTTTCGTGCAGCGCATGGAGGGTAGGGCAGAGCCAGCAGTCCTCAAAGCACTGATACCTGGGAACCGATTAGAACTGCACATTCCGGGGCTCCGCTCCACGCCTGCTTACTCAGTAGTTTAGGGGGAGGGGGAGGTGTTGTCTTTTCAGCACTTCAAGGCAAAGTTGGAGACGCATCGGTACAGTGTAAAGAGTGCTAAGCTTTGGGGGACAGTTAAGCCAGCAGGGCTTACGGTGTTCTGAGCAGTGGGCTGCTTTGTAGACTTCCTTCTTCAAGTGCTACAAGAAGTAACCAACCGAGAGACCCGTGTCCCCACCCCTCCACGTAGATGCAAGATCAGACTGATTAAATGACCTACCAAAGGTTAGATCACAGCGATGGAGCAAGCTGACTCACATGGAAGGCTTTCTCTGCTGATACTGCCTGCCACCTCTGCAGTGAAGTCTCCGCCTGGCCCGGGTGGGAGAAGGAAGCTGTAGCTTGAACTCCTTTCCCCAGAGCTTGGTGTGGGCCAACAAGAGTGGCCTATGACATTCCTGGCCTAGAAAGACAGTTATTGGACTTTTCATAAAGTTTGACATGTACACCTGGGACCAGGGCTTAGTAAACAGTCTCTTCTAAACCGCCAGCTTTCATCCCTGACTCTGAGAGCTCACAGCTTAAATGGGAGATTAAGAAAGAGAAGTCCTACACACTGGGATTAGAATTACATTAGACTGAAAAGAAAAGAATGCAGCGGGAAAGCTCCACACTTGGGTTTCCTTCCTTCCTTCCTCCCTAAGTTGTATCACGTGACTATAATCACGACTCAGTTGAACGTGCACCTGTTCGTTTGCGAGGTGCAGTGATCCTGTGACAAGTCCTGCATCTAGTGACGGATGGAGCCAGGCGTTCCTGCCCTTCAGCATCTGTCTCAGAGGATGGTGAGCATAGGAATCAGGATAGGACATGGCGTGGGGGCAGTTTGGTACTGGCGGAGGCGGGAGCTGCCTCTGCATTCACTCATCTCCTCGTGAAGTGAGGCCTCAGGTGTTCTGTGACCTCTGGACATCTCTGCCCACGACAGACCTGCAAGGGACTCTGGGGCTAAGGGGGCGGGGTTGTCTTCCTCCAGCCCTTCTGGAAACTGCCACTCTCTCCCAACAAAGGCCACTGCACACCTTTAAACACAAAATAGTCTTTTATTTGTCAACGAAGGCTACACAGGACCACTTCTGGTTTTGTTTTTATGCTTTTTTCCCCCTTGTTTTTCTAGAAGGTATCTACATCTGCGTTTATTTACAGCCTCATCGGTATTTACACAGTCCAGAATACAGTGTTAGAGAGACACAAAAGTGTTGAGAAAAAAACTTCTCAAAATTAGTTCCAGACTTCAGGAAAACGATTTCCACATGGTAAGGCCAGAGTCTCCAGTGTTGCTCATCCAGAGGCAGCTCGGAATCGTCCTTTGCCAGAGCTGCGGGTTCAGAAGTCCTCAGAACGACGGGCACATTGAGAACAGTGGGGTTCTGGCGCTGAGTAGGTCAGAGCTGCTGGGGACCACCAGGCCTCTGTGGGTCAGCCTCTGCTGGGACAGCTGGGCCTGCCCATGCGCAGTCATCCCTGAACCATCTGCCCGTAGACTCAATCACATCTTTTTTCCTTAGGGACCAGGAAGTAGCCCAGTCTCATGCCTTTGGCATTCCCCAGAGGGTAAGAAACCCAACACAGGGCCCTACCCCGCGCCCCCCCACCTTTGACCTCCACAACACCGCAAAACCTCAGAGCGCACCACTGTTCAGGGCAGTCAAGTACACAAGGCTGGTTTTTTGAGAATGAAAGGTTGGAGAGGATAAAGTTTCTGTCACCTGAGCAATGAGTCTTTAAAATGAGTTTGCTGTTTTGGGAAGGCTAAATAAAAAGGCCTTGAACTACAGAGTCCTGCTTTTCACTTCCTTCCGTTCCCACAATGGTTTTGACCTCGCTGGGGACAGCGTGTGTCGCATGGAGGGAGGGCTTTTAGTCCTGATGAAGAGCCCAGGAGAAAGGAGAGACTGGGGCTTTCTCGGACCCTATGGGGAGGTGAGCCTTCCCAACCCCGGGATCAGGAGTAACCCCTTGGGCTAGGTAGCTGTTGTGAGAAACGGAGAACATTTTCATCTTTGTGTAATGGATGATTAAACCCCAAACCCCAGCCCTCTGCTGGAAGCCAGCAAGCTCATCTCCCTGGGTGCAAAGCCCAGTGTCATTTCTCTCTCCACGAGGCCACCAGAAAGGCAAGGGCTGCAAACGGCAAGGCTGTGTTCCAAGATGTCACAGCAGAAACCTCGTCTATAGAGGCAGTAACATAAAGTCAAGCTGAAAGGCCCTTTCTTCTTCCCTTGCTCTGTGCCTAGAAAGCCACGCCCACTTTACTCAGCAACTCTGCCTCTCCGCCATCTGCTTGCCATCCCCTCCTGTCCCTGATATCTGCAGGCACTTGTCCAGCCTCGGTCTCCCATTAACTACCTAGGATTTCTTTCGAACCTCGCATCCCTCAGTAGAGTCAAGCACTGGTATAGACCTTGGCTAACTCTTCAGCAGCGATTCTAAGCCAGCTGTCAGAGGCTACGGTGTGGTTTACCGTGGAGTCAATATCCCCCCTCTTGATGCCTGTCTGGGAGATGGCAATGGGGATGGTTAGGGTATAAAAGACAAAGTTGGGAATTAAGGTCATGGAGGAGGGGCTGAGGCTGAGGGACTGGTTGGTAGTTGTGGAGAGTAGAGAAGGCAGAAACCACTCAAAAAGAAACCTTAGAGGTTCAGAGGCTAACTCCCATCAGACTCACAGACTTCCACCAGCGAGGAAGACCTGGCCACTCTCTCAAGTGGCTACATGTAGCTAGTGTTCAAAGGACAGGTGTTGTCCCGGATGGCATTTATTGTTCAAGGCTAAAGGAGCTGTGGCTTGCACCTCCACACCCACCTGGGAGGTGGGATCCAACTCAAAGGGCCAAGACCAAAGTTCAGAGAGGACAGCATCAAAGGGAGGCACACAGCTCTGTCTAGCCTACAGCTGTCCAGCTCAGGGATGCTTCCATGTTTCCCCTGTAGAAGCAAGGTAATCTTTCTGGGATGGAGCCCAGGAAAAATACAGGATCACTTATTTAAAAAAAAATACCCCATTAATTCATTGTGTTTCCTGATCCCTATAGAAATCTATCTATTCTTTGAGGGAAGAAGATGGTGGAGGAGGAAGACACAGCCTGGGCAGCTACACAGAGATGGACGGTTCTCTTGGGTCACGTGTTGTCTCAGTCTCACAAGTAAATGTCCCCAGCAGATCTCAGCCAAGGTCAGTCGGGCAGCCGGTAGGGGACAGATCAACTAGGCCAGCTCACAGGACAACTCTTCCCAAAGGACCCTTACAGCAAAAGTACATTTTGAGGGGTATAATTCTTTTGGATACAAAAAGACCTGTGTTGTTCATGTCAAACTCTTTTTCTGTCCCTTCCAAGAATGATCATGCCAGAAGGGAGTGCCCATTTCCAGCTCATGCTGGGTGCAGTGGGCCTGAGGGAGCATCAAATCCGACCCAGCACAGCTCTGACCCACAGGCAATGAGCAAGCCATGGACACAGCAGGCCACGGCACACTGTTGCAGCAGTGTGACTATTTTTTTTTTTTTTTTTTTTGGAATCAGGAAGAGCACTTAGCGAAACACATCCTCTAATCCCAGCGGGACAATGTAAGGCAGGATCTCCCCTCCCCAACAAGCTTTGGACACCTCCCTCCGCCAGGCAGAACCCAGACTACACACTGCTCCGATTTTCATGCGGTAAGAGACCTTCTTGGTTTCATTAACTCATGTCATATTCTGAAGACTCTGTAAGGCTATAAAGGTGCCATGAGCTTTATCAGTCCAACAAGGTTTCCACGGGGAATAGCTTAGACTCAGAATTCATTTTCCACACTTAATGTAAATGTAACCCATAAAAGTCCCATTTTCTAAGAAGCCCAGCTCAAAAGGAAGCATTTGGCTCCCCCCCTGTCTCCCAGAGCCTCCAGTGAGTGCTAATGACAATTGTATCTAGGCAGACAAACCAAGAAAGGAATCCTCCAGTGCGCTCCCAGCTCTTGCTGTGACACTCCTGTGCCCTCCGCACTTCGGATGATGTGTACAGGTATTTAGTGCTAGCCTGGCCTTCTGAATCCGTGGGCACTAGCCTCTGGCACCACCGTCCCTGATCCCAGTGGGTTGTATGACATAGGCCATACCAAACGAGCTCTTTCTTCTTATTTAAAAACAAAACAAAACAAAACAGAACAGAAACAGAAACAGTCCTGCCTGGGGTCCTCTAGCGAAGAATCCCACAGACGGGATTTCCTGAAAGCTCAGGCTCTGGGATGCCAGAGCCTCTGGGAATAGCCTGTGTATACAGGGGAGACAGAGGCAACTTGAGGAGCTGGTTAGGGTTCTCGGATCATGCCTTGGCTGACTCCTTTCTTTGGCTGACTTGTTTCTTATGCATCTTTCCAGGATCAAAGGCCATCAGGCATCTCTTGCCACACTCCTGATTCTCAGTGGTGGCAGCTGAGCGCTGGAGGGAAGCTAACCTAAAATCACGGGGACAGGGGTTCCTTGCCTTCCCTGGACATTCAGGGCTGGGTGTGCAGTGCTGGTTCTCAAGTCTGACTTTGGGAGAGGGGAGAAGATGAGGGACACCAAGGAGGATCAACAACTCACAGACATCCTGGGTGCTTTCGCCTCTTGGAAAGGATGGGGCTCATAGCCCCAGGATGTTATGTCACCAGACGGGGGAAAGGGCCTGGGAGATACTTCCTCTATTTCATTATGGGGATGGGCGTGGCACTGACAACTACACTAGAGATTTGCAAAAGGGAGAGGGGTGGGGTTCATTTAGCATCAAAATATAAAGGTTGGACAGGAGTTTTGGGTGGCTTGAAAAGGTGCTAAACATCATGGACTCTTCCAGAGCATGATGTAGGTCCTCAGGAGGCACAACACATGGTGAAGAGAAACCGACCGCTTTTTGTGGGATCCTAACCAAAGCTCCCAAGGTCCCACAAGGCCCATTACTCCCTGCACCCCTCACTCCTGCCCAACCCCAGTCAAAGAAGAAAGGGTTATACATGAGACAATTTAGCACAGACACTCGTGCCTCACATCACGCTGGGTACCTAGGAATGGATGAGGACACGCCCAAGGAGATGTGTACCCCAAAGAGAGGAGAAATGTACCCCAAACAACAGGGAAAATTCCTCAAGGAAAAAAAAGGAACAAAAGACAATAAAATTAGCATTGTGATCACATTACAGAAAAAAAACAAACCAAAACAAAACAAAACCTTTCATTCTTTGCAAAAAATGTATGAAGGCCAAATTTGTGTTTTTCTTTTCTTTAAAAAAAAAAAAAAAGGATGTTGCATGAATTAACAATGCAACAAATATGTTTTTTTTTTTCTGCACTTGTTAAAAAAAAGTTTTTGTTTTTGTTTTTTTTTAAGTACAACACAGTCAGGTATACGGCCACAGAAGAGTAGCTGTCTTTGGCAAGAAGTCCAGGCCTTGGCCCTTTCTGTCACCTTCGGCCCATCTCGCTCTGTCTCATGAAGTGGATGTTGTTGGCGCTGTCTGACAGTTCTGGGTACTGCTCGACGGAAGTCACAAAAAAGCCGTCATAGCCTTGCACCCGCCCTGTGTTCAGCACCTGCTGCTTTTCCCCCTCTGTCCAGGCCCTCAGGCCTTCCTCCCCTTCCCTCAGTCTCTGCTGCTCTCGGGCCCAAGCCTGGCGCACGGCTCTCTGCCTGGCCAGCTCCAGAACCCGTGCCTTCTCCTCATCCACCGTTGTCCCGTAGCGGGTGTTCAGGCACAGAGCCCTGTACTGCAGCTGGATGTCAGTGTAGCGTCTAGTCCTGCCACTGAGCATGGTGTTGATCTGGGACACAGTGACGTTGACCCCGTTCTCCAGGGTTCGCCGTCCCCCACTGAGGCCCAGGATGGCCAGGTCACCTTCCGAAGGTCCTGGTTTCACAAAGTAGTGGGTATCCACCCCATCAATGGTGAAGTGAAGGTTCTCTAGATAGTGGGCATTGTTCAAGATGGCCGCAATCCTCCGCCCATCCTCGTTGGCCACACTGATGATGTCAGTGGTCACTCGACCATCTTTCAAGGCAAACTTGACCCCCTTGCCAAAGATGGAACCACTGGAGGCAAACTTCTTTGTCTCTGGGGCCTGTTGGCAGCTGGTGACGGTGGAGCCGTAAAGCTGGTCAAAGCGCTCTAAGGTGACAAAGGCCTTCAGTTGCTTCTGGACTTCACACTGTACCCCGAGGATAGACTGATGGGGAGGACCGTGAGAAAGAGACAGGGAGAGAGTAAGACAAAGGAAGCAGTTCAAACAGTGAGGTCAAAACTACAGGTATTTACTAGCTTCTTGCATCTGTCTCCGTGGTGCCAACCCTCAGCTCCCCCAGCCATCCTTCATGCATTCATCTCCACACCCTGCTATTCAGGGCCAGTTCAGGGAGTGGTTGCTCTGGTCAGGCCCTTTTTTGAGCAATGGAAATACAGAATGAACTGGGCATCATTTTTGCCCTCAAAGAACTCATTGCTTCACGGCCACGGACAGACAGGACAACGATATTGCATCCAAACATAATAACTGGTGGTCTAAAATATATAATGGCTAATAGACCTAGTTACGTTTCTTGATCTTCAAGAACCACAGTTTAACACCTTGTTTGATTCCTATAGTAGATACTGTCATTATTTCAGTTCCCTTTGTTTTTTTTTTTTTTTAAGACAATCTCCCTGACTGGCCTGGAACTCACTACGTAGACCAGGCTGGCCTCAAACTCACAGAGACGCACCCGCCTCTGCCTCTGCTGGGATTACAGGTGTGTGCACCACACTCAGCTTCAAGTTCACTTCTAAGGGAACTAAGGCTGATGCAGCTCATCACTGGCCCACAGTCCTACTGCTCAGCCCACACTAGCATTGAAACCCAGGACTGTCTGACTCTAGAGGCCAGTGTCAAGGACAGCTGCAGAAGTGAGACGCAAACAAGGCTCACAGGCCGCTCAACCTAACGGCGGAAAAGAGAAGGAGGAGGTGGGGTTCCAAGGAGAGAACCAAGCCCGAGTTAGGACTTAAAGGACGGGGAGGGTGTTTTAGGGGAGAAATGGCAAGAAATGCTTGGCATCAGGAAAGCCATGGTTGTCTCGAGCCTCTCACTTGTTCTACTGATCTGCACTCCCATTATCCACACTTTTCACGAGGGTCTCTGCCCCACAGTGCCTCTCTGGGCATCCTCGAGTATCCTTGATTTGGCCATTGTGGGGTCAGGTTGGACCGTGTTGGCTTGGTCTACCGTCTGTCTGCCCCTCCCATTCTCAAGGGGCTCAGCGAAGCTGTGCTCAGGGCTTCAGGGCTTTATCAGCAACCCAGGGCACAGGCTTTAGAAACAGACCCATCAGCTTCACACTGAAATTAAGTCCTCTTTATAATTAATAGAACCCTGTCTGTGAACAATTATTTCCTAGAGTTTCACAAAAGCTGGAGTGCTCAACAACAAAGATCTCCAATGCTTGCCAAGGGCAGAAATCAATAATTCATTGACAGGCGAGGTTGGCAAACAGGCAGCCAGAGACAGGGACTCTGGGGAGCACAGAAGAGGCCTGGCGGGGGAGGAAGTGTTGTGCGGCCAGAATCAGCTTTGGGGACAGCAAATGCTGGGACATCTGGACCAGGGGCTGAGGTAGTAGGGTCTGGGACAGGCTAGGGCAGACAGAGGACAGGCTCTTCGGCCAGGCAGACTCAGGTTCACATCACCTTCTGTCATTCATCAGTTGAACTCCCTTGGGCACATTTCCCTGAGCCTAACCTCCTAATTTATGAAACAGGGTATTTCATGGTTCAGTCAGTGAGTCACTGAAGCACCTACAATGTGCTAGCGTGTATGCTGGGCACTAATTGAGACATGCAGTGTAGCCTGTTGGGATTCAGCATCTGGTAAAGGAATAAGAAAGAACACCAAAGTTGAACAGAGCAGACCACCTGAGCAGACTCGTCCTCAGGTCTGGGAGGAGATGGTTAAGATGAGCCTAAAGGAATTAGTCTGGAACAAGACTGGTACTGGGGAACTGGCTCGGTTCATAAAGTGCTCACCCCACAAGCATGAGGACCTCAGTTCAGATCCCGGCATCAGGTAAAAAGTTGTGTTATGTGTGTGTATGTGTGTGTTTGTGTGTGTACAGAGGTGGGGGAGCAGGAGGAGAAAGAAGAGAAGAAAGGAGGGCAGGAAAGTGTCCAAGGACAGGGTCATGCCACGTGGCATTGCTGCTCCTCCCCACAGCTCATTGTCCCTGGGCTAGAATCCCCCAGAAGGCTTAGTTTCTGCTAATCTACCCTTGCCTTCCATGGGCCACAGTGCAGGGATGGACACAGAATCTGTTCCCAGTATAGAATTTATGAATGGAGGCTGAGGTTGGGATAAGCAATGCAGAAAGTGATCAGCAGGTGGGATGAGATTGTTGTAAAAGTTCTTTTCAGACGCATAATTCCCAGTCTTTGAAATTTGCTCATAAAAGGAAGATAAGAGAAAGTAACTTTTTCTCTTTCTTTTAGCCCTCCTAGTCATACTCGGCCAGACGACACAAATGGACAAATGTGGGTGTGAATTGTCTCATGCATTGCACCTGTACAATGAGAAGAAGAACAGCATGCATGGTGTATTTGTGAGCTAACTTAAGTGGAATGTCACTCAATAGCAGGCAAGTGTATCAGGGGCTCCAAAAACATTCCATCTGTATTCAGAACACTCCTATCCTAGCGCTTTTGCCTGTATAGCAACTTTTTTCTCTCTCTCTGAACCTGGTGGATTACAAACTCCTCCATGCAGCCTGTCAGCCACCATGTGCTGCTACAGTTAGGGCCCAGGGGCTGCCTAGCTCTCTCGCTGTTGAGAGCTGTCTGGCAGGAACTGTGAAGGCACTGCCTCAGCTTCCCTCACTGGTTTGAATCTTCCTTCGCGGCTGGTGGGGCTTAATGTCTGAATGGCCTGAGGTGCTGAGTTACCTTGCTGTTGTCCCACTCCTGGGTTTTCATCTGTGTGTGCACAAGCTCATAGGAGGGTTCCACAGCATCTGTGTCTGGTTTGGGATAGCCAGGTATCACGTTGTGCAGCTGGAATCCAAAGGTGAGTAGCCAGCTGTTGACATCTGAGGGGAAGAAAGCAGAAATACGCGTGGGGAGTAAGTGGATCTCTGACCAGGGGCCACAAGTGGAAAGTGACTGCTGACAGGGCTGGCCGCTACCCATGCTGGAAAAGCCAAATGTGCTTCTGGGCTCCAGCGATCCCTCTGCCAGGAATATGTCCAGAATCCTCCTCCAAGGGGCAGATCCAAGAGAGGTGGAACCTAGACCTCCAGGTATCTCCATGTCTCTCACCCTTATCTGCTCTCACCCTTAGCAGCTGTAGAAGGATGAAGCTCGCTCAGGCCATCCCCACCCCCAGCATCAATAGGAAACACTAGCAAAGGTCGGTCAAACCCAAGGAAGGATTTTTACCTGCTGACTCACAAAGAGAAAAATTCACTTAAGAAACAAACCGCCCCTTCTCTACTCACCTTCTTTGTAGCCAGTAGAGCCTCTGGGCCAAAGTGCCTCTAGGCATGGTGTTGGCTAGTACAAAAGATCAAGGCGATTTCCTGCTTGCTACTGTGTTTTACTTCAGACAGCACAAGGAAGTTACCTGACCTCCCACTGCCTTAGCCTGCTAGTCTCTAAGCTTACTAATCACATTCCTCGGATTTCCAAGTTATAGATAAGGTTTTGTTTTTTGTTTTTTTTCCGGTGAGCATTTGGCTCACTGAAGAATGGAATCAGAAATCCATGATCCAGGGCTGGGATTTAGTTCCGCTGGTAGAGTGCTTGCCTAGCCTACAAGAAATCCTGGATTCAGTCTCCAGAACTATGTAAATTGACGCCTGTCATTCCAGCAGCCAGGAGGTAGGGGCAGGAGGAACAGAAGTTGAAGGCTATCCTTGGCTAGATAGTAATGGCTAACCTGGGCTACATGAAATCTATCTCAAAAGAAAGCGAAGCAAAAACAAGGATGACAACAACAAACCAACCATCCAACTAACCAACCAAATTAAGAAAAAAAAAAAAAAAAAAAGAAACAACCCAAAGCCATGACCTTGAATGAGGGTTGGGACGGACCCTCAGTCACTCAGGGTGACTTTGACAGACCAATTATGCTGGTAGGTACAGGGTCATCACAGAAACTCCCCTTGAACACCCATGACCCCAAAGGGGGCCGAGACCTGCGCCCAGATGCGTGTTTGATAAGAATCAAACACGGACAAGGCATGGCATGGAAGCTAGACAAGGAGAAAGCCATTATTTGTTTGGCAGCCTTGGAGATGAAGGTGGCGCTCCAGGCAAGGATGGCTGCACAGGTAAGGCGCCATGGAGAGGTCAGTGAGGAAGTGTTCAGGTAAGTAGAGAGCAGTTCAGGGAGGCTGAGGGAGAACCAGGAAGGACAGAGCCTGGTGTGGCAGGAGGGAGGTGATTTGGGCCTTGGTGGAGACTGCTAGTCTGTGTTGCAATGTGGCTCAGCCTTCTTTGGGAAGGGGCAGCTGAAGCGAAGTCTTGGTGGTGGGGGTTGGGGATGAGGAGAGGGGGTACAGGGCCTCAGAGCCAGGTGCCATATATTTCTTTTCAATGGAAACACATCTCTGTTGGGAGGTCCTGCTGATGACCCAAGGAGGAAGTGATCCCCTATGGGAGGACCTGTGGGGGGTCAAAAAGTATGTTCTTGCCACTGTGTATCTCTTCCATCTAAGCGCCTCTACTTGCTTGTCTTTGTCATTTTGTTTGGTTGGTTTTCAGTTGTCCCAGGCACCTCCACTGGGACCCACAGTTAACTTCTCACATCAACTTTGCTGTGCAGCTAATTGAAAGGAAAAGGTATGGCAGTTGCGACCCCACAAACCCACAGGCCTGGCTCCTCCAACACACAAGCTGAACTTGGAGAGTTTGCTGAACTTCTCTGAGTTCCCTTGTTTGCACACTGGCAATAGGAATGGTTTTAACTAAGTCTTGGAGAAGAATAAGGATAATATTTGGAGGCAGTTATTGTATAACAGGAGCTGTTCTAAGCGTGTGCCTAAAATGCTGGGCTGAATATCAGATACTGGCTCACAGAAGGTTTTCTGTCTTTGTCTATCCCAAGACCCCATTTCCTTAGTTATAACAGGGGGCTTGAATGACTTTGCTCCATGGCCCTTTTCTCATTGAGTTTCCAGGACTCTCCCATTCCCAGCAGACAGATCTTCAGGACATTAAAACAAACAGGACACACAAAGAGAACACCCCACAGAAATGGAATAGCTTACATTCCCGGGAAAGGGGGGGGACACAGAAGAGGGCTGGATTTTAATTATGAGTGGTAGAAGATGGGAAGCTTTGCTATCATGCCTTTCAGGAAAAAGTCAGAGATCTATCTATTCGCTAGCTTTCCTCCGGGGCTTTTCTGAAGAACTGGGAATGGCAGTCTTACAACCGCAGGGGCAGGAGTTTTCTTCCTGGTGAAAAGCTCCCCGTTACCTGTCAGTCCCAGAAGTCACTGCTTCGGGGAGGGGGGGGAATAAAACTCAAGTGATTTGAATCCCTTTCACATGTACATGGCTTTGTTCTCCACAGAATGTATTTGAATAATAATAATAAAAAAAAGCTAAGCATTTTGAAGTCCATCAGACACTGGAATAGTTCTAAGGATGGCCTCCCAATGTCTTTGTGGAAGGGTTACTTTACCAACCCGGAACTTCGCTGTCTGTGTTGGTGTTCCCTCACCTCACGTGTCTCAGGCAAAGACTCAGCACAAGGAAGGTGTGTGATATACCTGAAGTGGACATTTTAGGGTCACCTTCCCGTGATCCAATTCTGCTGTCTTTCTCTGTTGTGTCATGTGATCCAGGAAAAGCCAGTCAGTGCATTCTGTCCTCTTCAACCCTGATAACTGCTCCAGGTAACTGTCTCATGGCCCATGCCTACCTAACTGGACTATCCCTCGAGACCTTTGAAGGTGTGTTTGGAAAACAGAAGCTTTCTTTGTTGTTGTTTCAGGATGTGAGTGAGGATACACTTAGACAACAGGGAAGGTAAGAGGTAAGGTGGTGTGAAAAGCTGTAGAATCTTAGTTTCATATTAGCCACTGCAAATCGTTTTTGATGTTCTGAAAGCTTGACTGTTTAGACAATAAATATCTGTCTTTTTCATAAGCCACAGGATCCACTATGTAGGTAAAATCAATTTTGGGTTCATGACCAGTATTTTTATGGAAGTGGAATATGCTAGACTAGAAAATATACAGACACCAAACTTAAGGACAGCTTTGCAAACCTTTGGTTTTAGTGCTTTATAGTGTTTATAAAGATCTTTTTTCTTTTTTTTTCCTTTTGTGAGGTAGGTCTTCCCGTGTTCAGGCTGTGTAGTCAAGGATGACCTTGAACTTCTGAATTTCCAGCCCATGCCTCTGGAATCCTCGGGTTACAGGAATCCAATGCCACACCTACTTTTTTTTTTTTTTTTTGGTGCTGGGCATAGAGTCACACATGCTAACAAGTGCTCTAGCAATTGAGCCACACTTCTACCATCAAAACTCGTTTTCTTAAGGTGGGCTCACAGTCAAAGACATTTGTGAAAGTGGCCTGTGGTCCATGAAGGCAGACGCTATCACTCCTTTCCCTCTGGATCCTCTGTGTGGGTCTGGCACAGAGAAGGTATAACCAATATGATATCTGTTGGGTTTAACTGTCTGGGAAATGAAACACAAACTGAAAACGTAAGATGCCCCTTGGTTAGCTGAGAGCTTTGCTAAAAAGCAGGACTTGGAGACCAGCGTGATTATCATGGGAAATGTTTTGAAATCAGAGAGCACTGTTCTGTGTGACTCCGTGCAGACCCCTGGCCCTTCAGAGTCTCTCATGCCTCATCTGTAGAATGCAGACAATTGTCGTGATCTCGCAAGGCTGTTGTCAGGCTTAAAGGAGCTGGTGTCTGCAAGTGCTTGGCAAAGAGTGTTTAATCATGCAGTGCTATTCTAGAAGGAGACGATATGCATATGGTAGCGTACAGAGGAAGAGGGGGAGGGAAATAATATTTTGGCAAGCTTCGACAATTTTTTATGGAAAATTACATTTCCTATTACAGTATATATATATTTTTTTCAGCTATAGTAACATGCCAAGATGTCTCACAGGAAACTCACTGGAGGGTTAGGCAGGGGGCGTGTTTTGTGCAGACAGATGTAATGGAAATGTCATCCTAATCTGTCAAGGCTCTCCAGTGTTAGCAGCCAAGCTGAGCATGGTAAGAGCTGGGAACACTGTCAAAATAGATGTATTTATCCCCAGGTCCCAAGTATGTTTTCATGACACCTGTGTGCTACCTTGTTCTCCCTTCTAGTCCGTGTCTGGGAATCTTCCTCTTAATAGTAAAACCTAGAATTTGTCCTGGAGAAGGGGATTCTCCAATTGCTGTCAGCAGAAACAGGATCCAGATGAGGCCATCAAGTTTCAGGGTGAGGGAGCACATCCATAGGGGCTACTCGGTGAGCTAGATACATGGCCTCTCTTTAGTTTTGTGCATGTTGACATCACTTTTCAGAATGCCTTTCCCCCTACTACTTGATGAAATCTATTCAGGAACCATCCTCAAGGATCAGCTACTCTTTGAAGGCTTCCTAGAACCCTCTGGGCAGAGCCTGTTGCTAGCCTTCTGTGATTTAATGGCCATCTGTGCAAACCTTCTTCATGGCCCCTCACGCTGGACTGGAGTGTGCATTTCCTCTGACGGTGAGGAGTTCTGGAGGGTGGGGAGCCACCTTTCTATTCTCAATGCCCGAAATGGGGAAGGGGTGGAATGAAAGAAACAGACACAAAAGAGGGGGCAAGTGGATTGACTCCCAAGATTACCAGGTTTTCTCTGTGTAAATTCTCACAAGGAACTGGCCGGCTTTACTGGGATCCCATAGAGACGCTGCCTGTGTGGCTTTCTGGGGGACTGCAGAAGCCTGAGGTGTCTCCAGCTACAGGACACACAGGACACTTTATGCTCGAGTTGGTTTCAGAGGAATGAAAGGTGATGTTCTTTTTTAAAGCAAAGGGTGAAGAAAAGGGAACCAGCATGAGCTGTGCTAGGCATGAAATCTGCATGTCAGGTCACCCTTGCTGCTAGGCTTCTATTTGGTCCATGAATTATTTGCTCCTTTATTGCCTGCTTGGGGTACAGAATCAACTGATCAGGACTCCAGCGGGCTCACTGAGGTCAGGGAGCCTAGTATGGGTCTAACCTAGGTTCTCTGCATATATGTTATGGTTGTGTAGCTCAGTGTTCTTGTGGGGTTCCTAACTGGGAGAGGAGGGGCTGTTTCTGACTCTTGCCTTCCTGTGGAATCCTTTTCTTCCTGCTGGGTTGCCCCGATATGTATCTGGTCTTATTGTAGCCCATTATGCGGCATTTGGTCCAGGTCCCTGGAAGGTTTGCTTTTTTCTGAAGGAGGTGAAAGGAGGGTGGTTAGGGAGAAAAGGAGGTGTGGGAGGAAAGACGGGGGAGAGGGGAGGGAGGGCAACCTGCAGTCAGGTGGAATGTGTGAGAGAAGAATAAATTAGAAAGGAAAAAATGCCAGGTGGTGGCGCCTCCGGGAGGCAGAGGCAGGCGGATCTCTGTGAGTTCAAGGCCAGCCAGGACTACAGGGTGATTCCAGGACAGCCAGGGCTACACAGAGAAACCCCATCTTAAAGACACAAAACAAAACAAAAATTTCTAAAAGAAAGAAAGAAAAAAAAAAAAAGAATGGTGGTCCTGTCAAATATATTTGATGTCAGGTGGGTCCATTATTTCCAGAGTGGTGTCCAGACTAGTGTTTCTTTAGGTAGACTTTAGAAAATGATGCCATTAGAGACAGCCCGTGAACCTGTCACCCCATACCAGCTTTCTCAAGGAGCAGCGGGTAAGGTTTCCACCTAGAGGGCACCTCGATCCTCACCTGTCATGAAGCACTTGATGTCTTGGGAGTTGCTGATGGGGTTGTTGTTCTTAAACATGTAGAGATGAAAAGGCACGATGCTGTTGCTACTCAGGCGCTTCCAGAGCTCGTGGTCTGGGCTGGTCCAGCGTCCGGCCAGCACATCGTAATCCCGTCGGCCCATGTGGACAAGCTTGGTGAGCGGATCATAGAGACCACCATGATAGCCAATGACGATCTGGAAGTTGGGGTTTGTGTCCATGTAGATCTCCCCATAGGCTGTGTATAGGATCTGCTTAATCATCAAGCCCGTTCCACTGAAGACAGCAAGAGGGGTCCCGATGTTGTCACAAGCTATGTAAAACTCATCGCCACTGCTCAGCTCCATGGCAAAGAGGTGTCCTTGCAGATCATAGTAGAGGGAGGTGATCTCAGAGCTGGAGTGATTGTAGAGATGGGTGACCTTGGTGGGGTTGGTCAGGTCTGCATAGAAGAACTGTAGGTGGTGGCTGTGGCTGCTCTTGCTGGATACGCGGCGCCCCAGGCCATCGTAGCGGTACCTGACGCTCCAGCCACTGGCCCGGTTGTAGGCTTTGATGAGCAGGCCGGCCGAATTGTACTCGAAGACATCCCCACCCCGCTGCCTCAGGAAGCCATCCTCATCCATCTTGTACTGCACGTCCCCCAGCCTCGTGATGCGGTCACGGAGGTCGTACCGTAGTGGCGTGAGCCGTGCGCTGTTCCCGGGGCTCAGCAGGTGCAGATTCCCATTGAGGTCGTAGCTGTAGCGCCAGAGCGGCTTGTCATTGATGGAGACTGTCTGCAGCTGGCCATCGGCGTCGTACTCATAGGAGTAGCGGGTGGTGTTGGCATAGGGCCCTACCTTCAGCTCCTTCTTCACTACCCGTCCCATGTTATCGTACTGAACCGTCATCCAGTACATGAGTGACCGGAAGATCTCATACTGTACTTCCTTCATCCTGCCATAGGCATCAAAATGCTTGGTGTGGGTCATGACGGCTGTGGTGATGATCTGGTTGATGTCATAGTAGATGACCCCGAACTTGCCAAACTGCTCCGTCTTCCCCGACACATCATCATAGCGGTACAGGTCGATGGGAAGCGGGGTCTCGTTGATCACGGCCTGCATGCTGGTCACGCGGAAACTGTTGTCATAGTTGTAGTCAAAACGGGCGTTGACCATGCCTTCCTCTGTGAACCGGAAGATCTGGCGGTCAATGAGGGGCCCGATCTGACGGTAGCGGATGGTGCAGGTGAAGCCCTCGTTCTGCAGGTTGACGGTCTTCAGCATGCCTGCCGTCTCATCGTAGGTGAAGCTTACCTTGGTGGTGTCATACAGAGTCTCGGCCAGCTTTGACAACTTGCCGTACTTGTAAATGACCCTGCGGCCGGTGCCCAAGTAGAAGGTGTGCAGCAGGCGTCCATCCTCGGTGAAGTCCTGGATGACGGAGGCGTTGCCTTCGGGGGGTTGGTAGATGTTCCGGTAGTAGCCCACCGAGCGAATGGTCTCCAGCGTCTGCCGGGCTACGTTGGGCATGGTCACGGAAGAGAGGCGGTCGTTCTTGTCAAACTCGAAAATGTACTGCCTCTGGCTGTGGAGGTGAAGCACCATGGACTGGAGGGAGAAGAAAACCACAGATGAAGGAGGCGGGAGAAGGATAGACAACCCACGTGCCCACAACTTCAAGGAAGAGAGTGGAAGGCTCCGCAGGATGCCCAAGCAGAGTATCTCTACTGTGTACAGAGATAAGGCGACAGAGCTGCTGTGGCTGGGCTTAACTGCAGCCTGTACCCTTGCAGGTGGGGTCCACTCAGCAGTCCTGTGTCTGCTCCTTTGTGTGGTAGGGAGCAGCTCACTTCTGCATGAGAAGGGGTGGAGACCGGGATGCTCTGGCCATCCCTGATCCAGAATTCTGACCTCAGTCTTTCTACTCGAGCAAGAAGGGGTGTTCTAAAACAGCCTGGTGGTCTGAAAGCCCAACAGCCTCCGCCTTCTAAGCAGCTTCTGTGTGGCTTCCCTGTGCTTGTGGCATAAAGACCGTGCTTGAGAAGGCTGTTTCAGCCTTTCCCCCACTTTTTATGTGGTAGCAAGTCCCAGGCTTGCCCCGGGACAGGGCAGGCTGGAACGGGAAGGCAGGACATTGCTCTCAACATCTCAGCACTGCAAAACGCTGGCAACTTCTGCCTTGCCTAGGGGTGACAGAGGACGACTTCCACAGTCTTCCTTGCAACCCTCCAACAGAACACTGCTCTCAGGGACGCTCTCTAGCACAGGCAGGTGTAGTAGTGAGTGCCCCAGCTGTTCAGGAGGCCAAGGCAGGAGGATCAGTTGAGCCCTGGAGTTCAAGTCTGCCCTGGGTAGTATAGCAGTCTTAAAAACTACAGCCCCAGCGATCAACCTTCTATATGGCAGAGCAGAGGGAGACAGACACCTGCCTTCTCTAAGTATGTGTAGCTCCACATTTTTCCATCTGCAAAGATCCGGGATGTGATGCGCCCTGCCTGGTCATATTCCATCCTCTCAGACATGATGCCCCTCTGGATTCCAGCAATGTGACCCCCAGGGGAGTAGGTCACATTGACACCATTCAGCCTGCTGCTGGGCGACCAGAGGCTCGGCCTCCCTGCCTGGTCATAGAGGATCCGAAGGGTGAACTTGCGGTGGTCATCATAGATCTTCTCTGTGCGCGTTACACGGTCGAAGTCCAGAGACAAGAGGTTTCGGTTGTGAACCTGAGGAAAAGATAAGAGAGAGAGTACAGCTCTGGATGCCGAGCACTTGGCTCTGGTGACCAACAGACCGTGTCAAGCACCTGAGAACAGAAAGCAGCGCAGGTTGTGGGCATCAACCCTTACACTGCCATCTGTTAGCTCTTTGAAGTTTCCTTATCTGTGCAAGGGGAAAAAAAGTGATGCCAACTTCATAGGGCTGTTGTAAGAATAAAGACAACATGGGTGATGGGAACGTGGCTGAGAAGACACAATTTTATCATGTGATACATCAACGGGGACTTATTGAAAAAAAAAAAAGTCAGGTCCCTCTCAGCTCTATCCTAAAAACAGAGCTACCAAGTGGGCCCAGCAAATCAGCACCCGGCTCACCTGCTGTGTGCTAGCCACTGTGCTGTGTTGGATTTCAAGGTCACCAAGCTCAGGGAAGCTGCAGATGTGTGGCTCATGTATGACTGAGTGTGGACTTTACTCTCCTAAGTGCAGCACAGACCTGATGGGTTCCTGAGTGAGTCCTTGAGACTATGCTTGCTACTTTTTGGGTCTTTCCTGCCTTTGCCCACAGTCAAGGCTTCTGGGTCACCTTCTGTCTGCTGAGACATCTCTTGTTTCTCCTCAGAGGTTGCTGGGAGGCAGGGGCATTCACACCTCCAGTGGTTTTTCTTGTAGTCTGGCTGGAACTAGTCCTAACTTCAGAGCACTTTGCTCTTGCCTCCAAAAATCAGTAGGCCCCTCTAGAGTCTCCCTGTGGTCTGTGAGGCCACCACCAATTCAATTTCTTTTTTTGAGTCAGACATATAGGCTCTCACAGAGGAAGCTGCAAGTTGGAACTTTGTGTGTTTGTATGAGTATATATGTACATGCAGAGATGCACAGGGACCCAAAACCTAGGCGTGGCTGGCTGCCCAGTGAGCCCCAGAGATCTGCCGCCCAGAGTTAGGTTACAAACAAACCCTGTTTTCCCCTCTCCCACATTGGTTCAGGGGAATAAACTCGGGCCCTCAAATGCTTTACAGACTGCGCCATTTCCCCAGCTTTCCTGTTCCATATTTTAATAAAGAAATGTGCTCTGGAGCCTTTGGATCTGACCCTTAACAGACAGGCTGTTTCCAAATGTTAGTTCTTCAAAGCTAAACTGATGCCTCCTGCTAGGAGTGGGGAGGGGTGCTGGCCTGACAGGGCACAGGAGCAACTTTGCTGCCTCTTCTACTTGTCACTCAGTAAGTCTGACAAGCAAGAAGACCCAAGAGGAAAGCAGATAATTAGGTCACGCAAGGTAAAAATGGTGTGTGTGGCTTAAGGGATCTTTATTTCTGGAAGAGGGCTTGGGCATGGGAGGGTGCCAGGATTAAGGCTGGAATTTCAGCCTCAACTTTGTGATCAGTTTTCCTGTGTGACCTTGGTCAAGTGCCTTTCCTTCTCAGAGACCCAGTTTCTTCCCTTAGGAGTGTGTACACCTAGACTTGTGAACAAACTCCCAATGGACTACTTAAGGTACATAGAAGGCAGTGGATAAATGGCTGTAATTATTTCCACTAAATGATGGCACATGAGCATGGTCAGTCTTGGAGGAAGGAGAGATGTGTGTGTCTTCCCCAACTCTCCCCAAGCAAACACCAAGGCCCCTAAAATCAGGATTGATAATGATGACGCTGAGACAGCTTTAGCTGTGAGTGGCCTGGTTATAATAAGCTTGCCTTCCCTAGGGTAATCAAACACAATTGCAGAAGCAAAAACCGTGTGGCAGACAATTCCAGTGAAAAATCAGAGGCGTCAGAATCTCAAACCCTGTTCTTTGCAGAGGAGGCACATGAAAAGAGGGGGGTGCATTGGCAGCAATGGTGGGAACCTTTTAAAAGCATCTTTTGGGAGATCCTCCTATACCCCCCAGTCCTGGTGTCACCTAGACAGCCACCCCCTTCCCCAGGATCCTGGTGAAGAAGGGGATCGGTACCTTTGTGACAAAATTAATAAAACTGAATTGAGAAGTTCACTGGGGGAAACACCTTGTGTTTCCTGTGCTCGGCAGCGGCGGCGATGAGATTATTTTACATCTTTCTTTATTAAAAAAAAAAATTCCCAGCTGTATAAAAAATGAGCTCCATTATGGGGAGGCACACCCGGCTAACATTCTCATTCCACACACTGCCACTGTGGGTGGCCATTTATTCTGGGAGGAAGCAGAGATGTGGCCACCGGACTGGAGTATCATCCATCTCCGGCTGGGAGAGGGACCAATTAAAGCCTGGGAAACTTCTGGTTGTGTTCACACAGTAGAGGGAAACTCCTAATAGCACTAATCGCTGCCCTTTACTGAGCACCTGGGGTTTGCAGCACCGGGCTAGGTGCTTTGAATACATCATCATCCTGCATCTGCAGAGGAAGCTCAGCCTCAGAGGAGTTGCTGGGAGCTACACACAAGGCCCAGCGGGAACCCAACCTAGGTCAAACTTCCCATTTGGCACACTGCCTCACCTGTGCAAGGAGGTTCTTGAGAATGCAGATGAGGGTTTAGTGAGACCACAGATGGTGGCAGGGAATGGAGACAGCCAGGCCTTCTGCAGGGACTAGTAGGAGGCTGGTTTCCACATCATCTAGCTAACTATTGAGTTCTGGGCTGTTGAGGGTGCAAAGGAAACTTGGTTTTCTGGGCTCTAGCTTTTTGCGATTGGATAAGTCGTTAGCAGCTGTGCTTCTGCCGTGGATCTGTTTCCCAGTTATGTGAGTCTGAAACAATCACTTGTTCTTCTGAACTTGATCGCCCCGTGTAGAAGATGGGAACATCTACAAGCTTCCTTGGTTGCAAGGCAGGGAGCCGGGTGTCCACTGTTGCGGTGAAGATGTTTCCATGGTTCCCTTCAGCTCAGCGGCTGTCTACAGAGCGCCGTGCTCTACAAGGTCCTGGGCAGAAAGCCCGGCCCGAGCCCCCTTGCCTTCTGCTTTGTGTGTTGCATTGATGCTGCAACTTTAGCTCCGGATTCCCTCAGCCCTGGTTTCCTCTTTGATCCTACGCTCAACCACCCGAGAGGCAAGTGCTCACCCACTGTTCCTGCTTCAGAGCCCTCTTCCCTCCAACCCTTTGCTTTTGAAAACTGGAGAGGAAGACCTCTGAGCAGTGTTTCCTGGGTCAGGGTTTCACTGGACAGAAACATGGGAGGGGAGCAGCACCTTGTCTGCTCCCCTCCCATGTGGCAAATGCTCCAAAATACCAGACCTTAAGGCCACTCCTCCCTTCAACAGTGACAGCTGTGGTAAGGTCATCCTGACAGACAGGAACGCTATCAGGTACACAGGCCGGGATAGCCTTGAACTTGTGATCTTCCTGCCACCACACTCAGTCCTTTTGATCATTTGGAAGGGATGTCTTACTTGGGAAGAGCGGAAAATGTGGCCTATTTTCTTAGTAGCTAAAATAAACTTGGGGGAAAATTAGCAATGACAATAACAATCACCATAGCCATAACGACACCAGCAGCAGCAGCGTTTACTGACCCCTGGAGAGTGCCAAGTTCTATGTGAGACTGTGCATGTCACTTCTGATCCTTCCCGTGACTGAAACTGCGCCTCTAAGATGACTGATGTGCCCAAGTCCAGTCATGGAGCTCAGAGCCAACCCCCAATCCACCCATGTTCCCACAGGTCAAACCTGAAAGGGTGTCCCACGGCCTTTCATGTTCTCCCTTTGGCAGATGAGGAAACTGAGGTCCCAGAGAAAGTTCAAAAACAAAAACGAAAATGGAACCTGGTTCTCTAAATGCCACTCTCGAATTCCCCCCACAGCACCGGGGCTGGTGCCTGCTGGGCTCTGCTTACCCGCAGGCGGCGCCCGAAGACCGTGACCTGGCCTCGAGCCTGCTCCTTGCGCTGCCGCCATTCCACCAGGTTGAGGCCATTGTCAATGGGCAACGTGACATTCCTCTTGCCCACAGTGGGGTTGACAGTGCCAGCCAGCAGGTGTGGCTCGGTCTGAAGAGCCACTTCCATGCCGTTGGCTAGCAGCAGCCGCAGGGAACCATCAGCCCCGATGTAGTAGCTGTTCCGGACTTGGTCTGAAGGAGAAGAGAGCAAAGATGCTCAAGAGGGGACAGGATGGAGGCCTGAATGTGTCTCCCCCTAACTATAAAAACAACACATTATCACTAAAGTAAACTAGGAAGATAGATGGAGACTATACACATAAGACCAAGACTTACTGGAAATGACGCTGTGTATTTGTAGATTTCACAATATTTTCTAATGCACTTACAGAGTCGAATAGTAACTATGGAGTTCTTTTCATCGCCCAATGTATCATATCATGCCATTTTTATTTTCAAGGCAGGATTTCTCTGTGTAGCCCTGGCTGTCCCAGACTTGCTTTGAAGACCAGGCTGGCCTTGAACTCACAGAGATCTGCCTGCCTCTGCCTCCCTGAGTGCTGGGATTACAGACAAGACATGTGCTACTGTGCCTCACTGCCATTAAATATTTTTAAACAAATATTTTTTGTAATGACTATAGTCTTCCATTATTTGAAAATATAATTTATTTAAGAACACTGAATAGATACTTAATTTGTTTCAGTTTTTCCAACTGTAAATAAATAATACTGCAAGATTTACTTTAAGTGGAAGAAGTTAGAAAGAAGTGGCCACAAATCTTTTTTAGCTGGTAAGTGTTCAAAACATGAGAGTTAGCATTATTATTATTATCGTATGTGCTCAGTGAATATTTGCTGGATTAAATTAGGTATGTCCCAGGATATGTTAAACCATAAAAAGACAGTGCTGGGGACTAGAGAGATGGATCTGTGGTTAAGATACTTGCTGTTCTTCCAGAGGCCCTAAGTTCAATTCCCAGAACCACATGGCAGTCCACAACCATCTCCAGTTCCAGGGGGTCCAACCCTTTTTTCTGGCTTCCATGGGCACCAGGCATAAATGTGGTGCTCATATATACATGCAGGCAAAATAGTCACACACAGAAAACAAAATAAACACATCTTTGGAAAAGATGTGGTTTTCACGGGAAACTCCCTGAATCTTCCATCTTTCCACACTTCATTGTTCACGGGGATGCTAACATCTGCCTCAGTGTTGCTATGCACCATTCCCTGACAATCTGTATTTTGCTTCCATTTGAAGAGTGAAGAAGCCCGTGTCAATTTATCTCGTGGAGCTTCTCCTCGCTGAATGCACATGTGTCTATTACTGTTGACTTTGGATGGACCAGCACGTGGGGAGGTCCGTCTCACACGATCCCGCTTAATGCTGGCTGTGACCGCCCAAGGCTGCTGCCCATTAGCAGTTACTTCTCGTTATTTCCCATAGTGCAGACCTAAGCTGAAACTGAAAGGGCTTCTTGTAAGACTCTGCGGAGATGGCTGCCAGGCTGAGCCCCTGAGCCCGGACCGTGAAACAGACAGGTTTGTAGTAGTTTGTACCCGGCAAAGATAGACGCCGTGTCCCCCATATTCTGGGATGCGCTTTCCCCTTTACACTCCGATGCTCTGGACTGGGTGTGCCTTACCGTCTAGGCATGAGTGCTGACACTGTTTCCCTCCACCCAAAGAGCTGCAAATAAATGGTGGCACTTTTTAAAACGGAGAGGTATGGCACTTTTGAATTTTAAAAAGTTGCCCAAACAATAAAAATTTATTAAAGCAGGCTTGAAAGTATAGAGTGAGCGGGCGAAACAATTCTCGGTGAGGGAAGATGCTAGACATTAAGGTCACACATGTTAACAGTCGTCGGCTTTGCTGTCCTTGGTCCGGGGAGTAGGGTTCTCACCAGATGAGGGCTCACAGGGTTTTTTTTTTCTTTCTTTCAATAACCCTGACAGAGCATACACCCTGTGGTGTGTCTCAACTCTTCATTAAAGAAAGAAATTCCTGGACATTGTCTTTTTTCTCTAATAACTTCTATTTTTTTTTTTTTTGTTCATCTTTTTGAAAGACAAAAACTATGTTTGGGAACAAAAACAGTAATTCAAACACACAAACATTTGTTTCCTCGTGGTAAATCCAACTGCTTGCTAGTTAATCAGTTAATCCAGCAAGTATTTTCTGAGCAATACTCTGTACCTGACCTATGCTGGTCGCTTTACAAATGCTGTCTACAGATATGTCTAGACAACTCTGTGGGGCAGAACTTCTAATGCAGCCCCATTTCCAAGATCAAGAAACTGAGGGTCAGAGAACAAGAGTGACCCCTCTAGCAGGCACAGTTGACTCAGGCCTACCCAGGGTCTGTTACATACTACCCCATATCCCTTCAACACGCTTCCCCCCTCTGCAGAAGAAACCTAATGGCTGTGGTGTGATGAGGTGGCAGAGACAGAGCTAGAGCACCCAGTGCAGAGTTCCTTTTGCTATTAGAAGTCAAGGCTTTGGGAGTGTGTCAAGTGAGAGAAGAAAGGGAAAAGTCTGACAGGGCTTTCCTAAGTGACGTTGGCTTTCCTTTTATGTTATTAAGCCCAACGGAGCTTCAGGTGCTACCCTGGTCACCACTTCCCATGGGAACAGTCAAGACAGGGGAATTCATAGCAAGACTCCCTCGCTGTCATTTACCTGAAGCTAAAAGAGCAATCCATATCTGGGATGATTTGACAGATGCATGGAAGGGTCTCCTTCCCGCCAGAGTCTTAGCAGAGGCACACACCTCTCCAGGGCTTCTGGAAGGATTTCTCCATGACCAAATCCCTGCCACAATTAGGTGTAATTACTCTTGTCCTTTGTCTCCCTGGCACCAGTGTGAGCGAAAGTTTTTTAATCTGGAAGCCATTACAACAGCAGAGTGGGAGGTCACCTGGATTAACAGCTAATGGATTCTTTCCCCTTTGTTCAGAGGATAATAGGATGGGACAATGAAAAATCACTCGGAAGCCTCTGGGAGACAATTTACAGGCCTCTACCTGGTGTGTTTTGCAAATGAGGCGACAATACAGAGAAAAACCAAAGCAGGAGGCTGTTTTCTTGGTCTTGGACAGCTACTGTACTGGCTTCCTCCCCTGGCCATCTTCATCTCTTGGTCTCCAAGCCCCAGGCCCTGGCTGACTTACCTTGCAACAGAGTGTAGAAGGCACCGGAGGCAGACAGGTTGGTTGTTATGGTGACGTCATCTTTGCTGGAGGTCTCTACCTGCACGTGCACTGAGCTGTCTGTGTCGCTTCGGAAACTGCTCACCTGACCAGTTGGAAAGGTGACATTTGTCAGGCGACCAAAGCTGTCATACCTAGAAATCAAGGGGATGGACACTTAGCCACAGAAGCATGATGGTGCCTGTCAGGGTTCGCTTCAGCTGCCAG
Organism: Meriones unguiculatus; assembly: GCF_030254825.1. NCBI lineage: Eukaryota > Metazoa > Chordata > Mammalia > Rodentia > Muridae > Meriones > Meriones unguiculatus. Next base: position 82,421,094 of record NC_083361.1, on the reverse strand, counting down.
ACTGATACAAATTTGCGGTCACCTGGGAAGAGGGAACCTCAGTTAAAGCATGGCCCTGATCAGACTGGCCTGTGGCCATGTCTGTGGGAAGATTTTAATTGGCGTGGGAAGGCCCAGTCGTTGGTGGGCGGGAAGAAGCATTCCTTTGTGGTCTCTGCTGGAGTTCTTACCTACCATGACTTCCCTTTCTGAAGGGCTGTGATGTGGGTGTGCAAACCAATCAAACCGATCCCTCTTCCAAATTAGTTCTGATCACTGTTGTGATCACAACAACAAAAAGCAAAGCAGAGCGGTGACATGGCTGGGCTCAGCCGTGGTCTCTCTCAGGCTACGGCTTTGCATGCTCTGCTCTTTCTTTCTGGTTAGGTCTACTCTCCAGTCTTCTCCTCGTCCAGGGTTTGGCATAGTTTCCCAGGTGCGACTTTAGCTGCTGATATTCAGTAGGAAAGTGAATCCCTTCTCTGAATCTTTTTTATTCCTAGTCCATGGAGTAGAGACGATATCCCGCCGTGCCTGCAGCTCAGCATGACCATGAAGAGCCCTGGGCAACTGCCCTGCTTTCTTCTAGAGCGTATGGAAGGCTGGTGTACGAGTCGGTTCCCTCTAGGGACTCTGAGCGCCCCAGGTCAAGACGGCTCTGTGGAGTCAGACCGCTAGGCTGAGAGTTTGGGTTCACGCCACCGAGTTCTGCCATCCACTGCCACCGTGACCAAGTGGGGCTGGCTCCCCGTTCATCCCTGCTTCGGCATCATTGGAGACTGACATCAAGAAAACAGTCAGGAAATGTCCGAACAACCGAGCAGATGTGGGAGTAGGTGTGGGGAGAAAGAGACCATGGTCCGTTCACGCGCTGCCTCCTACAGGACTCGGCAGACCCGGGAGCACAGTAGGCACATGAAAAACATTTGCTGAAAACACATCTGGAGGCCACGACTCTCACTAAGTGATACTTCAGCAGTCTCCCCAGGCTTATCCCTTGAGTTTCAGTCTCCAAACAGAAACAGGCTTTGTATCAGGGCAGACAATTGTAATTATTATGGAAGGTGGCTTGTAACGTATAATTAAAATGAACCAGAGGAAGATACAATGAAAAGGCCTCGTGCCTTCAAGATCTGGTTTTCATTTTATATGCGACAGCCCAAACCCAGTCATTTCCAGTCTTCACATATTCCATTAGAAGGACTGAATGTCTTAATTAAATGAACTTCAAATGGAAAAGCCCATTTGTAAATTTTTGCCTCCTATTCATTAATTTCAGTATCTCCCAGAGCCTGAGAAATGCCGATGGATTCCCCAGCCTCCTAATCAATACCTGTGATAATCCCATCAGAGCTCTGCTCCTCAGTCTGTGGGGAGAGCTGAGCCTCCCACCCTCTGGGTCCTGAGACCTCTGCCCTGTGGGCCTCCTCTGCAGAACCCTTTCTGCATGGCATAAGCCATCTGAGAGTTACTGCAGCGTGGTGTAGGGAGCAGGGAAGAGCATTTCTCTCAGCAAGTTAGCTTCCGTGTGGCTGCCTTGAGCCCCCATTCTGTTTGGGTGATGTTGGGGCATCGTCTTGGTTCTGACAATCATGGCTTTTCTGTTGGTTGGTTTGGACTGGTGTTCTGACACTGTCTCACCACAAGCAGTGGTGATGCAGGCAGACTCCATGGTGTAACCTTGGCAGCTATGCTTCTTCCTCCACGAGGGAGACTATCCCCGCCTAGCTCACAAATGCACATCTCCAAAAGAGGAGATGCATTTCCTGTGGATGCAAACTTCTTAGTTCTTACTTCTCCAGTATCCTAGAAGACTGCCTTCAGTGGAATGTCAGCCCCGGGTCCCTGCCGAAAGGTGGGAACGTGGAATGCTTAACAGTGTGAACGAAGGGTGGCTGCGGGACCTGACTCCTTTCTGTTTCTCCTGACTTTGCACAGAAAACTCCTCTTCTGAACCACCCTGGATTCACTATGCTTCTGTCCCCAACATGCCAACTTGCCTGGTCCTTCGTTAGGGAATGCTCTCTACCTTTTCACGCTGGCACAGCCAGTTCCTTTCCTCATCTGTGTTTCAGTTGGGATGCTCTAACTTCACAGTGAGGCCATCCCCAACCATTTCTAATGACCCCCACCCCATCTCTACCACATCATCGTAAGGAATTCTCTCGACTAGATTGACTATCCTGTTTACCTGCCTTCTCATAAGGGAATGTAAGATCCTCAAGGACAGCGCCCTCGCCTATACCCTCAATGCCTTAGAAGAGACTCAGCATGGGGATTCGGAACTGCAGCGTTCACTGACTGAACAATGCCGGTTATTTTTGTTGATTTTTGGGGTCTGATTAAGAGAAATCATCTATCTTATATTCTCTTCTACCTAAGGAAAGAGTACCTCCCTAACAATCAGAGCGCTTGTCAGGCATCCAGCATCACGTTTCTAAGCATTTTTTGGGGTTGGGATTGTCATTGTCATTTTACAAATGGTGGCGATGACAGAGGTCAGAGAAGAAGATCAGTTTGCCTAAAATTACACAGCTCGTAGAAGGATACAGATTCAAAATCAGGTCTGCGAGACCATAAAAGCAATGCTGTTTCAAATTTTAAAAAACAAAAACCTTTGTGTTCATCTTTTCATTAAAGGGGAAAAAACCTATTTGGAGGTCTCAAGTGGGTCAAGAAGACTGACAGTTTTCAAGATGTTCTGCTTGGCTCCAGCTGCAGCTCGCTCTGCAGCAGAGCCAGGTCCCTGTTGGGAGGGGGGAGGTAAAGATGGCCAGATGACTGGCTTTCCATAAGTTCCTTCCACCGACTTCTCTTCACGCCAGCTTTCTGAGGGATCTTTACAGCACAGTGAAAGAAAACACATAAAAGATTCATGGAGCTGCCGTGAACTTGGCTTTCAGAAGAGGACCGCTAAAGGGTATCCTCACAGGCGCTGCGAGGCTCTCTTCACACTGCACACTTCATCGCTAGCCACTCGCTATGTGCAGCAACTGAGGAAAATGCCAGACTGCCTCTGTGATATGCAACTTTCGCTCATCTTGACTTTTTGGTTGGATAACAAAGATGTGATTTTTATGACCTTCATCTGTAATTTTTCTAAATACTAGCGTAACCAGCAAAGAACCTGGTCACTGTGCCATTTGTAAATAGAGTTCACAGCCAGCCCTAACAGTAGTTCCTCTGGCCCCCTCACTACAATGGATGGCATCACATCACTGGGTACTCCTAAGGCCAGTCATAGCCAGAGCACTTCGTGGATTTTGCAGTCAGGACTCACACTGGGTATTTACTGAAAGGTTAAGTCCCAGCAATGAATTCCAGCCTTCAGGATAACCAAGATCTGTAAGATCTGCAAATTTTATCATAAGCTCACTACTGCTGTTCTAAAGCCAGGTATCTGCTGGCAGGACGAGGGGCAGGCAGTGCTCAGGTATCAGGTCTAGCTGGGGTGGAATCCTGGTTCTCCCTCCCTCTCACATGGACCATGCCACAGAATCAGTCAGTGTCTATGCTGGGTGTTCTGCTCCGTCCTAGAGCTATCCTTTGCCAGTCTTCGTGCCCTGAGAGGCTAGCAGCTGTGGATCACACACCTGGGCACCTCTGTTGACTCCCTAGGTAGGCACTGGCAAGAGATGAGATCAGGACGTGTTTTTCTTCACTTTCTCCCCTAGTCCTTTCATAGCTGTGCCATCTTTGGGGTGGCTTCTCGTCCCCTGGCTGCCACTTTAGTAACTTTTCTTACTCCTGCCTTAGCCTGAAGGCTAGTATAAGCTTTCATTCTTTTCGTGCTCACAGGTCTCAGCATCTTTTTATGATCCCACAGCCTTACCTGTCCCTGTAGGTACCTTCATCCAAACAGTACTTTTGGAATCACGTTTCAGTAGACAGATCGCTTTTCTTCCTGCACTTCTGTCTTTTAGTTTGCGTGGTTTCTGGTGAGAATTTGTTGTGATCCTTACCCCTTTTTCCTCTTATAAAAATAAACCCCCTTGGGTTGTTTTCAGAAATTTCCCTTTTCCAAACAATTCAAAGTTTAAATGTGACATGCTTAGAATTTTCGGCGTGTGTATGTATGTGTGTGCATATATATTTTGCTTGGTACTTTCTGAGCGTTTTTGAACTGTGGCCCACTACTAATTGTGACATTTTCTAGAATTCTCTTACATGTACATTGACAGTTTGCTGTCTCACGTAGCTCTTGAGTGCCCTCCTCTGTGCGCTCATCCTTTCCTCTTTGTGTGTTAGTTTGGGTAATTTCTATTGACCCGGCATCTTTCCTCAGCTGTGTCGTCAAGAGCTATGGGCCCATCAAAGACATTCCTCATCTCTGTCGCCATGTTTCCCATCTCTAGCATATCTATTTGATTCTTTTTCTTCCGCATCTCTGCTGAAATCATCCATCTGATCTTGTCCACCGCTCACCTTTTCCATTAGAGCTGTTAATATAATTACAGTTATTTTAAATCCCTTGAAAGGTGTTTTCAACATCTGTGTCATATCTGAATGTGAGTCTGATGACTACACTTTTTTTTTCTTGCCCCTTTGCACAGTCAGTTGGAAAATGTGACATCTTGTGTAGCACAGCAGAGACTGAGGTGACGTGAATTTCCTCCTGCGAGGTCTCTAGTGAGGGTGTGTGAGGTAATGGTTAGGATTAGGGCTGGCTTTGAGGCTCACTGCTTCTATGGTTAACCTTAGTGTACCACAGGCATTAAGCTCTAGCCATAATTTGATTTAGAAACTTCATTGCCAGAGCTGTTATATTTTTTTTCCCTCTGCTCCCAAGTTATTCCACCCTCAGCTTGAGGTCCCCCTCTGTACTGTCTTAGAGGGGCGTCTTCCTTATGCTGCTCCACTCCTCACCCTCTTTTCTACTGTATTCTGCCTCTTGCTTTTGCTTCGAGATTTAGGCAGTTGTGGGTGCTGGGGGAGCATTCCACATCATTTCGACAGGGCTTTGGGGGAGGTGAGCTTCAGGGCTATGCTTTGGGCTGAAGATCTATCGCTGCTCCTCTCAGCAGCAGTTTTTATGTTCTCCTTTTTGCCTCTCATGGAGCTGAATGGATTTTCACCAGTGTCTAAGGAGGATGCACAACTGCCATTTTCTTTCACTCCTCAGAGGAGACAGGGTGACAAAGGAGGTCCTGTGTTCCCCCTTAGCTTCTGCTGTATCCCTCTACCATGTCCATCATTGAGAGACACTTCCTTAGGTTTTTATCTACATGTGTGTGCGTTTGTGCGTCTGTGTGTTTGTACCTGAGTGTGTGTGTGCATGTACTTGTAAGTGTGCATGTGTGCGCAGCCACCCCTGCTGTGGTTTGTAGGGGGTGGGGTGGATCATAAAGAAGACATGAAACCCCACTCCCCCCAGTTCTGCAGCCCCAGCTGAACTACTGTTTCTAGAGTCTGGCTGTGTCCGCCCAAGTAAGCTGGAGCTTAAACTTGGTCTTTTTCTGTATGTGGAGTTCAGTCCTTGGATCTGGGCCGTTTGCTTGCCCTGTGATCTTAGAGGAGGAATTTGAGGAAAACTAACGAATTTGTAGGGCTTATTTTCATCGTAAAGTTGGGAACAACGCTCTTTGTAGCTCTCCTATCTCTCAAGCACAGACTGAAAGCTGAGTGTTTTATTTGAACTGTGTGAACTGAATCCTACGTCCTGCCAGGTGCATTGATGATGCTGGAGCCGGGATCTAACTCTAGTATTCTCACTGCAGCGGGTGTTTCTTCATTATCTTCCTTCCCTCCTGGATCTGCATCTCATTCATAAAATATTTACTGAGCACCTATGAGGCGGCGAGCCCTAAACTTGAAGCAGAAATACATTTTTAAAAGTTAGTGAGCCTAATTCTAAGAGGAGCTGTCCTGGGCACTATGGGAGGCTAGGGCCACTTCCCCTTACGCAACTTAGCGAAGCCTGTTGCTCCCTCTCAGAAAGTTACTTTCAGAACTAGCCTCATTCCGTCCCCTTCCTTCCTTGCTTGCTTTTCTTTTTGAGACAGGGTTTCACTATGTAGCCCCAGGTTGGCTGGAAACTCACTATGCATGTAGCCCAAACTGCCTCGGCTTCATGAGTACCGGGGCCGCAGGTACATACCACATCTGGCTTTCTCAAGACATTTTCTTTGCCACTAAGTTTTGTGTGACCTGGAGCTAAGTCTGAAAGCAGTGGTGCCCCCTCTACAGACTCACTGCACTGCAGTGTTCTAGAAGGGTTTTCCAAACAGACAATGGGCCTGGGTAACCTTGACTCTCCACAACTGCAGGCTCTCTGAGACAAATTTCTCCAAAATTATATGCTGTTTACGTTAGATGTTTTATTTAATCTGTTAAGAGAATGGAGAAAATCAACTTATAACCTGTCTCATTAACAGCCCACACCACAGGCATTCCTGGGCTTTTATATGTCTGAGTCTGAACCCACTAAGCTGCCTTGTGATGCTAAAGGGAGACACCATACTTCAGCCAACGGTTCACTGGCAAAACTCCATACTTCGTTGTTGTTGTTAAAAATGCTGTAATAATTTCTAGGTAGAGTCATCATTTATAAAGTAATGCCACTTTCAGAATGTATGTATGTATGTATATGTGTGTGTATGTATGTATGTATGTATGTATGTAATTTTAGACAGAGACTTAGAAAGAGGTATACAAAGACAGACTGAGAACACACACACACACACACACACAGAGAGAGAGAGAGAGAGAGAGAGAGAGAGAGAGAGAGAGAGAAAGAGAGAGAGAGAAGAGGGCCAGAAGGGGAAAGAGACCAAGGGGGAGAGATGGAAAGTGAGGTAGAGACAGAGAGAAACAAATGGAAACAGAGAGACAGAGATGGATACGCAGAGAAAAGGACAGAAGGGACCAGGTACAAGAGGAAGGGGACAGAAGCCTAGAGAATGAGAAAGTAGGACACTCAGAGAAGAGTATGGACTCCCAGAGAGACAGCAGGCCAGAGCCTCACCCAGAGAGAAAGCAAGACAGAGATGGAGAGAAGGGGGTTATCAAGTCTTTTGATGCTCAGAATGCTCTCAGAACGATCTTTAGTTCTTCGTGGTCAGGACCCCGGTCTGCCCCCGTTCCTTGGCCACAGTCTAATGAACACTGGTGTCTTACTCCCTCACTTTGTTTCCAGTCTGAGCTGGAGCACTTTGCTGGGACCCCAACCCATTTCCTAGCCCATTTTCCATACTCTCAGGACCTGACGATTTTCCTGGTTCATACCTCGAACTCTCAGACACGACCTCTAATTCTTCTCTTCCCACCTCTGTCACGACATTTTTTTCTGAAGCTTCATCTCTTCCCTTGCGTGCTGCTCCTGTAATTACTGTCGCCGCCACAGTACTGTTGGAAGCAGCAAGAGCAGCTATCACTGAACCTCCCATATTTTATCTTATTGAGATTCCATGCTTCAGCCTACCCCTGGAAAGCCAACACTGACTTGATCACTGCTATGCAGGTAAGTGAGGAAGAACATAGAAAATGCGCCTGTGAAGCAGGAGATCAGGCACTTACGCTTTCTCTATACCAACTGCACCATTTGAAGTTGTTGTGAAACTGTTCTGAGCCTTCACGTGCTCATAGGTAGAGGGGATATGCAGATGATAATTCTTACTGAGTGGGAGACCCTTGTCCACCCTTGTCCTGATACTTTCTGTATCAGGCCCCAGGGGCTTGCTAACCCTAGGTGCTGTTATAGATATTGGGGAAAGAGTCTGGCGCTCAGTAGGATCTCTCCCCCTAAAACGTGAGTCTCCTTTTATTGTTAGGTATCCTACTTTCTACTTCCGGTTTGTACCCAGGATCAGTGTTTCCGTTCTCTGATATACCATGAATTAAAAAAAAAAAATTAATGCTATTTAAAAAATAGAGTTGTAACAGTTTCTGTTTCCTAAAACATCAACTATAGGTGCTGAGGGGATAGCCAGAATCCACGAGCGCCGTAACCCCAGCACTGGGGGAGACAGTTAGCTCCTGCACCCTGCCGGCTGCCTAGTCTAGCTTAATTTCTGAGCCCCAAACTAAAGAGAGACCTTGTCGTGAGAAGGTGGACGGCATTCCCGGGGACACCTAAAGTTGTTCACTGGCCTCCAAACACACGTACCGGCACATACCACTGCACCCAAGCACACACAAGAACTCACATGCCTGCACCGTAGCGAAACCACCCTCAGCCGTGGCTGTGATTTACGTGGAGGACAGGGAGGGAGAGCTCCTCTTTGGTGTAGCTGTTGTAACGGGTTTTCAGTTTTTGGGGATGGTGGAGTGACAGTGGGGGTGATGAGTTAGAGTCAGTTTGGGATTTGAGGGAGTGACCTTGGGAACTAATTGCATGAACAGATTTGCTCTGACAAAGAAAGCCCTGTATTGGCTAAATAATGTATAAGAAGTTTCCACCAGGCAATGGGGAAAATTGAATTATTTAGTATATTTCCATTTCAATGAGTTAATCAAGATAATTGCTATTTTCCTGGATCTTTGTCTTTTCTTTGCAATTAACAAGGCCCCTGTTTGGAGAAAGGAATTTAACTAGTGAACTTTGTACATAGGGCTGTGACATTTTTTAGTGTAAATTATATTTAAGAATCAATTATAGCCTACCCCCTCATCACTGGGTTCTATGTCTGTGAGAAACTGATGCTTATCTAGTTTAAGAAAACCTTATAGTTCAAGGACTCAAATTCATCTGGGATTTGCAAACTCAGGGGGAGTGCAGCGGAGCCCAACTCGGAGCAAAAACTCTTGCCTCAGCAAGCTTTCTTAGAATATCTGTCTCCCTGCAATGTTCTCACTATATTACACCCTGCAAACGAGCTCTCTCAGCCTCAGTTTCTGTTTCTGTATCAGAGAAAATATTACCCCTCGCCCCCCCCCCTGCTGTGAGGATTGGCTCAGCGACTAGGCTTCAAGCACATAGCTGATGTTCAGCAAGACTAAATTCTTGTGCCACCTCCTGCAGCCTGTCTAATGCTGACATATTCAGCAGGCTCAGTTGTCTGGAACATGACAAAGAGGAGAAGCTTAAAAAAAATCTAAGTCGAAAAAGAGATGTTACAAGGCCCATTCATTAAAACAGCACCTCCGTCTTCTATAGATATGTGAGATGAATAATTTGCCTAGGACTGTAGGGAGCTGAACTTCTTCTCTCCGGCCTCTATGCTTTGAGATTCGTACTTTGCATGAAGAGTAGGGAGCAGTTTCCTGAAGTGAACTCTTTATTACACCGGAAGCCAGAGTGCAATTGCAGCACTGTGGCAAGGAGGGAGGCGCCAAACCACGCCCGTTAGATACAGAAGCCAATAAACAAGCAGTTCAAAATCACTTTCGTTCATTTAGGGGTCAAGGGTTCTGTTCTGTATCCCCTCTTCTTTAAGTTATTTCTGTAGCACAGCATGGTACACAACTCTTTTCACTCCTTAATGAACTCAACTTATTAAAAGAAAGACCAGTTGATGTTTGTATCATATGTTTGAGAAGAGAGACATGTAATGAACGTTGTAAGTTCATGCAAAATTTAAAAAAAAACTTCAATTATGTAGAAAATCATACACATGGAGTAGTTCCTTCTGTTATCACCTTGCTGTTTATACAAAGATATTAACACTTTAAATACTTTGGTCTGACATCACGTCCCTGTGGTAATCTGAGTAGGTGTCTACTGAATCCATTTTTCAGGTATGAAAACTGAGACCCAGAGAGATTAACTCCACAGTAGAACTGGGACTGAAGCCCCACACCTATGAGTCCAAAGCTCATGCCTTTCCCACTCTGCCATTTCTTTCTTTGGAGGAATCATTTAGAATATGAACATGTAGAATCTATCACTAGTAATGGTTTCCATGCTTAGTCCTGAATTAAAGTGAAATGCGTAAAAGAAAAACCACACCCCATCAATTCATTCATTCGTTTTCAGTCTTACAGTGAACCTCACAGAACGCAACTGTATCTTGGTACTTACTCATAGAATGTTGTCCACCCATTTTCATTGCTTTTGGTCGCCAAAAGGCCAGAGTTGCCGTGGTATGTCATCATAGCCAGCTCATGTCCTTGTGTGGTGACACTTCTGAGCGCGCTATTGGTGCCCATGGTTACCCAGTATACCTGGCCATCCGGGACTACCAGCCAGAGGGGCATTCCGGTGGAGTCTCGGCGGACATTCACCATGTTGCCATTGTTGTCTGTGATGTGTGTGATGTCGCCGTCCCCCGTGTAAGTGAAGTTGTAGAGGTAGTCTCCGGTAGGTAGGCTCTGGGTATACAGATGCTTGCCACTGGTGTCAAAGAGGTACAGCTCCTGGTCGATGGGGGAGGACAGCTCGTACATGTTCTGGGTGTTGAGGAAAGGCTTGTTCTTCCGGATAAACCGAATTCGGATGTTTCCGAGGTCGGCCACGTAGAGCTCCCCATCTGCGCACACAGCCAAGGAAGAGGGGGTATTCAGCTTTGCGTCCTTGGCATAACCATCATCTCCAGAGAAGCAGTCACAGTTGGCATCGTTTTTACAGTCGCAGCCACTGGGGGCACCAGCAACCAGTGAGATCTCGCCGCTCGTGGTGACCTGCCTGATGCGGTTGATCTTTTTCTCGTCGGTCTCAGCGATATACAGGACTCCATTGTGTGAGACAGCCAGAGCCGTGGCTGACTCCAGGGTTGCGTGGATGGCCACCTTGCTCAGCAGGAAGTGGTCGATGCCAGGGACCTGGCAGTGCATGGGCCTCCCAGCCACGATGCGGACCTGGTGGTTTTCAGAGATTTGTAGGACCACATTGTTGTCGAGGACATAGAGAGAATTATCCATTGGGTTGATGGCTAAGTCTGTGGGCCACTCCAGGCGAACCTGACAATGGAGACACCAACACTCAAATGATGCCAAGATGCCCAACACTAGCCACCCCTCAACTCCCAATAACCCACCATTGTGTCCAAACAACCTTTATATACAGTTTGACCCAGCCTGACAGGAACTGAAAAGGGGGATCATAGTTTTGAAAAGCAGTAGGTGAGGTGGAGACAGGCTTGGGTTCCAAACCTAGAGCCATCACTTACAACCTTGGGCGAGTTCCTTTGCTTTTCTGAGTTTCAATATTCCTTTCGGGAAGATAGGGATACAACCATACATCTGACATGGTTAAGTGCTCACACTCAGATGATGTATACAGAAGGGAGAGGGAGGGGAAGATGGTCCGGAGGCTGACAGGAGTTGTTCAGAAGATTTTAAAAAGAGCTTCTTGAAAGGCTGAGGGTGACTAACACCAAGTTAGGTGTGGGGGATGGAAAGGCAAAAAACCATGCCCCTGCCTGATATACTAGTGAGTCTCTATTTTGGCCCCATATTCACACTATCTCTGGAGACTTTAGAAAACACAGGAGTTCAAATACCAACATGAGTATAAGCCAGGTCTTTGGTGTGGCTGGTCCACACATTGGGGCTATTTCAAAATCACTTCCTGAGGGACTGTGTTTTGGGGATCACACCTGGATTGTGCTCTGAAGGAGCACCTATGAGATCAACAGCATCAGCAGCTCCTTGTAACTGGTCAGAAACACAGAAGGGCAAGCTTGCCCCAAACCCACTGACTCAGTATCTGCCTGCAGGCAGAACTCTTGGGTGACTGAGTGCACGGTGGAGCTCAGGAAGCCTGATGGGTACAAAGTTCTGTGGGACTTCACAAAGTGGCTTCTCCTAGAAGGGATGAGAGAGAGTTGCAGTGGGATTTAGGCTCAGAGCGCAGACCTCACACTGAGCCTCTCTGAAGCCAGGCTGGGGAAGTGGCTGGAGTCTGCTGAGTCTTCAAGTGGGTGCCTAGCTGACTGCAGCCATCAGGGTCTGGGGTGACCAAAGTTTTACCAAAGGATTGCTGGTTGTATCACACTGGGAAGGGCTGACACTAAAGGAAGCCCTTGGCCAATCGTGTCCCCAAGAGGCTCAGCCACACTGCACTGCCCAGTGCTCCTTACAGCTATTTCTCCAGCTCTACCTGAAGATGTATCACCTTGACATTCCCGGGCTTCCTACAGACACCTGAAATCTGGTCTAATTTGGGGCTTACTCAGACAATATGAACAATACAATCAGAAGGTTTCTCTTCTAGGAATTTGCATGTTAGTATCTTCAAGGGTATTTATCACAGCTATTTTAATAAAGGCAAACAACAACAGCAAAGCCCCCAAATCAAACAGAACCAACTTGGATGCCCAACAGCTGACAGCTGGATAAATGATTATAGCACATGTACTTTACTTGCAAATTAGAACGCTGTGAATAACCTTTTAACATGGTGCTCTAGGTTCTCAACCCTCCCAACGCTGTGACCCTTTAATACAGTTCCTCATGTTGTGGTGGCCCACAACCATAAGATTATTTTATTGCTACTTCATAGCCGTAATTTTGCTATTGTTATGAATTGTAATGTAAATATCTGATGTGCAGGATATCTGATGCGCCACCCCCATGAAGTGGCGACCCACATGTCAAGGACCAATGCTCTAGGTGGATATCTAGACGTTGGGGAAGTTGTTACAATGTACATGTAGTTGTTGGTGAATACACCACACACCTTTAATCCGAGCACTTGGCAGAGGCAGAGAGGCAGAGGCAGAGGCAGAGGCAGAGGATCTCTGAGTCGGAGGCCAGCCTGATCTACACAGCGAGTTTCAGGGCATCCAAGGCTGCACAGAGAAACCCTGTCTTGAAAAACAAAACAAAACAACCCAAACAAACAACAACAAAAGCTCCATCCAGTTTATGAGGTTGCTCTCTGTTCCCTTAGCTCGGAGCCATGCCCAGAATGGGCCAAAACAGCCAGTGCTCAGCTCCTGTATCCTAAACCCAGCCCCTGTCTATCTGCAGAGCAGGGAAGCTTGCAGACTCTCCGGAGCTAAAGCTGGGCTGCTGCGCTCACTCCTGGTGCTCTCTGGGGCATGGTCCTGCCAGCTTTCGGCTACATCAAGAACACAGTTTGTTCTAAAGTGACAGGAGAATTTTCAATTTCCTAAAACCCATTTCTTGTCAACACTGGCCGCTAAATATTTTATGCCCTCTGGTCCTGTGGCACCTTGGGGACTGACTCGCAGAGACCTTTCTGCCTGTCATTGTGATGAAAAAATGGCGTCCTGATGAGTGGGTGGGAGGGAAGAAGCAGAGAGGGAGCCCAGAGGAGAGAGAGTGGGAAAGAAGGAATGAATGGGAGAGCGTTTCAGCATTTTTTTGCATGTTGCTTTATGTTACTGTGTACCAAAGAAAGAAAGCTCTTCTGCTAGATTTAGTGTATCAGGTTTTATGTTGAGGACTTTTGATCCACTTGGACTTGAGTGTTGGGCAGGGTGATAAATATGGATCTATTTGCTTTTTTCTACATGCAGATATCCAGTTAGACCAGCACCATTTGTTGAAGATGCTGTCTTTTCCCCATTGTATGGTTTTTGCTTCTTTGTAAAAAAATCAAGTGTCCATAGGTGTGTGGGTTTATTGCTGGGTCTTCAATTCTATTCCATTGATCGACCAGCCTGTTTTTATGTCAATATGATAAGGTTTTTATTACTATTGCTCCAGTAGAGGGAAGGGGACACCAACCCACCCACCTTTGAACCAAAATTTGTCCTGTCTACAAGATGTGCAGGGATAAAGATGGAGCAGAGATCGAGGGAATGGCCAACCAGTGACTGGCCCAACTTGAGACCCACCCCATGGGAGAGAATCAACCCCTGACACTATTAATGATACTCTGCTATGATTGCAGTCAGGAGTCCAGCATCCCGCAGCTGATGGAAACAGCTGCAAAGACTCACAGCAAACAATAGGCTGAGCTCTGGGAGTTTTGTGGAAGGAATGGAGGAAGGACTGAGGGAGCTGGAGGGGTCGAGGACACCACAAGAAGACCTACAGAGTCAACTAACCTGGGCCCGTGGGGCCTCATAGAGACTGAACCACCAACCATAAAGCCTGCATGGACTGGTCCTAGGCCCCCTACACATATGTAGCAGATGTGCACCTTGGTCATCGTGTGGGTCCTGCAACAATTGGAGTAGGGTCTGTCTCTGACTCTGTTGCCTGCTTTTGGATCTCTTTCCCCTAGGTGGACTGCCTTGTCTGGCCTCAGTGGGAGAAGATGTACTTAGTTCTGTGGAGATTTGTGTGCCAGAGTGGTTTGGTACATATGGGGGCCTCCCCTTCTCTGAGAAGAAAGGGAGAGGGAAATGGGGTGATGGACTATGAGGGCAAGACTGGGAAGAGAGGAGGGAAGGGGGCTGCAGTTGGGATGTAAAATGAATAAACAAATAAATGGGGGGAAAAAGCCAGGGCTCTCCGCTGCTCCAGCTCTGACCCACCCCTGGCTTGATGTGTCTGCAGCAGACCCCATGGCACACCTTTCTGGTTTTTCCTCCTGTTCATGATAATCCTGCCACAGCATCAATTCACTGATGCTTCATCAAAACACTGACTGGACCTGCTTTGGAGGAGGCCACCTTGACCAGCCATCCTGAGCACTCTGTATCTCTACTAAGGTAATTTGAGCCAAATGTTTTGCCACAGAGTGATGAGAGTGCACAAAAGTGTTGTCACAGGAATAAGTGAATGAATGTCTACAAATGGCACACGGAGCAGGGCACCTCACTTCCTGTTCGCTTCCACAGTCCCTGAAGGTTCAGGTCATCTTACTCAGGCTTACGCCAAGCTTCTTTCCCGGAGGAACCAACATTATCCGGAGGAGTTGTATCAAATGAGACAATATACAAGCGAATTTTTTGTAGATTTTCAGGGAACTAATATTTACATCCTATTACCAGCCAGTTGCTCTGTGCTAGGCAATTACGATCATGATTTCATTAGAAAAATTCATTTCCGCATCCTTGATGAGACCCGGCACGGGGCTGTTTGTAAAGGCATTTCCTTTTACCCAGCCTCAGTTTCCTTCATTCTACCCCAGGGAGTATGGTGGCAACTAAATGAGGAAAGAGAAGTTGTACTCAGCTCTGACCTCATTTCTAGCGGAGTACTTGGCAAACAGCAAGTTTTCATTTTGACTCCAAAGTACGGAATGGAGGCCAGACTTCTGCTCGTCTACCTCGTTCCTCCCGCAGTCTTTTGGGGTTTGGTCTTTTGTCTCTTCCCAAATTCCATTGCTTATTCCCTTTGCAGGTTCTCGCGATACTCTGTGCCCGTCTTCCTGATCCCCACAGGTCAGCTGGCTAGGTGGGTGTTGTCAGAGGAAAGTGAACACACATGCTGCCTCCCATATGTGTATGTAAAAATATCTGCCTGTGTGAAGAGTTCAGTGGGTAAAAAAAAATCCAATTCTTACATTCAGACAAAGGCAGCAAGGACCAGGAGTACAGATTTCACTCCAGAGTTTCTCAGTATGTGGCTTTTGTGTTTTTCTCCCTTTCAACATGGCAGCTGCCTTCCAAGCCTTTGGTGTGAGCGCCTGGCAGTGCCTCTGTCTAAACCCAAACAGCTTTCCAATGTGTGGTTGAGAGAGCTCGGTATGCTGTGCTGGCTGGTTGAGGGTCCATTTAGGGAAGCAAAGATACTTGTCTGCACACCCTTAGGTTTTGGTGGCCTCCTCCTGGGTAATACTAGCTTGCTCACAGACTGGAAAGGGAAACTCTCGAGCCAGCAGGACGAAGCCTGCCAAATTGCAGAGTCAAGTGGCAGAGAACAGATTCTACTCTGGAACACATAGTCACGTAAGCTGGCACAGGGGGACACCACACCGGCATTGGGCTGGGCTGGGGAGGTGGGTGCCGGGATTGCCAACAGTGTGGTCATGGGGCTTGGAGGAAGGAGTTCAGATATATGTGTTAGTACCAGAGGAAGGCATGGCGAGGGGGGACCGGGAGAAAGGGCTCTTGCCAGCCCCTTCAGATGCCATAGGCTCTGATAATGTTAGCAGGATGGATGCTCACCCACTGAACTCTGGCCAAGCCCTCGTCTAGGACCTGGCAGTAAAGGATCTGGTCCTTGCCAAGTCATCATAGGATATATTCAGGACACACTAGATAGCCAGTCCCTGGGTCTCACTTGGCCTTCTGCCATCTACCTGCAGAAGCCTAAATTCCTTGGCATAGTGTGAGGTCCTTCTCTCACTGGTTCTAGACCACACTTCCCATCTCAACTCCCTGCAAAGTGCCCTCCGCTTTGGTGTTCAACCTCCCAGTGTTCTCTGAGACAGGGCCTCGTGTATCTCAGGCTGGCTTTGAACTTACAATGCAGCTAAGAATGACCTTGAAATTTGGTTCTCCGGCCTCCACTTCTCAAAAGTGGGATTATAGAAATGTGCCACCATATCCAATTTATGTGGAGCTAGGGACTGAACTCAGGACCTGGTGAATGCTAAGCACATTCTACCAATGGAGTTGCAACCCCAGGCTTCTAGTATTCTTTGAGCACACAAAGCTTAGTAATATCTTTGCATCTTTGCAAGTACTATTGCTTTCCTGTTCATTTATACCACCCAGCAAACCCCAAACCAAACTGGTACCCAGGTCTCCTCCTTACTGAAAGTGGATGCTTTTTATTCACTGCCTCTATAATGATGAACAGTGTTGATCCGGGGTACTGCTGTTGTTTTCAAGGCAATCTTGCCATGCTGACATCAATCACCTCATTGAGAAAGAGGGTTCAAAAGGTTTCACAAACCCAGCCATGCACCAAAGCTTTGGGTAGCTAGGGATCTACTGAGTGGCACAACTAGAGTTCAAACAACTGAGCTGTGCTCAGTCTGTGGACCAGGCACTTTGGTTAAAGTAGAAGAGAGGACAGGCAGAATTCTTGACCTCATGCAGCTTATGTTCTAGAAAATATACAAGTGTGTGTGTGTGTTATCAAAGAGAAATTTGGAGCTATGAATTCAAATCCACACTCGTCTGTTCCTTCTGGGAAGATTGTTTTTTCACTGTCCTCTGGGTCCCCACTCCAGCCACACAACTTGTTATACCTAATGGTGAACTCTCAGGGTGGCTGGGTTGGGGCAGTGTCTTCCTCATCTTCCCCCTGAACCAAGCGGGCCCCATTATCAAGAGGTGCAGACATCAGGCTGGCTGGGTGACAGGTGACAGGAAGAACAAACAAGCACACAGAATTCCAGCAGACAGTGTCTTCTCACCTGAGAAATGTCCATGACAGAGTCACAGCTGAGGGGCCTGGCCGAGGTGAGGTCATTGGAGCCCAGCAAAGTGGAGATGATCCCATTTTGATCAACGCGTCTAATCATGGTCCCATCCACGAAGTAAATGAGCCCGAACTTGTCCACTGTAATTCCTGGGGTGGAGAAGGCCAAATGGGAGTTCAGCATTGGAGGTGAGGAGGCGTACAGCAGAAAGCTTCAGGATTTGCTAGCAACCCCATCCATCTCTCTGTCCCTCTGCTAGGATCTTGCACTTGTAATAAGTGCTATAGCATTGAGCCACACCCAAATCCCTCTAGTTCCCTTTTCTTAACATTTTATTTGTTACTTGCTTTTGTTTCCTTTTAAATATTAAAAATATCTGAAATTATCATTATTTCTCTTGAGGCCCATGCTGGCCTCGAGTTCTAGCTTTAGAGAAGATGACCTTGAACTTTTGAACTGCCTCTACCTGAGTGCTTAGATTATATGTGTTCACCAGCATGCCCTGTTTTATGGAGTGCTGGGGATTGAATCTAGGGCTCTGTGCTTATTGGGTAAGCACTCTACCCACTGAGCTACAGCCCCAGCCCTTCCAGTCCCCTTTATAGATGAACAGGGAGCCAGGAAGGTGCCAGGGCTCTGAGTATTCCATGAACTGGGGATAAAAATTCAGTGTCCTAGACCTCAGGCTCTGTCGCCTCACTTTGCTGCCACAAGAGACTTTTTTTGTTTGCTTGTTTGCTTGTTTGTTTTAAGACATGGTTTCTCTGTGTTGCCTTGGCTACCCTGGACTTACTTTGTAGACTAGGCTGGCCTCAAACTCACAAAGATGCACCTGCCTCTGCCTCCCAGAGTGCTGGGATTGCAGGCAGCGCTACGGCGCCCAGCTCACAAGAGACTCTTATCTTTCACTTGGCTACCAACAGAAACTGGGTTTGTGAAGCACTCAAGGCAGAGTTAGGAAATACACTTTCTAGTGTCATTGTGAAGTATTTAAATCAACGTGTTTCTGAAGTCCTACAAATACTGCAATAATGGGTTTCCTTTTCAGTAACAATTTCTCTTTTCTTCAAAGACAATCATAATTTAAGTTTACCAACCCTTATTACTTCAGTTTGATTGGTTGTTATAAAAGCACAGACTAAAAGGAATCCTATGGCTTTGTGTCGAGAATGGATTTGTTCACTTTAAGGTCTAAGGAAGGCATACTGAAGATGCCAAGCTGTCATTCTGCATCCTCCTTCTCACTTGCTAGGCCATTTCACCCTGACAGCTTTCTCCACAAAAAACCTGGAGAAACACTGTGACCTCTCCAAGAGGTCACTGGACCTCTCGACATCCGTTTCCTTACTTGCTAAATCAAAGGACTATTTGCAGCCTGCTTTTCTGCCTCAGGCCTGAGGACTCATGGCACCCCCAAGTGGCTGCTTGGGGAACCTCACATGAGGCCTGCGTTTCTGAAGGGCACCTAGGGAGATGTTGGTACCACACAAAGTCAGAAGGTCACTCACGGGGCCATTCTTCCTGGCCAGGGACTCATTTCAGAATTGCTTGGCTTCACTTCTGGCAATACCACCCGGGAGATGGCGGGGCCTAGGGCTGACGCGTGTTTTCAGAATTTCTGGGTTGTATTTGCCACCCATGAAGAGTGACAGGCTTTGAAGTGGAGGCACAGGATTGAGTCAGAACCACGTGGAGGTCCATGAGAAGTGACAGGCCCAGGAAGGAGGGTGACATAAGGGGTAAGGCGGTCACTTGACATGCTCCATTTTCTTCTAGCTAGGCCATGGGGGAGGGGTTTGAGGAGGTGTGGGGAGGGCGCATGCCTGAGTTGTGAGGCTCCGGCTGAGTTACTTCACCCCTGACTCTCGGTTTCCTCATTACTGTATGGACTGACAGCTTCTGACTGGGGAGGCCAGGGAGAGAGCTCATTTGGTAAGGTGAGGAATGGAGTCCTGGTTTTAGAGACAATACAGAAGATGCTCTCTGTGGGAGTGTTCTTACAGTCCTAGCACTGGGGAAGTGGTGACAGGAGGGGCTCACTGAAATCTGGATCAATGACATGCCCTGTCTCAAAACAAACAAATAAACAAACAAACAAAATAAAAAAGGTGGAATGATACCGCTGGTCCCTGGCTTCCTGCATGTGATTGTACACATGGCCTCCTACGAATCCCACACAGGTTTACTCTTGACATGTACATGTGTGCCCACCTCCAACCCCCACACCACAGCAGGGGAAAAACAGCTGACTTGGCATTCTTAGCTCCCAGTACTCATTCATGACCCTTGTGCCTGTGAGACAGCAGCCAGTGCTCCGTGTCTTCCAAGGCAGGGGGGGATGAGGCCTCCAGGGACCTAGGCCATACCAGAACACTCACTCCAGCCCATTTTAAAGGACTGGGGAGCTGGAAGAGGACTTTGCACCAATGCACAGGCAGCTTCAGGGCTGGGAGCCTTTGCCGTGGTCCTGCCTGGAATGTCAATTAATTTCCTTCCTTAAGCAGCGGGACATGAGTCTGCCTGTCTGCCTGGCTATGCCCCGTCTTTCCCTTCCATCTGCCAGGACTGATGAGCGCTCCATGAACAATTGGGTTTCTTGTTTACAAAGTTGGCTGCGCAGGCTAATAGAAGTGATCTGTCCCCTGATTAATTACTTCATCTTTCCTCCTTTTGTTGTGCTAAATAGATGGACATCTTTTCTCCTCCCTACTGCAAAGTGACTGCATATTGCGGCACCCTTGTCATTTCTATCTGGGTTAATTACAGGCTTTTGGGCAATGGTACTGCCACTCCATCTGTGTGGGCGAGGGAGGGGACCACAGGCGTGCAGAACAACGGAGAAATGCCAGGAGGGAAGAAAATTCTCTCAGCAAGACACTGCTAGATTTGAACTGAGTAGGATGGCCGCAGCTGAGAGGGGCCTCCGGGATTTAGCTTAACCTGCCTATTGACAAACTGGGAAACTGAGGTTTGGAAGGGGAAGTCTGAGAGCCTTCTAGAGGCAGGGGAAAACCACAGTGCAAGCCTGTGCTTGTTCCCCACTACTCGCTCAGTACTGAGGAATCACAGATGTAGGGAGTTTAACCACCAGGGACACAGCGCTTGCCCTGCAGAGCTTTCACTGGACCGTCCCATGAGTTAGGTGGACAGTCTGCCATGATGGACAGTAGCATCTGCTACATGATGCTACGTGATTCTATGGTAACAGAATGGTAACAGGTAACGATGGTAACAGGGCTCTCCTCTGAGGCTGTGTTTACTAGGAACCCAGTAGGCTGTACTGGGCGTTTACATTCCTGAGGTTTAAACTGAATTATGACTATGCAGTATAGTCCTGTAACACAGAGGAGGAAAATGAAGTTCCGGGAGGTGAAGCCACTTGTCCAGCATCACACAGTTACCAAGTAACAACGCCTGAATCCGAAGAGTAGATTTCTCAAGCGTCTACTGCTTTCACTCGGAACGAGACCTTGACATCTGGTGGTCTTGAGCAATAGAGTCATTTCTAATAGTTTTATGGGACAGCACGTGAATTATATTGACTTTGACCCCCAGAACCGTCTTGGGGGTAGGTGCAGATGATATTATCACCCTCATTTTATTGAGTAGGTCCCTGGGGCTTAGGGGCTGCAGGTCCCTGGCTGTCGGGCTTCTACACAGTAAATGCCCCACTGAGGGACGTCTCTTGGTGATGACGGCTTCTCTTCTCTCAGGCCTCTTCGGTCTCCAGGCTCAGAGGCCCCGTGTACAGCTCTTTCCTTCGTGCATTGCAGAGCACGTGGCTCCTGACTCCTATCAGAGTGCTTCCTGTCCAAGATTCATTGATTCTGCCATGCTGAGCTTTGCTCTGCGCTGCGGGGCTCCGTGCCCTTGACAAATACTTGATGAATGAAAAATTAGAGACTCATTTCTCTGAGTCTGCCTCACATGCAAGGAAGACACAGGTCAGTGTCTTTGTGGAGCAGTAACTGAGGGAAAGCCTGCATGCCCAATGCGGGGGAGTTGATCAAAGGATGGGCAATGGTTTGTTAGAATCCTACACAGCTGTTAAAAATGAGTAGCTGGGAGAGTATTTACTGTCACGAAGAAGCCATTCGGCAGCATTTAAATAAAAGCCGCTTGCTAAAAGAGTGTGCTTGATGTTTCATCTTGTTTGACTACAGTGACTACTGTGCACAAACACTCAGAAAAAAAGACAGGAGGAAAGACAGGTATTGTTAACTGGAGTTGTTTCAGACAGGTGGAATGATAACAGTTTCTCTGTATTTTCTCTGTGTGTGTATCTCAAACCCCTTGCTGATGATTGCCTACATCACACACACACACACACACACACACACACACACTCTCTCTCTCTCTCTCTCTCTCTCTCTCTCTCTCTCTCTCAATAACGAACGGCATTGTTTTAAAAGCAAGGCCTTACCCCTGGGATTGGTGAGCGTGGCCTCTGTGGCTTTCCCTCCATCTCCGCAGCGAGTGTCATCAAAGGGGAGGCACTGGTCACCAGTCCCCGCCACCACCTCAGAGTTCTTGACCACGTCCTTCACCACTGTGGTAGACTTGATCTTGAAGACCCGCCGGCTGTTGGTGTCCGACAGGAAGACGGCTCCGCTCATGGGGTCTGTAGCCAAGTAGTATTTGTGTGCTGGGCTGTGACTGCAAGAGAGGCAGGACCAGGCTGAGCACGTTCTCCTCTCCATCCCATAATTAGAGAAGCACAACATGACTCTGGCCACACCACCCTGAATGTGCCAGCTCCCATAAACGAAGAAGGCTTGGGCCCACTTAGTACTTGGATGGGGTTATTTAGCATGAATCCTCAACCCATTTGAATCTAAGCAGAATGAGGATGTTTTCTTGATCGTGGGTGACCTGAGAGCTTGGCCTACTGATCCCTTCTCCTTCAATTACTAACACAAAAACCACCTGCCTGGCCTGAGGACATGGTTCAATCAGTAAGGTGCTTGCAAGCACGAGGATTTGAGTTCAATATGCAGAACCCACATGAAAAAAAAAAAAAAAAAGAAAGGAAGAAAAAATAGCCAGCTAGGGGGACATGTCCTCATAATCACAGTGTTTAGGAGGCAGGGATAGGAGAGTCCTGGGGCTCACTAGCCTATGCTCCGTGATGAGCTCTGGACCATTGAGAGACTGATTAAAAAAAAAAAAAAAAAAAAGAAAACAGTAGCTAAGAAACACCACCCAAGCTTGTACTCTGGTTTCTACATGCATGCACACATATCTGATGCCTACCTGCATATACGTGTGCCGTCTCACACACATACATACATATACCAAAAAAACCAAACCAAACCAAAAACAAACCCCCAGGCCTCTTGCTAATGATTGCTTATATCAAATGCTAAACACATACTTCCTTTTCTCTCTCTTTTATGTATTAGTGTTTTGGCTATATAGATGCATAGAGATAACAAGTGTTTTTAAAAAAGATTATCTCCATGAATTGTCCTTGGTTGGAGTATCAGTCTCAGAAAAGACCCTTGTCCAGATTTGTCCAGATTTTTTTGTTCTGTTGCTCTCCTTTTACAGCTCCTGTCCCCTCCAAGTCTTTCTACCTCCCCATTCTTTCATAAGATTCCCTGCACTCTGCCCAAAGTTTGGCTATGAGTCTCAGCATCTGCTTTAATAGCCTGCTGGGTAGTCTTTCAGAGGCTCTTTGTGGTAGACTCCTGTCCTGTTCCCTGTTTTCTCCCTCTTCTGATGTCCATCCCCTTTGCCTTTTTGAATGAAGATTGAGCATCTTACCCAGGGTCCTCCTTGTCATTTAGCTTCTTTAGGTGTACAGATTTTTTAGTATGTTTAACCTACTTTATATGGCTAATATCCACTTGTGTGTGTCTTTCTGCCTCTGGGATACTTCACTCAGGATGATCTTTTCTAGATTCCACCATTTGCCTGCAAACTTCATAATGTCCTTGTCTTTAATTGCTGAGTAGTATTCCATTGTGTAAATGTACCACAATTTCTGTATCCATTCCTCAACTGAGAGGCGTCTGGGTTGTTTTCAGCTTCTGGCCACTACAAATAAGGCTGCTACAAACATGGTTGAGCAAATGTCCTTGTTGTATGATTATCAATGACTTCTTTGTCAAAGGGGCAAGATCGAAAATAAAGCAGAGCTTGAGGGAATGTCCAACCAATGACTGGCGCAACCCGAGACTCACCCCATGGGAGACAGCCAACCCTGACACGATTGACAATACTCTGCTATGCCAGCAGACGGCAGCCAAGCATAGCTCTCCTCTGGGTGGCTCTACCCAGCACCTGACGGAAACAGATGCAGAGATCCACAACCAGACATTGGGTGGAGCACAGGGGACCTTGTAGTGGGAAAGGATAGAAGGACTCAGAGTGGACAGGAAATCCACAAGAAAGCCAACAGAGCCCATTAACCAGGGCCCAGGGGGCCTGTGGAGACTGAAGCACCAACCAAGGACCATTCATGAACCGGACATAGGACCCCTCCACAGATATAGCCGATGGGCAGCTCAGTCCTCATATGGGGCCCCTAGTAAAATAGGGGCTGTCTCTGACATGGACTCTGTTGCCTGCTTTTGGATCACTTTCCCCTGGCAGGGCTACCTCTCCAGGCCACAGGAAAGAAGATGTGCTCAGTTCTGATGCAACCTGATGTGCTGTGGTAGGTGGACGGGTGTGGGGAGGGTCCCCTTCTCTGAGGAGTAGGGGGAAGGGGAAGGGGATAGGGAAACCAGGGAGGGAGGGTGGGACCCAGAGGGGAGGAACAAGGGGCTATGACCAGGATATGAAATAAATAAATAAAAATTAAAATTAGAAAAAAAAAATAAGATTAACGACGAAGCTTGTCACAGGAGACCTGCTAACCCAGGAGAGGAACACGGAGGTGCCTGACTTTAACGGGAAACCCAAGTTGCAAAACAGGCCTTTCTCTCTAAGATTTTCACAGTGACTTCCAATTCCATCTTGGGACTGACAGATAAGACAGGCTAGATGGCCTGCTGCCAGTGTTGACCCCATTTTCCTTTGTTCCTCATGATGGATTTATCAGGAGCCCAGGTGTCTCCCTCCTGCAGTCAGGCATAAATGAGAAGCAGGATCAGTTTCTAATTTGCAGCAAACTCAAGGCAAAAGAAACAGAGCAGAGCAGCAGTGCTGCTGGGGGTCTGCTTCTGGAAGAAAGTCACAAAACCTGGGCTCCGGCAACAGGAAAGACGTGAGACCATGAAGAAACATGAAAGGGATATTTCCCCTAGCCAGAGGTGGGGGCAAAGTGCCCAGGGCATGAAACCAGCTCAGTCTGGATTCCAAGGTGGGCTCGGAAACTTGGGTTTGTCATGTGGTCCCTGGGCCTCCAGCTTCCTTCAGTTACAAGATGGGAGTGTTTATGCTTGCTTATGAACTGGGCATGTTCACATGAAACCACATGTGTCAAATGTGCAGTGTGATGCACAGAGAGAGAACGAGAGAGACAGAGAGAGATGGGAGGTGCTCAGCACTCATGCCTGCTGCTGAATGGTGGTGTTTGCTTTTGGAGATGACTTTCAGATCGGCATCCCCTGCTAAGCCTAGATTCTACCACTCAGGGTCCTGATTACAGTTTCTTCCAAGTCTAGAGCCCATGGGTGTTGGGCTCACCACTGGGAACCCACTGTGATATCGATTGTGCTCATGTGTGTGCTCTGATCATTCATGGGTCCTTCAAATGGCATCTCAGAAGTGTTCATTTATCAAGAATAGAGATTAATCCTGCTCCTTTGGAGAAACCTAATTTTATATGAAGCTTGAGGCTCTCTCTCTCTCTCTCTCTCTCTCTCTCTCTCTCTCTCTCTCTGTGTGTGTATGTGTGTGTTTAGGTCAAGGGGTCTTAGTGTGGCCCTGACTGACTTTCTCAGAAACATCTCTTGCTATGGACAGTGTCCTCTGGGCCAGAGCCAGGTGTCCAGACCTTAGGTTCTCTTATTTATTGTTTTCTTCTCCTGAGTTCCACTAGCACGACATACTGTTCTTTAGTGCCATTTCCTCTTCTGCCCCATACTGCTGTTCCATTGCCTCCTAGTGAATGAGGGAGGAGCCGCTTCCTGCAGCCCAGGTCTTCCTCAGACCATCTTTCTAATCTGACCCAACCCCCCAGCTCATTTCCATGTTTCAGCTTGCAAGACTCTCCCATCTTTCAGAGGAAGCACGGATCTTCCAAGCCAGATGCACTTGGGTCCCTTCCTCACAGACACCCCACAAGGAACTCAGGAACACCAGGCCCCTCGATGCATTTAGCCCGGCCTGCATCCTCTGCTTCATACCTTCTCTTTGCCACTTATTCTCAAGGTACCCAACCAGGGACCTTTTCTGGCAAACTTCCCCTGGCCCCATTTCCTCTGCACCCTGGGCTTCATGTTAGCTTATACCTCACACTAAGCACAAGGCTATTTATACGTCTCTCATACCACCTTTCGGTACTTAAAGGGGAAAAGCCTAGATTTTTTTTTCTCCGCTTTTTCATTTCCAGTGTTCCACTTTCAGCCTCCCAGCACTTAGGAGTGACTTTTCTTAAATAAATGACATGTTCATTTTCAGTTTATTTAGGCGGTATTTGCATTAAAATCACTTAGCTTCTCTTCTACTTCTCACTGGGCTGGTGCTAATAACACAGACATCCTGTTTATCTTGAAATGTCCCCTGGGACTTAGAAGGTGGTACAGATTTAATCTTCCCAGACAACCCCGATCCCGGCTTAATAAAACACAGTGACCTTAGCTCCTGCTCTGTCGTGCTGGAGCATCCTGGTCCCCCAGCTTCCCCATGACAGCCAGGAGGCAGGGGGACTATTTCATTTCAGCGTGCATCACTCATGGTGAACTGGCGTTATCTACCTTGGCAGAAAGAGGACCCCAAGGGAGTATGGTGGAGGGCCCTGTCCACTTACATTAGCCCCTTGAGTGTCTAGCTCGCATTGCCCTGCACTGCCTGAAGAAGTGTTACTCATGTGGATCTTCTGAAATGGGTGACTTCCAGGAGAGGGTGGCCTCGGCAGGATTGTCCTAGATCCTATAAAAGTTATGGCTGCATCTTCCATGCGTATATGGTGGTCAGCACGGGAGTAAACTGTCTGCTTTGAACGGAAGGGGTGAGTGTTCAACTGGGGCAAATCAATGAAATAATTGTGACATCTTCAGTTGTCCAGTGGTCGGGTCTCTGCTCTGTTCTGCCCACACACAGGCCTTTACACACACACACACACACACACACACACACACACACACACACATTTGTTTTTGAGACAAAGACTCATTCTCCCAGGCTGAATACCAAACTCAACATATAGCTGAGGACATCCATGAAGTCTCAATGTCCTGCCTCTACCTCCTGAGTGCTGGGATTACAGATGTGTATCACTAAGCCCGGCTTTATCTGGTGCCAGGATCAAAGCAGAATTTTGTGAAAACCCACAACTTTCTACCAACTAACCTACGTGTTTAACTCCATGTTTCTTCCTCATGCCAGCCAGCACTGGCGGCTGCACCGTGTCTGCGGACTCCACTGGACTCCCCTCCCCAGGCTGCAGACCCAGTTGCCTATGGAATAAAGCTGTGGAGCTAATGACATGGATTGGGACATGTCTGGTGCTGAAGGGTACGGATTCTGTCCTGGCCTCTGCGCTTGACATACATGGCTTTATTCCCTCATAACTATCATGTTTAGTATGGACTGTCTTCTTACGTTTAAGCAACCTGAGAAGGACAGAGATAAAGCACCTGACCGGGACCACACACTGCTGAGCGAATTTCAATCTACACCCGTCCAACTCCAAGACTGTTCTTTCTATTTCTCCTCAGAGCTGCCACAGTTTCCGGAGTATATCAGTGCTGCCTCCTCAAAGCTCCACAATCTGCTGCGAGCCATACAATCCTCAAAAGCATATGGCAGAAGAAACCTCCAGGGGCCCCCTTGACTTGCCCCTCTCAGGAGATTCAGCCAAGTCTCCCCCCACCTGCCCTACCATCCCTGGACCCCCACTTTTCTATTATAGCACACCACATCCTCATGTCTCCACTACAGATACGACAGATCTTGCTTCTGGTGTCTGTAGTACTTTCACAGGTTCTTTGTTGAGTTGGCTGTCTCCTCAATGAAGCCTTGAACCTGGGGCTGGAGAAATGGCTCAACAGTTAAGAACACTACCTGATCTTCCAAAGGACATGAGTTTAATTCCCAGAGCCCATGTGGTGCCTCACAACCATCTGTAACTCCAGTCCTAGGGGACCCAATGCCCTTTCTGGCTTCCAGGGGCAGTGCATACGTATGTGGTACACAGACACACATAGGTGAGGCATCCACATACATAAACCACCACCACTACCAGTATCACCACCACAACAAACACCTTCTTGAACCCTTACAGTAGAGGAACTGCCTTCAAGTCTTATAATAATCCCATTGCATAAATTCAGGGAAAGCGTTCTGAAAATATCCGCTGAATTACGTGTGAATAATGAGTGGGTGAATTTGGCCTCATTGCTGGAGCACACACAGGAAGCTTTCAGCACCCATTGTTGGTGATCTTAGAGTGATGGCTCTGTACATCAGAATCACCTGGAGATGAGAAGAAGTGGGCTGAGCAAGAGTGACCAAGGGGCTGGGCTCTGCCCTTGAGGTCTCTTTGGGCAAGTCCTAGGCACAACCAGACTTGGGAATCAAGCAGAGCAT
Source organism: Meriones unguiculatus (assembly GCF_030254825.1). Classification (NCBI taxonomy): domain Eukaryota; kingdom Metazoa; phylum Chordata; class Mammalia; order Rodentia; family Muridae; genus Meriones; species Meriones unguiculatus. Next base: position 82,393,304 of record NC_083361.1, on the reverse strand, counting down.
CTCAGACTTCAGTGTGCACAGGGTTCACCTGAAGACATCGCTAAGATGCTGACTGCACTTCCATACTGCAGAACTTGACATTTCTGACATTTCCGGAGCACATCAGTGCTACGCTCTAAGGGTCCATGGACCTGCTGCAAACTATATAAGCCTTGAAGGCACATGACGGAAGGTGGCCTGGTCTGTGGACAGGGAGCACTTTGAGGCTCCACAGCCTGTGTCTCATCCAACTCTGATGCGCAGGTTCCTGAGCAGGGTCAGGTACAGAACTGGATGGCAGCCCTCCTCCTGGGCTTGCTGCAGGGAATTCCAGAGTCTTGCATTGTTTTCTAGCTCTGGGAATGTATCCTTGGCTATGGGAGCATTCCTGGAGCTAGTGAGGTGAAGCCAACCATTCCCTCTACCCTCTTTAGGAAGAAGCAGGAAAGTTCTTGGTAGAGACTGAGAACTTGGGAGACTCTTGTGATGAAAGAATCATCTCTCTACTTCTGAGGGAGAAGTATCCTTGGGTCCCAGAGTAAGATCTCCTTTGAGCAAGGAGCTTTTGTTCACCACATTGGATGCAGCCCTGCCAGAAACTGGTTCACTTGTTCTCACAAGTGGATAGAGGTGAGTGCCAGAGCAAGACAGCCCCTTGCTTGGGCAGATTGCTCTGCTACTCTGAGTCTCTGTGTTTACATCCGAGAAACGGGGGCAATCACACCTACTTCAAAGGGTTATTGTAAGGATAAAAGATATGCAAAGAACATAAACCTCTGCACATAGTGTCTATTCCAAAAACAAAACAAAAAAACAACCAAGACAGTTCATACATGTCAGTTTTTCTTTTTTTTCTGAGACAGAGTCATGTCTTTTCTAGGGGACCTTGAACCTACTAGGTAGGTCTTGAACTTCTGGTCCTCCTTCCTCTACGGGATTAAGAGGTCTGGAGCACCATGCCTGCTTTCTCTGGTTCTAGGAATCGAACCCAGGGCTTCAATAATACTAAAAGAGCACTCTGTTATCTAAGTTATGTCCCCAGCCCCCAAATCTGGTGACCCCGAGAAATCTCTAGAACATCTATGTTGGTGAATAATACTTATGCATTCTTGACATAATGCTGTTTTGCTAGTCTATTTTCCACGACAGTTAGGGACTCTTTTGAGTTAGTACAATATGCGTAGCTTGGTTTGAGAGAGAGTATGTTCATGCATAAGAACAGGCTTCCAACAGTCCTCCTTGACCCCAGGGAAGAAATCTTGGAAGAGACAGAGATGCTTGTTTCCTGACTATGCCCCAAACAGCAGATGCTGAAGGGACTCTGGCTACCAGGAATGTCCAGGATAGCAGGTGGCATGAGGCTAAAAAATCAAAAGCAGTTATGTCTCTCCTGGGGGTATACACACACAGGCCAAGGTTCCCACGGAACCAAATGCTGTTAACTAGAAGAAGCAGAAGCAGCAGACAGACAAAGAGGACAAACTTTTAGAACTTCAGTCTGCCCAACATTCACAGGGGTGGGGGTGCACACTGAGGCTCAGACAGGAAGACATGTGCTAGTATCAGTACCCTCCCCACAACGAAAACCACAGCTGGAACTCAGGTTCCCTGCCTCCTCATTCGGAAACTGGCAGGCAAATGGGCAGGTCTCCTTTTTCCAACAGATTTTCCCGCCTGAGAAAACAATGAGTTGAAAGAAGACAGGCATCTGGCTTTGATCCCATACTATGGCTGTATCAATGGATCACTGACGGTCAGAAGGCTGCACACCCACACACACCAACACATTTCCACACACTTGCAGAGACAATCATGACTCTTTTCAATTGATAGGGAATGGAAACCAGCCAATGCCACGTGGTGCAATACTCCCCAGCTGTGTTTGCCAGTACCACAGCCATGTCCTGGGGGATGTCATCATGGACTAAATGATTCCCTGTTAAATGCCAGGGTTTAATTTAAGGTGCACATGGAGTGTACCTCTGCAATATAGAAAGTGAGAGGACAGGTCAATGGCCAGTTCAGTATCATCCATATGAAGCTCATTGAACACAGGCTTCAGTGTGAGCAAAGAACATTTCTGTTCCAGGAAGTGCATATTCCCCACTGGTGATGGTGTGAACCAGGAAATCAGTTATGTTTCCGTGATTATGCTGGCTGCCACAAAGCCTAGACTTTAAGGCTTGACCACCGGTGTTCCTCCTTGTTTTTTACTTTTGGTCCCAATTTCTGCTGAATTTACCTTTCTAAATGTGTCTCTGGTTGTAAGAAGACTCAATTCCTTTTTCACTAAAGATGGAGGCATCTCATCATCTTATCATCATTATAATAAATTATAACACGCTAACTACAAGACCAACCTATAGAGATTGTAATAGTTATTGTAACCCCTAGTAACATGTCTTTCCATAGCAATTTTTGAAACTTTTCTCTGTGCCTGAAAAGGCTGACTAGTTTGAAGAGATCCTTTTTTTCCTTACAATAATTTTTTCAATAACTGCAAGATAAAAATAAAATTTCTGAGAGCTGAAGCAATTATTTCTGGGCTCTACCCTGGGAGGGAGCTTCGCTCTCCTCCTCCGCAGACTGGATTTAATCACAGATGTCTATCTCACAGGGTGATTCGGACATAGATGGCATTCATGTGAACTGTCTAACTTTCTGCTATGCCGCGAGTGCTCCACACATACAAATTATTACTCAAAATAATATATGCACATACACATACCTATTTACATAGAGAAGTCAAGTCCGTAAAGGCTGGTGGTTCAGGCTCTTCTTCACTGTCCCGAAGAGCCTGCTTTTAGAGAGCTATCCCACACGCCATTTTGATCTGAGTCTTATGCAGATACCCAAGAGTCTCCCTTGTGCCTGTGCAAACCTCAGCTCTGTGTGGACAGTTTTGAAATCTACACACTGACACAGTTCTGTGTGAGCACTGTTCTCTGCATGAAGTCACTGTGATGCCTGCCTGCTCTGGAGGGCTCCCTGGCAGTCCAGGTGCTCTGACTTTGAGGTCTGGGTCCTGTCTGTTTTCATACTCTTCACCTGCTTAAGATGGTCTCAGCACTCCCCATCATGGCCAGAAGTCTTGGTGGTGTGCTGTTCTCAGGATTAGGCAGGCTCTGGCCCTGAAGTTCTTCCCCCTCTTTCCCAGCCTGTCACATCTGTAGACTGCAGGACGAGCGCCTCACTTCGCCACAGGTACAGGGATTTGAATCCTTGCCACCGACCCTCTCGCTATTAGTTGGGTGTTCTAGTTGCAACCGACCATCCCCTATCAGCTCCTAACCACACAGGGTTTCTTTGCCATTGAGTCATCCGAAATTGACAAGTGTGGCTCACCATACAGCATGCAACAAGGCCGGGGAGAGGCAGGCAATTCTCCACTGGTTGGCTTACCTATGTCTGAAATCTTTATTCCTGACAGAAGACAGGAGAGCAGGGGATAGAAGAAAGAACGAGGTGTTAGCGGCTGGGTTAGGAGCATTATTAGCAGCTGAAAACTTGACAGCAACGGTAGCATACAACACGGTAATAAATAAAGACTTAGCGGCATGACACTGATGCATTTTATATTGGATCCTCCTTGTCAGTGAGCTCACTTACAAGCAGCTACACATCACAAGTGAGGCCCAGCTCCACGCGCACCACCGCACTGCCGACTTTGGGAAGCAGACAGGCCTGGCACAGCGTGCTGCTGCGGCGGGGGCTCACAGGAGGAGCAGGCGATTCTCTTCTCTGGACGGACACACGCCAGAGATAGACACGCAGGCTTGCTGCTGCTCCAGGTCTCTGCTTGCGTGCCTGCTTTCCTATGAAAGTTTTCAAAATGTGGGGAGCCTACCAAGAGCCTACTATGGCCCGGGACTGGAGAATGAGTATAATTAGGGAGAGGATGGCACAGAGAAAAAGGCCCAGCAGGAAAAGACTGGAGGAAGATAAAGCAAGATGATGACATCCTGAGACTTCTTTCCTCATTTTGGTTATTCCTTCTTTACCTCTTGCAGTGATCGCCAACAGTAGTGGGAGAAGGGAAGGAAAATAGCCTATATTATTTGGAGGCTATGGAAATGAGAGGCCCAAAATTTGAAAGTGTGCTCCAAGTCACACAGCTTCTCCGCTGAGGACACCTGACTCCTGGTCCTTTGCTCTTCCCGTCAGAGCATTTAAGCTCACCTGCTGGAAGCAAATACAGTCAAGGGGTCCTTCTTCCATGACCCATGCCTATGTGTTAGCCTCCTTACAAAGAAAAGGGGCAAAAATGTTCTGCTGGGGTCAGGAATCTCACTCAGCCCCATGCGTGGTTTCCTAGGTGCCCATAGCATGTCAGCCTCCGTGAGCTTCCTCAGGTGAGCTGTGTGGGGACGGGTGCTCACAGCATTTCAGAATGAAGCATCGGGCAGGCACTTAGCGTGCTCTGCCTCCTCTCACACGTGACGTTCATCCAGCATGATGGAACAAGCGTCACCGTGCCAGGCAGGCCAGAGCTGTGTAATGACCTTTTAGGTTCAGGTTCTAGATGTTGGACTTTGAACATGTACTTCAAATTCCCTGGGCTTCCTTTCCCGAAGGTTGATAATAGTTAATGCCTTACAGAACTGTCCTACTGGTAAACAGTAGGACCCTAACTTCCCTTCCGTGCTCTTCAGAGTACACCCTTCCCTCTCAAGTCACGCCTTGCTCATATCCAAACCAGGATATGGGAGGATTATTTGCTCCAAGGTAAAAAGAACTTCCCATAATTTCTTCTGAAATGAGAGCGGGGCTCCCTGTCTCTGAAGTTCAGCTTCTCTCTTCCCATAGAACCCACCTTGTGACAGGGCTTTGGCTCAGGGACATGGGGAAGAAGGCAAAGTCCAGCTGTTCCCCAGCTGAGGGTTGCTGTTCTATCACTTGTGGTGAGGAGTGAGGGTCTCTCTCTGTGGGCTCTGCTGTACCCACAGAGCAGGGAGGCATGGCCTGCAGCAGCCTTGGACCTCACTTTGCCTCAACCCTGGCTGGACAGAGGTGACCGCTTCTGAGGAATGCTAAAGAACAGGGCCAAACTTGTGACATTTGTTTGCTGTAAATCCTTTGTTCTTACAAAAAGACCCTCGTAACCGATTCTATCAGTTCAGTGCAGAGAGAAGGTTGAGCGGTTCCAAGGGGACTCATTTTCAGCTGTCAGTAGCCGTCCACATCATCTGGACATGAAGGACAACTCAGCCCATCACAGAGAACAGGGGAGGCAGCACCTGATGGAGCTGGAATGGCAGGTGCAGCTTTGTCCTGTCCTACTTCTCTGGTCCCCATAGGTAAGGGCTGCTGGGCCTCATGATGGCAAGGGGACATTACCAAGAATCACAGAGAACATACCTCATCTCCAGGATGTTGGTGACATTTCCGGAGGGGAAGATCCTGCGGATGTAATTGAAGTCTCCCACATAGAGACTCCCGTCGGAGCCGCAGGTGAGGGCCACAGGGGCCAGGAGCTTGTTGCCATCAGCAAGGCCATTGCAGCTGGGGCAGGAAATGCTCCTTCTGCGCCCGTTGCCCATGACGCTGCCGATGACTGGCGGCTGCTGAGACACAAACTGGTTCTCTCCATTCCCTTTGTGCAGGATGCCTGGGACGAGGAGAGAGCAGCGTCAGGGGGGGAGCAGAGGACCCTCTTCCTTTGCTTGGCCAACATTATCTTGATGTTGCCGAGTATATGTGGCTTTGGCCAAACACTTTCAGGCTACCTGAGAGGCTCCAGTGTTTACTGAATGAATTCTCACCCTGGGCCTATGAGGTAGACCTGTTACCACTGTTGTGACAGACAGAATACATAAGCACTTTAGCCAAGGCCCTACAGCCAGAAAGTGGGAAGATCAAGAATCTCTCTCTCTCTCCCTTCCTTCCTCCCTTTCCTTCCCCCCCCCCTCTCTCTCTCTCTCTCTCTCTCTCTCTCTCTCTCTCTCGTGTGAGTGTGTGCAAGGGTACATGTGTATATGTGTGTGTAGGAGTACATAGGTGCATATGGAGGCCAGAGGACAATCTGCCATCCTTTATCAGGTGCTATCCTCCGAGTTTTTCTTTCTTTTCTTTCTTTCTTTCTTTCTTTCTTTCTTTCTTTCTTTCTTTCTTTCTTTCTTTCTTTCTTTCTTTCTTTCTTTTTTTTTTTTTGATGCAGGGCCTCTCATGTCCTGAAACTTGCCAAGTAGGCTAGGCAGGCTTGCCAGTGAGCCTCAGGGATCTTCCTGTCTCCTCTTCTTCAGGGCTTGGATTGTAAGCATATTCCACCATGCCTATGTTTTAGAAGATATGCTTTGTGTATGAGTGTTTTGCCTACACATATGTGCCTGGTGCCTGCAGAAGCCAGAAGAGGGCAGGAGATTGGATTCCCTCGAGCTGGGAATGGCTGCGAGCCATTGTGTGGGTACTGGGAATTGAGCCCAGGTCCTCTACAAGAGCATGTGCTCTTAATGGCTGAGCTATCTTTCCAGTGCCCACCTTTTTCTGGCATTTTTTTACCTGGGTTCTGGGAATAGAACTCAGGTCCTTGTGCTTGCAAGACCAACACTTTACTGACGGAGCTATCTCTTCAGTCCAGGGTACAGCTCTTGAGCATTTACGCAGCCCCCCAGGCCTGGTCCGAATCTGGGCACAGCACAGATTCGCAGGTGTATGTGCTTACTTTTTTCTTCCCACCAACACGATTTCAAGTGCTGAGCTCATGTCCCTTTCACTTCTGTATCCCAAGTGCCTAGCATAGAATCTGACAGAGTGGATACCAATACATGTTTATAGAACTAAAGGAGGGAAACAGCCTGCTCACCAACATGGACCCGGCTTTTCACCTGGTTTTACAGTTGACAGGCTGATCCTGCACCTTGCAGAGACCTTGAGTGTCTTTGCTACTCATACTGCTCTGTGGCCTCAGTTTCGCAGCAACCAAAGAAAGGGACTGACCTCAACGACTTGTCTTCTTTCTGACGTGTTTACAGTGTCTTCATTTCTAATCATCCTTTTCCATCTGTGTATTGCCACAGCCTCCAGGCTGCATCCTGCCTCCTGCCGCACCCCTTTCCATGGTCCCTGAGTGGGGCTGGGATCCTCTAGGTTACAAGAATCTCCTTTCAAAGCGTCACCCTCCAGCTCTGCCCAAACCATGTCCTTTATTGAACGGGTTTAATTTAAATTTTACATAGTCTAATCAGCTGTTTTTTCCAAGTCCAAGTTTGTGCCTTTTTAGGTTTTTGTGAAATCTTTTCTTGAGATTTAAAAGTGGTTTATATTTTCTTCTATTAATTTTAAAGCACTTTCACACTTGGATGTTGAACAGTATTTAAATTTATTTTGCACAGAGTGTGGAGTGGAGGTGTAATTTTCCTATATACACTGGAGTATTTTCTCCAGTGTTAGTTTCTGGAGCCTGCATCCAATGTCACGTGCTGGTCTCTCTATAGAGAATGAAGTTTTTATTTATGCACAGGGCGTATGGCAAGACTTTCCAATCATCCACTGAAGGCCCACCCACCCGTTTCTTCTTCTGCAGCTAACATGACTCCTGGTATCTAGCTGGGCACATGTCTGCCTGCAATCATGACCCCAGCCCTGGGGCAGCCTCATCTGTGACTGAGTCTTGGCCAATGGCCAAGTGCTGATGCTGTGGTCATCTCCTGGGCAGCATCCCACAATAAAAGGGCCTGGCTCTTTTTTTTTTTTTTCCTGTTCCTTACTGATTGATGTTCCCACATGAGCAAGGATGCAAGGATGTGCAGGCTGTAGCTGAAGCCATTACCTTGGACTGTGACTTGGAGTAAAGGACAGCATGAACAAGGAGAGCAGAGGAGCCAGGGCTTCTGAGCCCACAGCCCAGGATAATCTGCCTCCAAGGGCTTGCAGGCAAGTAGAAAATGAAGTTTGACTGAGTGCAGTTCTGTTACTTTGGAGTTTTAGATACTGAGCACCAAAGCCAGCTTTTTGTTTGTTTTGTTTTTCCCATTTAAAAAAAACATGCAATATGTTTTAATCCCATTCACCCCATTGCCTTCTCTTCTCCCCCAGCCTTGATTCCTACTTTGTTCCTAAACAGACACCTCTTTCCTTCTACATCTTTTGAGAAAAAAAAAAAAAAAACATACCCTAGATTCTTCACATGAGGAAAACAAGGTATTTGAGTCTAGCTTATTTTACTTAACACTATTATTTTCAGTTCTGGCCATTTCCCTGCAAATAATGTAATTTTGTTCTTTGTTATAGCTAAATAAGACTCCATTATAAAAGACACATTTCCTTTATTCATCTCTTGATGGGCTTCTAGGCTGGCTCCATCATGTGGCTATTGGGAACAGTGTAGGCGTAACATGATGCTCAGATATCTCTGTGGTTGGATGAATTTCATTCCTTGGGTCTTGTTTGGTTGGCTGAGGACCTTCCTTACAGATTTCCATAAGTGGTAACAACGACTCACAATCCTGCCAGTCATGTGTAAGGATTCCCTTGCCTGTATCTTCTCTGCTGTTGTTACTAGTTTTCTTTTTTTTCATTTTATTTATAAAGGTTTGTTTATTTATATAAGATGTACTGTATGTTGAATATACTCCCCTCAGACTTCCCTCCCCTCCCTGGGTTGATCGTCTTGATGTTGGCCATTCTGACTGGGATGAGATAGACTTTCAGATGGATTTTCACGTCCTGATTACCAACGATGTTAAGCAATACTTTCTCATATTTGCCGGCCATTTGAGACCATCCTGTTGACCACTGACCCGTGCTACTATCATGGGTCATTTCTGAACCTCTGCTCTGCTCCATGACTCTATTTGTGGGTTTCTCTATTAATACCACACAGGTCCAGATTTTCATTTTCTTTTTTTTTATTTTTATTTTTATTTTTATTTTATTTTATTTTTTTTTTTTATCAGTTACATTTTATTAACTCTGTATCCCAGCCGTGTCCCGATCCCTCATTCCCTCCCAGTCCCTCCCTCCCTCCCTCCCTCATCTCCACTGTGCCCCTTTCCAAGTCCACTGATGGGGGGGACCTCCTCCCCATTCATCTGATCCTGTTTTATCAGGTATCTTCAGGACTGGCTGCAAAGCCCTCCTCTGTGGCCTAACAGGACTGCTCCTCCCTTCGGGGGTGGGGAGACCAAAGAGCCAGTCATCGAGTTCCTGTTAGAAATAGTCCCTGTTCCCCTCACTTTGGGAAACCAATTGGTTACTGAGCTACCACAGGCTACATCTGAGTGGAGGTTCTAGGTTATATCCATACATGGTCCTTGGTTGAATGTCAGTCTCAGAAAAGACCCTGTGCCCAGATATATTTGGTCCTTGTGGAGCTCCTATCCTTTCCCCATCAGACTAACTCCCCTTCTTTCTTATGATTCCCTGTACTCTGCCAAAGGTTTGGTCATGAGTCTTTGCTTTGAAAACACTGCTAGTTAGAGTCTTTCAGATGCGCTCAGTACAGACTTTCATTTTCTAACTTCATTATGTGGTGAGTCCTTTTCTTTTTTTTTTTTTAGGGAGTCCCAGGAATGTACAAGTCTTTCATTATACATTTTGATTTGCCTGTTCAGTTTCTCTCGCTTAAATCTGCTACGGAATTGACAAGCGTCCCTGCCACTTTAGACTAGGCGGGAGATAGGCGACTTTGTCACTATCCCTGTCTAGGGATAGTAGTGGGTAACGACATGGTCACTACAACTCCTGTCTCAAGGCAGAGAACCTTCAGACTGAGTTCCCTAAAGTGCAGATGTTACCAACACCCGCTGTGGATGAAGCCTGAAGTCATAGTTTTCTTACACTGGTAAGGCTGCTTATGCCTGAGCTTTGGAAGTTCTTCCTTTGATCCCTCCCTCAGCTCAAATGACAGAGAAGGACCCTCTCTCCAAATGCCCTTCTCCAGAGCTGCAGTGCCTTGACTCATACTCTAAGAGGCCTGCCCTCTTAGACTATCTCCTATTTGATACCTGGGGTGCTGCTCTTAGCCGTTTTGGGATGCTGCTCAGAGATCCATTGACACTTTGATGACAGTGAAGGGAGAGCTTCTCCTATGCCCCTCTGGTCTCCTACGCTTTCATCTGTCATTTGCTGACAACCTTCTCAATATCACCCCTGTTGTTCATTGTGTGTTTTTTTCTCCTTTTTCTTCCTTACTTCTTTCTTTCCTACCTCCTTTCATTTCTGTGTGTGTGTGTGTGTGTAATGGGATAATGAAGAAGGCGCCACCCTAGCCTAGCTCAAGGAATCCCATGATTCCACTCACCACTCTGGATGTTCAGGGCGTGGTGCTTATCCAGGCTCCAGCCCCCCAGCTTGGATGCATCGATTTCATAGCCCTGCAACACCGCCGTCCTTTTCTCCCACAGGATCAGATCGGGGCAGGATTCGTATTCATAACCCACAGAAACTACAGGAACATAAGAGCAAAATGCACAGATGAGCAACGTCTCCTCTCTTACCTTTAGCCCCACACGCAAGGCCTCTGGTTATTTATTATAGGGAAGATAAAAGGAGCATACTTTTACCTGGGAACTAGAACCACGTGAAATACCAAATACCAACACAATGATGCTGGGCCTTAAAGAAAATTTCTTTTTTTTAAGAATAACTGCACATTATTAGAAAAAGTTAAATGTGCCACACACTTTCAAAAGACCCAAGTGAGTTGGGAAAATAATCCTTTAAAATGTTTTGTATATGTTGTGATGTTGTGCACGTGTGTGAGTACATGTGTGTGTGGAGGTACATGTACACGTGTGTATGGAAATCACTTGGCTTTTACATGCATTTTGAGGATCCATATAGTCTTCACTCTTGCCTTGCAAGTGTTTTCACCGTTGGCACCATCTCCCCAGCCCTGAAGTGATCTTTAATAAGGAAAGCACCCTATGAACTTTTCACTGTAGACTTATTTGTGGCCGTAGATAACCGGGAGTGACAAAGTGTTCAGTCAGGTGAGAATCTAATCATGTCTGACCCAGGGACATTACTCAGCCCCAGGACATCATGGTCAGGAAGACCAGCTGATGCTGGTCATACGAGATGCTTAAAGAAAATGCTCATTTTAAAAGGATGATTGTTTTTATAGTCATTTGTGATAAAAAAAAAAAAAAAAGAGTTCCCTAAGCTTGGCTTCTGTGGCAGCCCAGGCAGTGGCCTTGGGAGAGCATTGGCTGAGATAGGAAAGCCATTTCTTCAGTAACTCCTCAGAAAGGGCACTGCTCTCCAGGTGGCAACATCTGATCACGTGGCTGAGACAAGAGCTAACAACTGGTCAGCCCCCGAACAGTATTCACAGATGCCTAAATGCCTGCAGCAGACAGAGGATGGGCTAGAAGATGTCTTGATGTCTCACTGGCAGTCACAAGGCCTACCTCTGGCTATGATGATCTCAGCAAAAATACGCCCTAGTGCTGGAGTCTCGTGGCATTGGCTTTTTGAAACTGCCTAGTGGACACTAAATATGCTCAAGTCAATAAATAAATAGAGCAAAAGCCTTGGCTTTGTGTTTGTAGATGATAGATGATAGAAGGGGCAGTGAACGGTGAGCTGTGGCCTTTCTGCTCCCAGACAGCCCTTGTGTCACAGGGTAGGGATGCAAATCCTAATGAAGAGCTGGATGAATCTAGTTTTCTCCCATCTTTCTGGGTGTCTTTGGATTCACTGCAGCTGGGCGCCCTAGCATCCTCCATGTGGCTGTGAGGATTCATTGTGATGCTAACATGTACGACAGCACAACCGTGGAACAGGGGCTCAAGAGATTCGCCCCACTCTCTTCCTGCCTCTCACCACTCCTTTCCCCTTCTCTACCTTATCTCCTTCCTTTCCAAGGACAACTTGACTTCTCGGATCCTTTCTGTCTTTGCTAGGTGAAGACCATTGGATGGGAATAGGGCTCAAGGTGAAGGAATCTGCTGGGCCATTGCTCCTCAGTCACCTTGTTAGGGGTGACTACTGACTACCCATCTCTGGTACCCTGCTCTAATCCAGAAGTTGGAAGGACAGTCATCTTGCGAAGCCTAAGATCCTGTGAGGCAGCCAGCCTCTGTATCACCCTAAAGGAGATAGAGATAACAACAACAGGGGCGGTGTCTCTGACGGGAAGTAGAATCATGAGGCCAGATGGGAACGGTGTCACACACCTACAATCTTAGCACCAGGCTATGCTGAATCAGAAAGAAGATTGTGAGTTCAAGGCCAGTCTGTGCTACACAGGAAATCTGAGTTTACTCTGGGTTACACAGGGAGGCCCTGCGTGTCAGCAAGTCAAAACAAATATGAAGGCAAAAATAAATTTTTGACTTTTGCAGTTATGGTCGAAAACATGGAAGAGGCTCCTCTATTTTAATTTTGGATTTCAGCAGGATGGCTGCGGTGTGGCCAGGTAACATATGCAGATTCTGTAACCACTTTCCATGCTTGGGCTTTGTACATCCAGGTCTTTCTAGGTTAGAGATGGCCACTGAGGAGTCACAGCTCCAGTAAGCCCTGTGTGGTTTTGACCTGAAAAGAGGAAGTAAGACACATCCATGAAGGAAGCTGCTTCCTGGTTCTGCTCTGTCTCCGCCAACGTGTGGAGCCTGTGTCTCAGATGCTTGGGGGAGACTTACCGAAGGCTTCTGAGAGCCCAAACACCTTCTGGTTGTAGACATCTGTCTTGTCCCAGATGAAGTAATAGGACAGGTCAGGGGCTGCTGCAAACCACTTCCTGAAGAGGCGACCCTCGACTGCCACCATGAGGTGGACTTTCATGAGGTTGAAGGGGATGGTGGGGTGTGTGAGGCTGATCCTCAGGACAGACTTGTAGCCAGGGGTGCGGCTGCTCAGATAGCTCAACCTCATCTTGCATCCAGCAATGATGATTTCCTCTTGCAGGGCCTACAGCACAAGACAGATCACAGCAGGGATGTCACTGTGGCTTCGTGGAGAAGTTACCTCCAAGACCTTGTGGACTTTGGGTGTTTAGGGGTCACAGGATGAAGCAGACAGGAGGGAGGTGAGGAGGAGAAGGACAAATAACAGGAGGAGGGTAGGGAGAGGTGAGGAAAGAGGAGAGGGAATGCAGAAGGAGGACTAGTCCTGGTCTCCAGGGCCAGTTCCTACATGGTGTGCCTGAATTAACAAACTCACCTCTGTGAGCCTCAGGCCCTTCCCCAGTGTAACACGGATGAAGAATCATGGGCCTGAGAGGACACATAAGATAATCTACAGAAGATATTCAGCAATTTACACTCTGACCCATGAACCTGGGAATCTGCACTTCCTCAGTGGATCAACACCCGTACGGTTGCACTGTCGAAGTGCCTAACCCGTTGCTGTCGTTAGACAGGACATGAGATAGCTGGTGCCTACGGTGCTGAGGGCAGGGATGTCACGAAGAGAAGCTAATGCAGACAGCGGCCTGAGCCTGATGGATGGTTTCTAGCTAAAGCTTTCCTAAAGTGAGATGCAGTTTAAATGTGTCCTTTTAGGAAGGTCACAGAGACCACACCGGCCGAACAAACAAATCATCAGGCAGTGCTTGAGGGCCTGGCAAGACCTGTTCCAGTGTCCCAGTTCATCCCCAGAGAGGCTGGGCTGGATACATGGAGTTTTCAGTGCACAATGGACTTCAGCTCCAGTGCCTTTGAGAGAAGCAGAGTAGGGCAGGCAGCAGGCTCCGCCTGAAGATGGAGACAGTCAGTGAATCCCAGGTGATCACATGGGAGGTGAACACAGGGGACTGTCAATAGCTCGATGCTCCGGGCTATCTCTCAAGGAGGGAACATTAAATCAGTTGAGCCCAACATTCTATTCAAGGGATGATGGCTATTTTCACCCTGTGTTTACAGAGGAACTGAGCCCTTTTCATTGTGTTTATTGCATAGAAGGGTGTAGACTTTTTGTTTATGCTGCTTTCTCGAATACAGGAAATGCTATAGACTGGGCTTAATCCAGGGCCATCTTCTCAGGCCACAGTTTATAGTTCCAGGCAAAGTAAGCTACACACCCGGGTGAGCCACAGGGGCCCGTGAGTGCCGACCTGATGCTCTCATAAATATTTCCCTTCATTCATGTGCCCGCCCATCACAGTTTCCACATCCCGGCTCTTGCAAAGATTAACCAAGATGGGCCCGGGAAAACAAAGAGTTGTTTTTATGTGTTTTGTGAGGCTAACAATATGTAAGGTTTGTGCCCCAGCTGGATCTGTAGGCTCAGAGAGTGCTGTAGAAAGGGTGTGACCTTGAACCTCATTTGTTCCGTAGTTTCTGCTCCTGGGAAAGGATGTCTAGCCTGGAGCTGAGCCAGGGTTGACTAACAAATTACCTCTCTCCAGCAAGTTCAGTCTCTGCTGACAAGCATTTCATACAAAAGGTCAGCCTGGCCACTGAGACAGGAGACAGGTGCTGAATCCCTGAGAAGGCCTGAGCTTTCTGCACAACGAGAATTCAGAAACGGTTGTGTTTTCTTACTAGGGACTGGCACTGGGAACTACTCAACAGGGCACACTCAGTGAGATGTGCTTGCTCATCCAGGCGTAAAATACACACACATAAATGTGTAAACAGCCTGTTCTACCCGCACCAGGGCAATCCATTAACATGCACTTTCCTGGAGGTCTCATTAGGCAGGCAGGTGAGCTGGGCTTCTCTGGGCGTCTGCCCTGCCATTTCCCCTCTTCCTCTGGCCTTCTTTTCTACCTATAGACATCAGACCGGGGACGATGGAGGAGATCCAACCCAGTATTGCTTTGCTAGGCAAAGAAGCTATCTTAATTTCCATCAGATTAAAATACATTTTTCTCAATTACTTCCCTTTAATGATAATTAAGTAAAACATTTGCATGTGTAGATTTGATCCAAAGCAATCCTTAATTGGCACAAAGGCAGCATGTGTTAAATAATCTTAGTAATAATAATAGGTAAAATTTATTGAGCACTTACTAAGTGCCAGGCCTTGTGCTAAGTACCTCATCTTACATTTTTCTTATTTACTCTTTATTAAAATGCTTACTGCTTGGGATCCCATGGCTTATTCCTATTCATAGGAACTATTACTGCAGAAATACCAAGAGAGATGAGACTCTGAAAGCTGAAGAGGAACAAAGTAGAGCGAACAAGGTAGAAAGAGCCAAGGAGTTTATTGTCAGCGCCACTGTGGCAGGCAGGCTGCAGACACACACCCGTCTTTAGCACGTTAGGTAGTCTTCATTCCCTGATGCCGCGCCCACTATGAAGTTTGGAGAGGCAGGCTTTCGGGGTCTCACCCAGGCCCATACAGGTGCTTTCTCTCTTTACATTACCTCTGAGATTGTCCTCTGCCCCCAAATAAAAGAAAAGAGATTGCTTGGCATTATCAAGAAGTCTGGGTACCTGGATTTCTGGGACAATGGGGCCTTTCTCAGCACAGGAGCTGGCAAAGGATGTCAGTGGGGATGGAGACACCACAGGGTTGGGGCGGGCGAAGTTGCTCAGGTCGCAGCTGGGAATCTCATTCTCCTCATGTCTCATGACGATGGTTTCCATGACAAAGAAGCGGTCCCAGGGTAGCCAGAGGGTATGCTCCTGCGTGATGAAGGGTGCCCGTTCGAATCTCAAGATGATGGAGATGCCGCCATTTGTGACCAGGTCAAAGCTGTGGGTGGGGGACAGTAGCAGCAGGAAGAAGATGAGAACAGTGAGATACTGAAGAATCACAGAAAGGGTCTGAGTGCCTAGTGAGGGTCCTCTACCACCCAGAGGCTGGAATGCAGCCACAAAGAGCGACAGAGACTCCAGAAACCATTGTTGCTAGAAAACGATTGGCCAGGGAGAGTTTACAGATGCTGAATTGACCACCACAGCAGGAACTGTTTAGTAGGACTCATGGCAGCTGGTGAAGCTCTGCCGTGGAGGTCCTGGAACTGTCACTGTGTCAGAGCCAGAGCCTGCTAAGGAGCCAGCAGGAAGAGACTGAGTAAGTGTTCCCCGGGCATTGGGAATTCAAACCCAGTCCTTACTGCCACGAACTCTAGTGTGGCCAGGGTAAATCGGCCAGCCTCTTTGAGCTTCAGTTTTCCCATCTATAAAACCCAAAGGTTTATGTGGATTCTCTCTGTGTGTGTATGCATGGGCGCATGTATGCACGTGCATCTGTGTCTGTGTGTGTATGTATGGAGACCACAGGCTGATATTGGTGTTTTCTTCAACTGCTTCCGTACATTAGTATTGTTGTTGTTTGGCACAGCTCTACCTTCATCTGTAATATATATATATATATATTTAATAAATATATATAATAAATACATAGATATATTTAAGACAGGGTCTGTCTATGGTCCTGGCTATCCTGGAGCTCACTATGTATACTAGGCTGGCCTTGAACTCAAGATTCTCCTGCTTCTGCCTCCTAAATGCTGGGATTAAAGGCGTGCACCACCATGCCTGGGCATTGAGACAAGTCTCTTAATGAGCCTGGAGCTTGTAGTTTTGTCTGGACTAGCCAGCCAGTAAGCTCCTGGGATCCATACGTCTCTACCTCCCAGCTTTCATGTGGGTGGTAGAGATCCAAATTCAGGTTTTCATGCTTTTACAGAACTACCTTCTCAATGGGGCCATCTGTCCATCTCTCAGATGGTGGTTCCTACGCCGCTAAGCAGTTTGAGACCAACCTGTTAGAACCACAGTATCTTGTAAGGGCAAGGGGAGATGACAGCCTGAGTGCCCAGCTGAAACGAGATTACTCATTTGAGCAATGAGATGACAGACAGGGTGTCCAGAGAGAGTTGCCCAGCTTCTGTCCATGGCTCTTTAAGGATGCGCTGAGCAGCATTACGTGCTCCTGGTCTCGTGCTTTCCAAGCCCTTCACTGTCCCAGACAACCCTACACGGGGCCTCTTGTTTCAGGCTTGTGTGGGAGCGTGTAGCTAAAGGTCCTCCTTATTTACCCCAAATATTTTCCTCCCAGAGAGAAGCCTTCCAGAAACATTTTAGCAGTTGTAGGTTTCCAATACCTCAGTCCCTATGACATGCACATAAACCTTGCCAGGCACTTGCCTTAATAAGCTGTGATGTGCATGAAAGTGCAAGGAATGTGAGTTCCCATTTGCAAACCTACTGTTTCTGCCAGCTGCTAGCCCTTAGGGAGGCTAGCCTCTGTTCAATAGCCTCCCACTCAGAGGCTTCGAGAACTCAGGCTATGGACGCGGAGGCTACAAATCAAGGCGTGGCACATATCCTGCAGGTGGGTCTGCTTAGCCAAGACCAGTGTTTGGCTGTTGCTTCAGGCCCTGCGTTTGGTGTGCAAGAGCCACGCTAGAGTGTTGTTCTTTTCCTAAAAAGAAAGTCTGAAGTCATGAACCCCTGGAAGGGAACTTAGTGGTCATGTTCCCAAGTCTCTTCCAATGCGATGGCTAGTCCCTTCTGCTGAATCACCATTAAGGGGCCATTCTTTTCATCCTTGCCCAGATCCACTCACCAGGAGCTTGCTGCAGCCCCAGGAGGACGGGCTCATCTCTGAGTGCTTCTGGTACTTAGGACTTTGGTTTTTGGAACACACCTGGGTCTCCTCCTCCCTTCTAGTTCTTGTGTATCCATCTTGTTTTTATCTACTATGGTGACCCAGGACCAGTGGCTCCATTTGCCAGCTCTCTTCCACTGCAGCATCTCCTTGGACAAAGTCCTCTTAGGTGGTCCATTTAGGTTTACAGTTTCATTTTTTGAGACGGAGTCTCTCTGTGCAGACCAGGCTGCCCTTCAACTCAGAATTCTTCTGCTCTAGCTTCAAAAGATGTGAGATTTCAGGTGTGTGCCACCATGCCCAGCAGGGGTACACTTGCGAAGCCTGCCTTCACTGTCTCCTCAAAGTCTCGCTCAGGCAGACGTCTAGTTCCCTCCTAGGGGTGTGCTGTACCACGGAGACCCCTTAGCACTCACCCTGCAATGCATGGTTACTGCCCTAGTGCCTAGGACATCGATTTCTCTGACTTTCTAAGCACAGGTCAAGCATTCAGCTTTCAGAATGAAGACACGAGACACTACCGTTGCTGCTGAAAGGACTGCCAAACGCGGCAAGTCCCTTCTTACTTGGTTACTGACACAGGTCAACCCTGTGTTTGCCTCTTAGCTGGTTTTTTGTTTGTTTGTTTTAAAATATTTATTTATTTTACATATATATGCATGCTCTATCTGCATGTACACCTACAGGCCAGAAGAGGGCCTCGGATCCCAGTACAGATGGTTGTGAGGTACCATGTGGTTGCTGGGAGTTGAACTCAGGACCTCTGAAAGAGCAGACACTGCTCTTAACTGCTGAGCCTTCTCTCCAGGCCCCTTGGCTGGTTTGTGAGACCCCTCTCCACGCATGATCTCATCCTTACCTCGACAAATGCTCCTTTGTATAGCTATGGCTGCTGTCCAGCTCACTCTTTCCTTCCTTAGAGGCTGCAAGGATTCGACCACCCTGTCCCAGAGGTAAATTCTGCTCATAGTGATGCCACCCCAGTTTTGCTTCCTCAGACTCCAAAGACAGACTCTGCTCTCTGCGTCCTGCCCACAGTTTGGGGGAAACACTACTCACAGAACTAATGAGAACCCGTACTTCGCCAGAATGTTTTTAACAACCAGACATTTGGCCAGACTCTGTTCAAGAGAGGCAGCCTGTAGGGAGGAGGGTATGATAACCGTGAAAAGACTTATTTTCAAGGCTGTGAGCAGGCCAGGGCAGCTGGCCATGCTGCGGGCTAAGTGCAACGGGCCGAGGCCAGGCCTACTTACGTGGCTGGGAAACCATGCTGTAGATGTGAGCATGGACCTCACCTTGGGGGAAAGCCTGCGTCTCAAATGCAGCCCATTTCTCGCTGGTCTAAGCACCACTGCTTACACTACAGGTGGTTACATCGTCTTTCCAAGTCTTAGTTTCCTCACCTGTAAAATTAGGCTGAGCATCGCCATCACTCGACAGTGTTACTAATTAGCCAGATGAGTGATGGATGGGGAAACCCAAGGTCCCTCACACGCTCCCTGGGCATCGTGCTCAGCACAGCCCCGCCTGTCAAGACAATGAGCCCAAACTGCTCCTCTTGTCTGCACGTCCTAGTTTTTCCTCACGACTTGTATTTTCCATCTTTTAAGTGATCTTTTGGGTAACTTCTCTGTTACTATTTACTGCGTACAAGCTACTGTTAAAATCTGAAAGTGTGTGTGTGTGTGTGTGTGTGTGTGTGTGTGTGTGTATGGGGAACTAGTGAGATGTCGTGGTGCTACCTAGAAAGCAAGGATTATACAGGCGAGCCAGAAACAGCCTAGGCCTTCAATGTGCTTCCACTCATTCTCACCTCCTATCTTTAGCTTATGTATCAGGGCTAAGTGAAACCGAGTTAAGGGGGAAGGGGGAGGAGAGGGGCCCAGATGCTCCCTGTTCATGTGCAACAAAGGGAGTTTCAGACACTGTGGGAACAAGTGATAACTTTCCCATACATTATGATGTCTGTGTTGGAAAGAACATTTTAGCTCCACGGTACTTGGGGAGGACTGATTTAAAATGCTAGTTCTAAGCAGCATCCTTTCTGACTACGTCACAATGTGGGAGGTTGATGCAGGAAACCTTTCTCTGTGCACTTAATGCCCTCAAGGAGCAGTAGATATAGCCAGCATAGCACAAACAGGGAAATCATAGCCCAGAGGTGCCAAAGAATGGGCGATTCCTAAGGTCAACACAGGTCACCAAAGGTAGGGTTAGTTTGGCATGCTTCGTGGACCTAGGCTAAGCAAGCCCAGAGGAGCCTGCTGGCCGACACTTTGCTCTTTCACATTGAAAGTTTTGTGGTAAAAAGAGCAATCTTGCAAAGCTCCGGTTTTGATGACTGTTCCCCTGTGGGTGGCAATGTACTAAGAATAGCCATGGCCTAGGATAGCCACAGCTGCCATTTCCGTACTATCCAAAACCCGAAGACAGACACAGTGAATAAAAGGACCTCTTTCCTGCCCTGGTGGGTGTCTGCTGAAAGGCTTCCAGGCAGAAACTGTGCAGGGCAGGGAGCAGTGGCCTGGCCTGGCCTGGCCGCTTTACTCTCCGGGGACTGGCACAGACCTCTTCCAGCTGGGCCTTTCCCACTGCCATGGAGGAAGGGATGTGCCCCACACCAAGCTTGCCAGGCTGTGTGAGAGGCACACATGTCTCCAAACAGATGAGTCCTGCTTCATTATCACCTCGGCTGGGACACGCTCACATCTGATATTGGATTAAAGAGGTGCTAAAAATCAATCAGGCTGGAGTGTAATTTCCAACACAGAGAAGAACCAACCTTATGGGCCCACACTCTGCCAGATGGACTGACACCACCTGATTTCATTAAAAATAGAGGACTTCTCACCGCTGACAGGCTAAATATTCCACTTGCCTTCTTTTTCTCTAAAATATTTGTGCTACTATCTCATCATTCAATAATTTATGATAACTGGTGATTTTAACATCCACTATTTATTTACTCACTATTGTCACACCAGGAAGTGAACGCTTGTGTGGCGGGAAGGGATGACATGGCAGACACATTCTATATGCTAGGTGATTCTATTCACTCCCCTAATCCTCACAACTGGTTTCTGAGGTAGATGGTGTTGGACTCACACTGTAAGTGAAGAAGCTGAGGGGTGGAGAGGCAATATTTATCCAAGCATACTCTAGTCACATGGGGAGATCCAGGGCCATTAAGGAAATCCTAGGGTTTTTTTTTCATACTATTGATGGTCCTCAGGGGAATTGAAAGGCCAGAATTCAGCTATCACCCAAATGGCTTCTCTTAGAGCAACTTCTAAGCAGTTAAAGGGTAGAAACAAAGGAATGGCTGGATTCTGGGAACCATCTGATCCATTCTAGAGTAGTCCACGTGACAGCATTCCTAGGAGTGACTGCAAAGCATACTATGGATAAGGAGAACTGTGTTTATGTGAGAGCCTCATGGGAACAAAGCACTAAGTCTACAGCCAAAGGGATAGAGGCCAGAGTCAGGCACAGGTCATGAGACAGAAAGTTGTAGAGCTGGGTGTTTGGATGTAGGCTGTCTGGGGCCATGTCTGGCCTTCTGTCCACATAATCCAGAGGCAGCTGCAAGACTACAGGCCCTAACTCTCCATGGACCATGAACGGTCTCCTACCTGCCATCTTGCCTGCTGATTGTGTACCCAAAGAGAGGGTTGTTGATGAAACTGATGTTCACACCGACCAGGGGGGTCCCATCGGATGTCATCACTTGTCCACGGATGACACACGCATGCCTGTGAGAAGAGAAGAGAGAACAACATGAAGTTCCTTTCACAGTCTGCAGGGAATCCCCAAAATCCAGGGCAGGCGGCTGGCCATTCAGACACACCTTACACCCAGGAGCCCCAGGTGTTCACTTCATATAAACAATAATCTCTTGAAAATATCACCTTTTGAGGAATCAAAGAGTCCTTGAGAGAATCACTCTGGAGAAACGTTTTCAAGTATCTCACTCCAGCGTTATTTTTTTTCTAAGGCCGTCATATGCTTTAAGGGGAGAAAGCTGATCCCAGGGAACAACACAGTATAGTTAAGCATGCGACTGCAGAGCCAGGTGCCCAAGGTTCAAATCCCAGCTCTACTACTGCCAATATCCCTAAACTTGTGCAGGTATGTGACAGCTCTTTGAGCCTCAATTTTTGGTTTTTGTTTTCTTTGTTTTTCCATCTCTGTACAGAGTAAGCGGTGATGGCCATAATTGTGTTACTGGACATGAGAACACAAGAAAGAGAGCAGGAGAAAGGGGTATACTTCCTTTTACATGGCATTAGAGAGAGAATGACAGATGATGGTATCCCCTTGGGGTATCTCCTTGGGACCCTGGCCCCACACCTAGCTTCTGCTCCAAACTCCGCACTTCCCCTTGTCCACTGTATTACAGACAACAAACCATGTGCTTTTCTTGCATTCGCCAGGAGAATGTGGTGTGGTGCCTGTGCCTGTGTGATGCTCTCCCATGTGCCTAAAATGTCATTTCTGCATGCACCTCCCAACATTCTCGTCCATCAACACCCACTTCAAAGGACATCTTTTCTCTAAAGCCTCTCTTGATATTCCTGCTCAGAACTCACACCTCACCCCCTCCAAACCGCACACAGATCTTGGTACCTTGCCAGGGTGCACATCCCTCGCCTCTTACCTAGATCTCAGGCTGCTTGAGGGCATGACCAGGCTTTCTCCACAGTACAGTGCCTGGATTGTGCCTTCCAAGTACTCAGTCGCAGTGAGAAAGAGTGGGTGACTGAGCAAACAAACAGGGCAAAATCATGAGATGGCGATCATCTCGAGTGATGGTTCTCACATATTTCAGAAATAGAATCCTCTTACGGATGACATTTTCTAAGGACCGCAAAGCAGGAAACAAACCAAAAGAAGAGCTGCCCTAGAGGCAATGGAGACAGGATTCCTCCCTCCCTTGGGTGGTTCTGAGGGCAAGTTGGTGGAGCCTCTGAAGGAGCCATCCAGAAAGCTGCCAGGATCCTTCCTTTTTATAAAGAGGAGAGTGAGAGGTCTTACTGTTTGCCACTGGGGAGTTAGTAGCGGGAGGCTGGCCTATGGACCTTACATTTCTAGGTTAGATGCTAGATGCATTGGTGTGTTTCCAGGAGCAACAGTGGTGATGAGGGTGCTGCTGGCTCAAGTCAATGCTCTGTGAGCTCAAGGCCCTCTGGACAGCCACTGATGGCAGGTTTCAGGAGACAGTGTAGGTGCTATTGTTCATATTCTGTCCATTCTCCTGGCTCAGGAACCCTCACCCTTTCTTTTCCTGACCTATGGAAGAGCTACTAGTAAGGCCTGTGGGTATTAATGAAAAAAAATCTCAAACTTTCTCCATCTTTATTAGGCACCCAGATCCTTACTTCCCTCAAGTGATAAACTTTTCTCTGTTTGATGAGGAAAGCAATTAACACCAGGCTTGTAAGCAGCTGGTCTTACTAGTGTCAGCTTGTCCTTTCTGAAGGCAACAACAAATACCCACAATGCACTACAAGCCTCACCCCCTCCCACCCTACCCCACCTCACCTCACCTCACCTCACTCTGCACAATCTGCTAATGCTAATTCAGTCAGTGGTTTCCTTCTGAGGCCCTTGGTCTAAATGCAATTACATGGCAAGCCAGTTAAGCAGGCAAGGTTCAGCAAAGACTTTCGGCCCCGTTCTGAAGGTCTCTCGATGTATTTATGTGAAATTATCTTTCCACTAATGGGAAGGGTTTATTCCATCAATTGTATTCAGCTGGTACTGAGAGAGGCTTGCTTTAATGGAGGACAATTGAATTTTGTATTGCTGAAACTTTGTCCTTCCAGTGAATTACTAACAGATCTCAGCACCCGATCCTGGCTACTATCCAGCCTCCTGACATGCACAATACCTTCGGATTCTGCCTGGACGGTAACCAGCCCTCTGAGGGTGGTTTCCTTCATGGGGCTGCCCTGGCTGCCCCTGCCCCGTGCACATGCAGACCAGCATCTTCTGATTTATCTGTCTTGTGGGGAATTTCCTGGTTGTTGGGAAACATTAAATCAGCACCATTTGGCTATCATTTAGTCTCCATTCGGCAAACCAGAGCAGATGCAATTTTAGCACAGGCTCCTGCGGATCACTCTGGATTCTGGAGAAGATTAAGTCGACTCCCTCAGCCCCTGCAGGCCACGGAGGCCTCATGGCAGGACAGGCATTTGGCTCAGAAACCAGGTCCTAGAGGAAAACGCTGCCATTCTCTTTCTGTTTGAGCACGGTTTTCAGCCGTCAAGAGAACCCTGTTTAACATTAGGACTTCCCTGGAAAAAAAGGGGGTGGGGAAGGCCCTTTGTGGAGGCCTCTGCATGTGCTTCACGCCATGTGCTTTCTTTGTCTAGGGAGGTTCGAAAAGCTATGAGCGCTAGGATTCCCAACGAGTGTCTCCTTTATGCAATTATTCGATGGCTACTACCAGTAGAGTATTGGTAAATGTTTAAGGATAGACGAGAGAGTGAGAAAGAGTGAGAGAGGGTAGGAAAGTGAGACAGTGAGGGAGTAGAGCAGTTGCAATTTGTAGTTTCACCCTTTTCTGTGGTGTAAATAGCCCCAGCATGGCTGAATTGAAGCTACCAACTTGATGCCACTGAATAAAAGTTGGGGGAAAAAATGCACAGTAGGATCCTATCATGCAATGTTTCTATCTCAGGATACATCAGTCTCAAATAAGCTTAAAAGCAACGACAACTATAAAACATAACAAGATCCTTAGGAAGTGATAAGTTTTGAGTACTTAAAACCTTTTAATATAATTCTATTTTATATAGTTTAGCTTTGTAAATTTAAATTTAAAAATTTCTTTTATGTGTCTGAGGGTTTTGCCTGTGTATCACATGCCTGCCTAGTACTCATGGAGGTCAGAAGAGGGCACCGAATCCCTTGGGACTAGAGTTAAAGACTATTGTGAGCCAGCATGTGGGTACGAGGAATCAAACCCGGGTCCTCTGGAAGAGCAACCTTCGCTGTTTAGCAACCAGTATGCGTTCCGATGGGTTAGTATTTATGTTCCCCTGGGACACTGACTTCATGCAAAAGGTCAGGCGTGGATGGGGCTAAGATACAATAGTTGCGTCTTTGACTGTGAAACTCTACATTGGCAAGAAATCACTGACCAGGGGTGAGACTCACTGTCACTCTTTAGGTTGCCCAGATAGCTCATATCACAGTCCTGTATGTATGGTGCATGTGCTAGCTAGGGTTTTTGTTTTGTTTTGTTTTGTTTTTAAATTTTTCAATTGGATATGATCTGGGGTCATCTTGGAAGACAGAATCTCAACTGAAAGTATATCTCCATCAGATTGGCCTATGGGCAAGTCTGTGAGGGCATTTTCATATCAATGGTTGATGTAGGAGGGCACAGGCCACCGTGGGCAGGTGGTCCTGGACTGTAGAAGAAAGCAAGTTGAGCAAACCATGGTGAGCAAGCCAGTAAGCAGTGTTCTTTCACGGTCTCTATTTCAGTTCCTGCCTCAAGCTTCTTGCCTTGAGTTCTTGCCCCCGAACCATTCATGATAGACTATGATCAGGACATGGAAACCAAAAACCCTCTTTGCTCCCCCTGCTTTCAGCAGTGGTATTTTATAACAGCAACAGAGAGTGAACTAGGACGATGTTTCCTGTTTTCTCCTCAGTCACTTTCTTGGGATAATGGAAGTTGGAGGTATTTTCTTCTAGTCATCCTGAGAGCTGTTCCCACTGTCATCACTTCGGCAAAGCTGTCGCCAGCTCTTCTTGGTACAATTAATCAGCCTTTCCTCTGGGCTCCACTATACACAGGCATCTCTCCATGACTTTGATTACCCCCCAATTACACTCTTCACATTTCCAAAGCCATCTCACATGCCTGGGGCTGTGACTCACTTCTAGGTAGAGTAAGCATGGCATGCAGCTGACCGAGGACTTGAAACTCAGAAAATATTTGCTCAAGGTCACCCAGAGAGGAACTCAATTGGCTAGTCCTCACTTCCGGCTCCTTCCTCTGACTGCTGTGTCTACAGTCACAAAGGCCCCAGGCACCTCCTATGAGCCAGGCCCTGTGCTAGGTGCTAGAGTTTACTTAAGTATATAAATCCCAGCTCCTGGTTACTCGCTAGAGCTCACAAAAGCCACTTTGAAATGGCCTAGTGTTTGTCCCTGTTATCAGAGCATCAACACATGGAATTAGCATATGTCAGGCAGCTGGGATACAAAACAAGCAATTAGGCTGGGTGAACCCTGCCAGGCAGCAGTGCTCCTGCCAGGCCAGCTGGGGTGGTGTCACACATCCTGGCGTTAGCCCAGTGATACACTTAGAGCCTGAACAAGGTGCCCTTGCTGCTGGCAATATGATCTGCTTGATTGCTTCCTGAGGCCAGAGGCCGGCCTTGGGATGGAGAAGACTCTGCTGGAGAGACGACTGATGGATTGCTCTCCAGCCCTTCATCCAAACGGAAGCGAGCAGATTAAAGAAAAAGCAGCCTGGATTGCCACTCATGGGATAAAAGCAGAAAGAACCGTAGCCGGGAAGTCACAATTCCCTGTTCTGACTCTGGGAACCAGGTGGCTCTGGAAAGCTACCCCACCTCAGAACCTCCATCCTTTCATCCATCCCAATCTCATGTAAAACAGAAGAATTGGAGGTTTTGTTTTTCTGGAGAGTTTTAATTGTTTTACCCTGACACTATGCAATCCAATTCAAGCAACAATAAAAACAGGTGGCTTCAGAATCTTAGTGGGGTTCATAATGTGTGTACTCTTACCTCTGAGCTATTCTCACTGTCATCCACTGACCTTGCTCCCTAGAAATCTGCCTGCTTGCCTTTCAGACTCAGCCAGAGCTTTCACCAAGCAGCGGCCACCATTCCTGCCCCTCCCCCATGCTTCTGTAGAATACAAGTCACACAATCAAGACAATCTTATTCCCAAAGTGGGCTCAACTCCACAGAGATGGGACCGGCTGCATTTCCCTCATGCTCTGTTCCCAGCACTGGGCATGGTTAATGCTCATTTTTCATAGGCCAAAGAAAACATGGTCCAAGGGGCTGCTTGTCCTAGAATTTGAGTGCATGGCATGACATATACTCTTCATAAATTATTTACTGAATCAAGAGATGAGATGCTCCTCTTACTGACAGTAAGGGTGGTGTCAGAGAACCTTGAACGTCTTGACCTTGATGGGGCTGTGGTTAGAGACCCCAGACTGAAAGCACTGAAACTTCTTTCCAAGGTGGGAATCCCGCCCCAGGTTGGTTTGCTTGGCTTCTGCTTGTAGCTCATTTTTTTTTTTTTTTTTAATGTCAGAAATCAAGTTAGGTTTTAGACTTACTGTCTGAGCTATAATGTACACATAGGTAAAGTAAGTGTTAAGTGAAGGGCGAGAATCTGCAACTTCTCGTTTTCTTTTTCGGTTATTCAATGAAAGCAGCTGGTATTCAGGGCACTGGAAAAATCATTAGGGATCAAGGTTGCAAATGCTAACTGCATGCCTTCCCTGCCTTACAGAGCTTGCTGCTCCGTGCCGATATTGGTTATGTAAATCACCACACTGCATAAGGCACTTTAAGTGGATTTATATGCCTGACTTGTACAAACCTTTAAACTGTCTTCTGTGAGCTCTTGCTGACTGAATGGGATTTTTCCAGCACCAACCACAATTTATCCAAAGTCTGTGAGAGATGTGTCTGTCGTCTTACTGCTTTTAAAGGAGGCTGGGCTGCAGGCCCAGACCAGGTTGCCCTGAGCCAGTGCTTTGTAGCGTGAAACCTCTTTGTATGTTGTGCTATGTTGTATGGCATTAGCGAGATGGTTAGAGCCAGCTGGAGATGAGGGGTGCAGCAGCATCTTGCTGTAGAAGATGCTGAACTTGGAACACGCACGACTCAGTGGAGAACAGATTCCTCTACCGTTTACAAATGATTCTCTGTGCCTCAGTTTCCCACGTTCTAAAACAAGAGCTGAGTCCCTCTGCGCTGTGCTTTGGGAGTTGGAGGTAGGGACTTAAACATATTACCACTTATAGGAAGTATTCCTAGCAATGCCTGACAAGGAGCACAGTAATGGCAAATGTTCTGTGGTATTTCTGCATACAAGCTTCAAACAGCAGTTGGATTTCTGGGTATTTTATCTCACTGAATCTTCAAAACACCCTAGTGGCAATCAGGAACTTCATGACACAGAGAAGAGTGAGTCTCCTTTGCGCAAGGTCACTTGCCCAGGAACTTGCTGTAGGTCCCCCTCTCTCTGCACTGGGCTGTCTCTGCATCACCATAACCTCCTCTGCTAATGCCTCCCGTGATGGACAAGGAGGAACACGCTTAAGCTGCAAAGCAAACAGAGATGGTAATTCCTTTTGAAATCAATAAAGGGATGATCAAGTGGCCGAGGAGGAGTTGTTAGCTGCTCATCAGGATGATGGGAGACGTTGCTGCCTGCATCCTCAATTGGATCCACCTTGTTGCTTTATCATCATCAACATTCATTTCAATGTGGGGAGGGATTTTAAAAAACCAACATGAATAATATATTACGGCTGACATTTCGGAGGAAGCAGAATCTTTATCTTTTTCCATCTTCCAGTAGGTAATTTATCAATGTCTTTCTTTCCTTTTTTTTTTAAATCTTTTTTTTTTTCCCTTTTTGGTAACTGATGGGGGGTAGCCTGACAGCTCAGCTTGTTTTGAAAGTGCAGGAGTGTAATTCAATAATAAATCCACTCAGAGGCCAGCTGTCAGGAAGCTGGTGCTTATCTGAAGTTCATTAGAAGATCCTCACTGCTCAGGCTCTAGGAAAGTCTTGGTGGTTTTGTGAGGCCTGGGACAAAAGTGTGGGCAGGAGTCTGGGACAGGGAGTGAATGCCCATCTCTCACTCAATGGCCCCAATACTTGGGTATGCTTGATGGTCAAAATGATATCACACATATGACCATTTCTGTTTTCCCATTACTTTTTCCTGTTGTGAATTCTCACATTTAAAAATTTCTGAAAACATTGGGCTCTACTTACAGGCATAAAAAGAACTTCTGAGGGCTTAAGAGACGCGATGGTCATTTCCCCTCTGTTCAGAGCTGAGTTCGAGTCTTGACTCAGACACAATGCTTTAATGTGGTTTGTGGACCTTTCTGGATCTTTGCCCATAGGTCCCTTTCTGGCCTTCCTCTGTGTCTCCTGTAGGCCCTCTGTGCTAAGCATGTTCCTCTACCTGACTTCATAAACCCACCTTGATTTCACAAGTTAGAGCATGCCTCCTAAAGAATCTCACCATAATTAGCTTCCAGCTCCATTAAAATCCTCTATTTTCTGGTTACCCCAGAAGCTCATGCTGTTCCCCATCTTGGTTCATCAATCTAGCATGCATTTCTAACTCCTGTGTGACTGAAACCCAGTAACACACACACTCATTCACACACACACACACATCATAACAAATGCACACATGCATACACATTTCGCCCCCCCCCCCAACATATCCGCACACTCTCATGTACACACACGCTCACACATTCATACGCTCATGAATACCCTTATCATTTTGGGTCTTTCCCCTCCGTGCCCAGCATGTCCTATCTGCTGAGTCTTACAGCATCTTGTCCACCCTCTATCTGCTAACAAACCAGCAAGACTTGTCAATGTCTTATCATTCCTCAGACCTAGACAGTGTTTTCAAATGTATCCTCAACCTATATTCAGATAGCTGAGGCTTCGCCATACATTTGGGCGGGCATTTTGCCAGCACATCTTCCTGTCACCCTTTAACTTGTCCAGCTCTGGTAACCAGTAACTGTTCACACAGGAGATACCTGCCCTATACCCAGCCTCCCAGTCTTCTTAGTTCTGCTCAGAAGTCTGCATGGCCAGAAGAGGACACTGCTCGGCCTTGAGGCTTTTCTGGAGATACTCAGGCTGTCGTCCCTTTCAGCTGTCTGATTCCAGGTTCCACGGTCTGGGTCTTATTTTCTTTCCTTTCTGATTGGATAGCTGGGGACCCTTCTTCCATCTGAAACCTCAATGGCTCCTTTTCTCTCCCTCAAGTCTCAATAGCAAGCGGCCCTCGTCATATTTGCCTATGGTCACAGGTAAGGGCGGTTGGGCCTGGAATCCTGGGTATAGAGAACAATGGTATGTAAGTTATCTAATCTGGCAGTGGTGACGCCGAGGCTTGTATGTGTCCTCCCACTTTAGGGTCCCTTGAGGCTATTCATATCTACCCCTTTATGGGGTCATAACGTTTACACTGGAAGAATTTCACAACGACTGTCTTTGTTAAGCCTATGCTGAACATGTGGCCTTGCCAAGCATCGCTGTGGACTCGAGGACACAGATGAGTGGTGTTATGGTTTGGGGGGAAGGTGTTTCCTGAAAGAAACATGTGCAGAAGGTTCAGTCCTTAGCTGGTGGATCTAATAAATAAGAGGTGACAGGATCACGAGGGCTCTGACCTAGTTGATGGATGGATTCACTGATGTAATTTCCCGCATTACTGGGACGGTGAAGCCTGCAGGAGGCAGGGCTTTAGTTAGAGAAAGTAGGTGACTGAGGGGCACGTTCTTGGGGCCATTGCCCCAGGTCCCCTCCCCAGTTCTGCTCTGCCTCCTGGTTAGCATGAGGCAAGCAGCTCTGCTCTGCCATACACTCTTGCACCATGATATTCTCCCTCTCTACAGGCACTGAGTAAGTCACCCATGGACTGAGACCTCTGAACCGTGAGCCCAAGCAAATCTCTCCTCCCTTTAAGGTGCCTCATGAGTATCTGCGGGCACAGTGTTAACAGATGTCAACTAATGTTAACAGAGTGGCTGGGGGAGGGGGGGAGCTTCCCTGTTTTTCATTCTTCTCTGAAGTGTTCCTTCCTCAGCTCTGAACCACCACTGTGTTTTATTCCATGGAGTCCGGCTTCCTGAGGAGCCGAGGCTCAGTCCCACCTAGTCCATTACTTCTGGCACCAGGCGGGGTACAGAAGCACACGCGTGCATCCTCTATCGTGTAGCCTCTAGAGTTATGTACCTCTCTGAGGACTCTCCTGGTGCTTCATACCGGGCATAGGGCAGCTGCTGAGGACGGGTCTGGGATATGAGGGTGGCTTGTTTGCTTCCCTCACTCATGCAGGGTCCAGCCGGTTCTAAGCAGTGGCCTTGAATGCTCACTCTGAATACCCCAGGGCCTGACAGACGGCTGTGAATCCGCAGAGCAATGGACTTGCTCCTCGGAGGCCCGCCACCCCTGTGGGGCTCTGGAGTGCTGTACAGTGACTGTCTGCATCTTCGAGGCTGTTCAGTGAACTTCAAGACAAACTATGCAGCTTGTGGTGCAGCACACAGGATGTTGTGCAGGCTTATTACTATCATACATGGTCACGGAGCCAGACCTGCCTGCCCGCCACTGCACCCCGTGCCACTGGATCCCTCACTAACAAGGGTCCCAGCGTCAGCTGGCCGGCAAGGGTACGGCCTTTTCTTATCTTCAGATAGCGATTCAACAATCTAAACCCATTTCTTCATGAATGGCTTCCGGACTTGTCTGGAGGGCAGCTGATTCTCAAGCTTCGCTTCCAATTCAGAAAATGGAACTGGCAGCTCTTAACACCATTGCCTCTATCACCCTACCGTGAGGTAATTGTCAGAGGTGTTTCTGGGGAGCAGGTACTCCAGGCTGAGCCTCTGTGAACTTCTTTCCATTTAAGTCTCCTGGCAGCCCCCTAGCACACACATACTCACCCTGTCTTTCAGACAATGAGACTGGACCTCTGCAAGCTTAAGCCTCCCCCTCCCCCCAGTCATACAGTGGGAAAGGAATGCAACTGCCCTTCAGTCTGGGCCTGTCAAATTGCCAGGTCTGTGCTAGTTTGGAGATACGCTACCACTATGAAAGCTACCATCCCTAGATCTGTTAGGGCCCGGGCCCGGGCCCGGGTGGAGATCTTTTATTTTAATCTTTTCTATGGTGGCTATGAAATATCTACTATATTTCATGCATGCATGGCTTATTGTAAAGCCAGGAAGGGAACACTGGGCCTCTCCCACTACACTTATATCACCCTCTCACACGAGAGAAAAGAAAGCCGCAACTCGAGCTGATTCTACTTCATCCCAATGACACAAAGGAGGGTTTTGCTTCTCGGCCCCATTCGAGACTATCGAGGAAGCATCTGCTGCTTGGTGTTTCTGATGACTAGTCACCTAGGCTTATTTTACAGAGGGGTGTTTGGGGAGTCCATGGTGATTGATGGCTATTTCCTAGATCAGCAAGGAGCAGGTCATACTGATTAAGGTGAATGTCAGGAGAGAGGGATTTCAAACGAACATTTTGGAACCTTCCATTATCTATTCATTTGTAGAACAAATACCATATTACAGGCCCTTCTTGAAGTGTCACAGCTTTGCAGAGATGAATAGCCTCTGCCTTCAGAGTGTATGAAATTTAACTGAAGGTAACAGATGTATAAACAAGGACCCGAGAAATGTCTTCTCTGGCTTCTGCTCCAGTTTGATGTCTGGCAGGTGATCTAACCCTGCTGGACCTGGAATCCTCAACATAAAACCAAGTAAAATAGATAATGTGTCTGTTGGTCCCCTCCTTCCTTTCATACTTCTTTTTTTCCTCCTCCTTCTCCCTCTTTCCCCTTCCTCTCTCCCTTTTATTTCTTCATTCCTCGGGCAATTTATCTATACATACATTCCTTGAGCAAGGACTGCTGCTCTAATGAGTGAGATGCAAGACTCCCCTGGCAATGCAGATTAGATGGTGGCAGATCCTGGCGCGACTGGAGGGACAGGAAGATCCTGTCCCTCATCAGAGTCACGTACACAGGGGTGGCAGAGCTGAAGAGGAGCTTGGCTTTCCCCTAACACAGGCTTCCCGGGTCCCCGAGAGCCTTCTGTTTGGGAGAAGCAGTGCGGAGAACCCAGTGCAGGTCCCACAGCGTCTCCTCTTGTAGTGCTTAAGCAGCAGGCCCAGCACGTAACCAGGAGGAGACCCAGGAGATATGTTCCTGCTGGTACAGAGCAGGCTGGCACGAATAGGGCACTCCCTAAACAGAACAGCTACAGGCAACTGACAAGCCGTAGCCCTAATCGGATGCCATATGGGCCGGTCATGAAAGGCTGAGCAAGGAACATTTTCCTTGGTAGAAATATTATTTATACCTGCAGTTGATTAAAAGAACTCACGCCAGGGGAAGGCCCACAAGCATACACACAAAATCACACACTTGAATAAGATAGCAGCAGCTTCTTGCCTAGGAACAAAGGCAGAATTTCTGGCCAAGAAATGTCATCCTACCCGGCCCCCACTCTGCTCCTCACTCTAGCATGTGACTGGACTTATATGCGTGGGAAAGCCACTCCACCCTTTTTGGGGTGTGTTGAAGAGTGTGCCCCCTAAAGTACCCACCAATCTGTGTGGTGGGGGTGGAAAGTGATATAGCAGATGTATGCATATATCAGGGGTTGAGGTTGGGTGTCTTCTACTGCCTTCTGTCTTATTTTTCCAGACAGGGTCTGTTGCTGAACCTGAGTTTGCCATTTCAGCTATAGTGGCTGGCCAGCAAGCTCTGGTTATCTGCCTGTCTCTGTTCCCACAGCTTTTGAGTTCCAGCTTTGTGACTCTCTGCCCTGCAGAGTGGTTCTGTGGTTTAATGTGGATTCTCGTGTGTGCATGTGTGTGTGTGTGTGTGTGTGTGTGAATCCTTTCCTTACCTTTCTCTGATCAAGATGGAAGCCATCAGCCTCCTTCTAGCCCTGGTTCTACTTTTAGATGCTCATCCTGGTATCGGATAACACCAGCATCCACACAGGAGATCCCCCCCCCAACATCCTCACACCCATCTCTACCCAAGCCCTACCGATTTCTCATTCCCACAGTCTCATCTCTTCCCATTTTCCCTCAGGATAGGGACCCCTCAGCACAGGAGTCCTGAACATGGAGGCTCATGACCGGTGACTTCTGGATTCACTGTGCTGATACACGAAACATTACTGTCTTTCTTTCTGGATACTGTTGGTTCAATGCCCTGACTCGGGGAGCAAAGAACACAGTGCCATTTGGCTCTAGGATCCACCATGTGTCATCTTTTTCTGAGATTTCTTTTCTCTCTCCTCTGAGCCTCCCCTCTTTCACTTGCCTAGTTAACCATCTCTCATCTTTAAGACTTGTTTCTCCTCCTCATGTCCTAGGTTCTCCTGCCCAAGAGCACCTTCCCTGTGCCCCTTAGGCCCTTGCTGCACAGTTTTGGCCAAGCAAATTATAACTGTATTCACTTTATACCCCAGGAGACAGTATGTAACCAACAGGCAGACAGTATGGTCCACTCATTTCTGTCATTCTAGCACTGGACCCGGCACGGAGTGGGTCTCCATGAGAAAATGTCCAATGGATGACACAACTGTCAAAGAAAGACTGTGTGGACATGTGACCTGAGGTGTAGCAATGACCTCTGCCTCCTGGTGAGTAAGGTCTTCCATCAGCTCTGAGGGCAAAGAGTGTCAACGCCCTTCCACTCATATGGAGACCACAGGGTCCAAAAGAGCTGACTGCACAGCGGGTATTGATCCAAGATTCCCCTCAGACCTTTGATTTTTCACTCTCTCCATCTATCACCCAGTGGGACTCATAATTCGGAAGGCCTTGGACAGCGGTTTTGCCAATGTGGGCACTGGAGGCTGCTCCTTTGAGACTCACCCACCCTCTCGGCCTCCTCACACCCAGATGTGACTCAGTCTCCCTCCAAGAGCTGCTGCTGGCACTGAGTGCCCATGGACTCACCCTCCATCAAAGGGGTTCTCTCCAGGGATGACATGTGTGCTGTCCCTGCCCACGAGGAACTTGATGCGGTCGTAGAAGGAGTGCAGGTTCTGCTGGGATACGGGGGCCTGTGTCTCTTGGATGATGTCCAGAGGGTCAGGGGAGCCCAGACACAGTGGGTTGACATGACAGAGGGGCTGGAGGCAGCAGTCGGGGTCCATGCAGTCCACCAAGCCATCTGCAGGGGTGACAGCGCATGTAGTTTTTACGGTTACGTCCAATCAGCCATGTTTGCCTAACTTTCTCTCACAGGCAAACTTGAAACGCAGCTGTAAGCCTAGGCTTTCTCTAAGCACAAGGAGATCCGGGTATGAGATCTTGCCTCAGCCGTTCAGTCTAATAGGTGATACAGATAGGTATGCATAGGAGACTCGTCTAAAGAGATAGCAGGAAGAGTTTATGGAAAATCTCAGAGGAGAGAGAAGACATGGGTAGATGCTAAAGTAAAATGCTGGTGTTTAGGAGGGCTAGCCTCTGGTCCTCGCCTTCTCATTGGCTGAGTTGCTTCTGGTCTAGATACATTCAATGGCAGAATGAAGAGTGTTTAAGGGAACTTATCTTTAGTCAATGGCCAAGCTTCTTGGTTGACCCCAATCCCAGTTTTACCCCATAAGTAAATTAGGGACAAACATCACAATATCCATCTTTTTCTCCCATTTCCGTATAGTATCCAGCAGTGTGCAGCCTCCCAGAAGGAGGGATAGCGACAGAGTGGGCAACTAGGGACCAAATGTCAGCCATGACTCTTCCCATTGTATGACTTTGGGACGTCACTTCAGGCATAAGGTTTCAGCTTCCTAGCTTTCTCTTTTTCTAAAAAATTACAGCATTTTCATCAGTGTGTGTATGAGTGTGTAAAAGCATTTATCACAGTGTGCGTGTAGAGCTAAAGGCACAACCCATGGAATCTGCTCCTTGCACCCCGTGAGTCTTCAGGATCAAGCTCAGGTTGTTAGGGTTGGTGGCAAGTTCCTCCAGCCATGGAGTCACTTCATTTGACCAGCTTCCTAGGTTTCATGGGCAGTTAATGAGAGTGTCATCTAAGCTTTCACTCCACAGCTCACTGTAGCACCGTTTCCCCAAATCCAACACAGTGTTAGACGTAGAGTGTGTACGTAACAAAGGGGAGCTTCCCTTTCTGACCCCGAACATGGTTCACCGAAATGGGGGCCTTTTACCTGGCAGAATCACCGTCTGTTCCTCACCCCATTGTTTTCTGTGGTAACCTTAGCTCAGTTTCTAGCACCCAGGTAGCACTGCCCAGCAAAGCGCCCACCCTCTCCTGCCGTCAGCAGGTTTCGTCACACAATCCCTGCTGCCCCCCATAAGACGCTGCTTAAACACATAATTACAGCCCAAGCAGAGGGTTATTTGCATTCTGCTACTGATGTGAGCGTGACAGCTTCGGCTGCCGCATCCATAACTCTGCAGAGACACTCCATTATTCAATCCCAGCGAGCAGGGATGCTGACCATTAAATCAGCCAGCACAATTGAAGGGCCGTGAAAAGTCATGGCTAATTTGAAATTTTATTAGCTCTTGCCTCCTCTTGTTTACCACCAAAGTAGTCCCTGGAAGCCAGTCTTTTAACTTTTTATAAACACTGTACTTTGTGGTACCTGGAAGGGACTGTTTCCTGTCAGGGAGGGAGATCTACTCTGCAGACTCGGAGAAGGTGAGTCTGGAATGAGTGTGGTTCTCATCGACAGCTCTATTAGGTTGATGAAGATGACAAACGACAGTGGTGTCAGGCCAGGAATTGGGCTAAATACTTTATAAGGAATGATGGCCGTGGCTCCTACCCATTCTGCGAGGTGGAGGTAGCCATTGTCATCACTGTCAGTTCAGAGAGGAGGAACCACAAGCCAGAAGTGGTAAAGATGACTTAGTGATGGTCATAGAGTATTTGGTAAAGAAGCCGAGGAAGGATCTGAACTCAGTTCTTTCTGATGTATGGAATGCTGGAGAGACTTTCAGGAACTAGTTTTTAAAGTGGAGGACAGGAGCTTGGGAATCCCACTGAAACAATGCCTTACCATGCCACGCTCAGTGACAGCATACAGAGGGCTAAAGGTAATTTCTCTCCTGCCAGATGCCCACACCTCACCCCCAAATGAGCTACGTGACTGTCCAAATTGCTTCATTTTTCCAAACCTCAGTCTCTAAACCTTTAGCTATGCATAATGACAGACAAAGAAAGATGCTTTATTCTTTAGACTCATGAGTCTGCCCTATTGCCAGGCACGAGGAGGCTTCCTTTGGGTGTCTTGTGACAATGAGACAGATTGGCTACAAAAGCTGTAGACTGACAATCTGTCTCCAAGCCTGGGATACGACACGCATGCTCTACAGTGAACCATATGTCATACCTTAGGCATTTTATTTAGGATTGTGCCTTGCATAAGTTCTGAAAAATTCTTCTATAAACTGGGACTGTTCCTTTACTTTTCTTTAGCCCTTTATTCAGGATACTCATAAAAGCTTAACGGGCCATCGCTTATTTCCTGCCTTTCAACCTCTTCATTTCTACCTTTTTATTTGTGTCTCCTTCTGATATAGTTCCTCAGGCTTCTATTCTACTTCACTCATTTTCCCTTCATTTGTGTCTGGTCTGCCGTTTAACTTGTCCCTTGGGTAATTAATTTCAATGACTATACTTTAAGATTTGTGGATGATCTCTTTGGGACTTTTCAAAATCTGCCCGCTTCTCCCCCCTCCCTAATGGTAGATTGTGCCATCCTTATGGTTTTTACACATGGGTTTATCTCTGTAGCCATATAAAAGCTTATTTATGGCACAGTCTCTCTCGGATTAAGTTCTTGGGAGTGGTAATCCTTTCATATGCCATAGTTTGTCAACCCCAGCCTGAGGTCAGCTAGAATTCTCACTGCGGATCTTACATGGTTGGCTAAGCCCCCTACATAGTTTCTGGTAGTCTGCCGTGCCAGGGCACCACTCACCAGGGACAGCCATCTTGGTGGTTTTCTTAGCGTGGCATTAGTACTCCGGTATGCAAGATTAGGTCAGGACCTTCATGCTGTAAGCTCTGTCTCTTACAGACATTTCCATTTGTTCCCTAGCTCGAAGGCTGAGGACGGCCTCCACGCCTCCCCCTCTGTTCTAAGCACGTTTTAGAGCTAGCCTCTCAGCATTCCAGCGTTCTGTGTCGTGTCAGCAGCAATGCCTTGCTGTGCATGCTCTGTCACTACGAGCATGTCACAGCTTCTCTGCCCCCTGTCCTGGCTGCAGTTTCATCTTTATTCCTGAGTTTCAGGGTTCCCCTGCCCCCCACCCCTTCTCCTTTTCTGACTTTTAACGGTAAATTGTTATATCTTGTGGTCAATAGGGTACTATGATTACCTACTTGAACATTTTGCTGGAAACAAATGTCCCTACAAAAGCTCTGATCTTTTTGCCTCCATCTGTTAAATGAATCAGCATGAAGCCTCCTTCACAGAGATGCTATGAGATGTACGTGCACGTGTGTGCGTGTGCGTGAGAGATTCCTATGTAAGGACCCAGCCAAGGACAGTTACTAGTGGCTCTGACAGGTACTTCCT
Source organism: Meriones unguiculatus (assembly GCF_030254825.1). Lineage (NCBI taxonomy): Eukaryota > Metazoa > Chordata > Mammalia > Rodentia > Muridae > Meriones > Meriones unguiculatus. Next base: position 82,355,499 of record NC_083361.1, on the reverse strand, counting down.
GTCAGCAAGTATCATGGTATCCTGGCAACCAGCGGCCATTTGATGGAGGCCTGGTCTCTTTCTCTGCATATATTCCAGGCAGGATTCTGGGTACAGTGTGACCTCAGAGCACTGAAACAGATAAAGCCAGCCATAGTGACACATGCAAGTTAGGGTACTGGAGCTCTCAGGGGCCTTTCAAACTAGTGACTGTGGAAAGAAGAAACCACATGAACCACACTCTTACCAGAAACTCTGGGACTGTAGAATTGCTCTCTGTGTACATGGTGGGTTAGTGATTGTTGCAAGGCCAGAAACTGCCTGCCTGTACCTTGTTATGCTGATGTTTCCTCCTCGTACGTTTGACAGGTATTTGCTGAGCTGTAAATATGGACGACTCTCCCGCCATCGATTTTTAAGTGAGACACATATTTTGATATAAATGTGGGGTCCGTCCACAAACCTCACTCTCGAAGCTGTGTTATACAAGACCAGCATTGGGACAAAATCTTTGTTTTCAAAAGTAGCATATGGCAGCCTGTACCACTGTATATGCCTCTTCCACAACATGTGTGTGTGTGTGTGTGTGTGTGTGTGTGTGTGTGCGCGCGCGCACGTGCATGCTCCTTCACAATTCAGTTTTCTTGGGCATAGATGATAAGTTTCAGAAGCTATGTATGATAAGGAGAAGTCATGCTTTGGGACAGAAAAGTAAATTCTGGGGAAGAAACAATCCCTCTGTAATTTTGGAGACTAATGGTTTGGAAGATTTTATATTTTCTGAGAACCTCATGACTTACTGTACATTACAAATAAGTTGGTGGATTTATTAATTTTCTATGTTTCATATTTTTGATAATTTCACTTAGAGGCCCTCATTTTATTATAGAAGGAAGGTCAGTCAAAGAGAGAGAATTACTCTCAATGTCCTTTAAATTTTTCAATTTGTCTTCTAACTTAAGAACTCAACTTTTGGGAAAAAATATTTTTTTTTCTCTAGAAACTACCCTTTTCTTTGAGTTTCTGGAAACTCACAATCTTCCATGATGATAGCATAAAGAAAGAGAAGAAAATGTGGAAACTGCCTTTAGGGCTCTTAGCGGGTGGAAGGACGTGGCAGGGCCATATCCAGCAATGACCCGGATGACGAGTGGCGGGCAAAGCAAAGGGAAGAGGGGTATGGCTAGAAGAAAGGCAGAATCAGGATAAGGAGCAGCGGAGGCCAGGGTCCCTGGGATAGTGTATGAAACTTTCTGAAGGGGCTCATGTACTCCTGACCCTTTAAGTTGAGACCCAGGGTACTCAAACACTTCCAGCTGTGGTCTGTGCTACTGCATCTCATGTGCCCATCAGTGCCTGCCCACAGGTAGGTATCAACTGACCTGCAGAAGTGGGGGAGGGGAGACATTCAGGCTAGCAGCTGTCGCTCTAGCCATGTGCTGCACAGGACTGAGCTGCGATGTGCTCGCAAAAGCCCAAGGGTCGTAGGCTGTCCAGCTTCTTGGGATTGTCCAGAGAGCAGTGGTTACAAGGAGGGCGTGAGAAGCGATGGCTTAATGTCTTCCCCACGCAGTGACTACGGCTGTGAAGCCCTGTGCTGGGTGCATCGCTCTTCTTTGAGAACATATCCTACGGACCTGATTAAAATGGCTTCCTCTTTGCTATGTGACTCCAACAGCTGCTGTCCCTGAATGGGCACTTGGCAATAAGTCTCTTCCTGTTTTGTGAGCATGCTCCTTGGTGAGAATGAATGAAGTAGCCTACCTGATGGTCACCTCCTAGCATCTCCATGCCACTGGCTGTCTTCATCAGGGCTAGCCTGTTGTGAGTTCTACTAAAACTAATGGGTGAGCTAAGCCTTTCATTTTTACAAAGGAGAGTCTTGGTTTGAGGTTGAGGAGGAGTAATTTACCCAGTGTATGCTGCCAGCAAAGTGGCAGAGCTGGGAATTCAGTCCCTCATCTTCCTTTCTACATGGATGCCAGTCATTTCCACATTCTGTATCTGTTTATATCAATGCTTTGGGTATCCTGGTTCCCCTCATCCCTGTTCCCATTCCACAGGGCCAGGAAATGCCCTGCTTATCTCTGCATCTTTGCTCTACAGCACCTTGTCGCTGTATAAAGGAACAAATGCACGGATGATTAAGCTAGGCTCTCAACTCTAACTGACAGATCAGTTTGGCCAGGCACACTGAGGGTGGGAGCTGTGACTGAAGCCATGCAGGAAGAGACCATCCCTCTCATGGAGAAGAAGGGAAGCTCAGGAGGTGACGGAGATCCCCCAGGCAGGGACCCACCTGAGCCCAAGGTGGGTTATATCCTGGAGGATAGAATGCTTAAATGCGAACTAGGATTGCTAGGAATCAGCAGTTTTTACTGTGGCTCTTTGAAGGCTTCCTTAAACTGGTGTTGCAAGTCAGTCTCTCCATCAGGTTGCGTCAGCCACAGATCTTGCTGTTGTTTGCAGTCCTGCCACAGAACTTTCCTACAGGAAGCTGGGAGCAGCCCTGGAGGAGGCCCTGGGGAGGGAGGGGGAGCGTGCCGCCCCTTTCTGTACATATCCCAGAGAAGTTTCTGTCGTTTGCTGTAATGAATTCTGTGCCTCCTTTCAAAAGGCCTTGTGAAATCTTTATCTGCTCCTTAGAACACAAGATTTTTAAAGGTCAATTTCTCTCTTGTCTCTTATCACGAGAAACGTGGTTTAGAGATAGTCTGGAGGGTTACCAGATGGTGGGGCTTTGTGTGAATGCTCCATTCCCACTGTGGGAGATGGGGTGGAAGGCAGGGGTGGGGGAGGGAGAGAGGGATGGAGAGCTTTGTTCTCAGTTTTCTTGAAATTTCTCCTGGGTTGCATCTGTCAATTTGGGTATCACCACCATGATTGTCTTTCATGGGGCCGAGAGCAATGGAAGAGATTATTATATATTGAAGCCGCTTAGAGAGGCTTTATCAAAAAGGATCTGGCTGTTTAAATTCCAGTGGAGTTTTTATTCTGGCATCTTCTTTACAGACTTTATAGCTCCTGTCTCGTCTAGCTCTCCTGCTGGTCCACTGTGTGAGGCTGGGTAACTTATTTCATTTCTCTCATACTCAGTGTCCTTGTATGTAATGTCTCTGCCTACAAGGGGGAGCTTTGAGAATGATGCATATGTGGACATTTTATTCTACAAATATGTAATTGTTTGGAATAGATTTCTTTTTCAAGACCAGGTCTTACTCGGTAGCCCTTGTTGGCCTTGAACTTGTGATCCTCTTGTCTCAGTCTCCAAGTTATTGGTGTGAATCAGAATCATTGTTGTTAGAATTGCTGGTGTGAATCACCACACGCAGCTCGGAATGCAGATTTTAACAAGGAAAATAAAAACATGGTCAAAATCCACCAATATATAAAAGATTTGTCATACCTTTATGTGAAAAAGATAGAATAAAGCTTCACAGAGCAAAATTTCAATGAAAAATAGTTATAAAATAAATACATTTTTACGATAAACACGATGCTCTGTGATTTCAGGTGGAAAGGATCAGAGAGTGACACTTAGAAATGACAAGTTGAGTAACTCACCCTAGGTGAAGAGGAGCAGGGGAATCTGAATTCGGGGGAGGAGATTTTGATCTTTGTGTTACACTGCCTAATCACAGGCGTTTTGAAGTTATAACCTGTAGTTTTTGCTGTGACCTTGCAAGGGAGGCATCATTCCCTCAGCTGACAGTCACTCTGCACAGATGGACCACTGTTCCACCATCTTTGAATTCTCCTGGATGGTCGCTGTGTGTCAGTAGAGAAGATGTGTGTGACAGCATTTCATGAAGGGATTTGCATAGGGTAAGATCCTCGGCCACTGAGAACACACAGAGGAAGTAGTGCTCTGGTGCTGTGTGGGTGTCAGAGCCCCCCACCCCCTCGCTTGCCCCTCTGGGTCCTCTCAGAACCCAGTTCTCTGGGGTGAAATCTGAGGCATTCGAGATGCACTGAGCAACCCAACAGAGGCTCAGGAGACCAGCTGCTTCCTAGACACATTCAGGATGCTTCTAGTTTTCAGTTCAGACAACAGACAACCACACGTGAAAACAAAACAAACCAATAAAACTGCTCCCAATTCAACCATATTGTGTAACTTTTTTTTTTTTTTTGTCTCACAGATTAAAAACACGGCAATAGCATTCTTAATGAACCTTGGGATCCAAGTTGAATTTGAACAAGATTGCTTTAGGCCTAGGAAGTTGGAATAAAGGAGGAAATGGGAGTTTCCAGGTAGCCTGCTGGGTTTTGGCGATTGACAAGGGAGCCAGGTCTGAGCTCTGGGTATAGTGAAAAGCTCTTATGCAGCCAGGCCTCCGAGATGCTGGCAGACTGCTCCCGGTCAGTGCTGTGAACTGTGTAGAACAACACCTAAACCCTGTGTCCTTTTCCTCGGGAGACTGCGAGGGACATCGATACGACCTCCCTCACAGTGTCACCGCATGGGTACATCATTGAGCTATAACCTGTCAAATGATACGGGGGTTCTCCCATGGTCTAGAAGGCTCTGTGGCATTTCCTCAAAGACTGTTCAGATCTGGGTAAACAATCCCACATTTTGATGAGGAGGAGGAGGAAGAGGAGGGGGGAGGGGAAGGAGGAGGGGGGAGGGGGAGGAGGAGGAGGAGGAGGAAGAGGAGGAGGAGGAGGAGGAGGAGGAGGAGGAGGAGGAGGAGGAGGAGGAGAGGAGGAGGAGGAGAACTCTCTAGGAGAAGCAGGCATGCTCTAGATGCACAAGGCCATAGGCAGTGGCGCAGCTCCAGCCTGGGCTCCTAGTCTGGGCCAAGCTATTGGCTTTCTGTGTGACCATAATGAGATGTATGAGGTCATATATCTGTGTTTCCCATTTCCTTGTCTATGCCATGCAGGGGAGGAGAAGAAAGGAGACAAAGTTTCTTCTAGTCTAGACTCAACATTAAGCTCTGCTAATTTCTCCTTCAAGCCCCTCAGTTATTTCAGCCACACAGTGGGCCTCCTGCACTTTGTCCCCCAAGGGCCTCTTGCATTTTCTCAGCCTGAATTACTTTCTGGCATTATGCTGCATTCCCTGCCTTAGCTAACATGAAGGTGCTTACTTCATTCTGCTGTCATTGGAGTTAGTCATTGGGGTAACAATTCTTTCCAGTTGACTGTGAGCTTTCTGAGGGAGGGAGACTGGGCCATGCTCACCTTAGATCCCCTCAGGAGAGACTGTGATGCCCTGTGAAAGGCAAAAGCCAAGAAAATGTGTGCTTGGCTGATAGAAAACAGCCCAGTGCTACATTTGGCCTCTGTGTGTGCTCCTTGCACAGTGGCCTGGCTTTTCCTTCTACCAAATTGTCTCTGCTTGGGCAAGACCAAGAGATAAAGGGCCACTGAGAACAATCTTTGTGCCTTCTGGTCCTGTAGCTTATTTTATCCATGCTACCTTGCAAAAGAGGGGCCCTCTGATCTTTCTTCTGGACTCTGCCAATAGATAGAGAGCCCACTGAGCTTAGGAACTTAGGCATGCCTGACTTAGGAAGCCTTGGTTCACAGTTGAGAACCAAGTGCCAAAGATGTGTCCTCCCAAGATGGTTGTATGTATTTCCGGTTGTGATGACCCCTGGGAGGTCTTCCTGGCTCAAACTGTCCCTTTGTTCTCTCTGAGGCATTTGACAATATCAGCTGAATACCTGGATGATCATTTGTGCCAGCTGGGACCCAAGATATCCAGTCCCCTCCCGTTTCCTGTCTTTCTAGGTTACACACTGTGCAAGCACAGAGACCTTCGGATTTACTTCTGCCACCCTGGGAGCTGGGGCTTGAAGCAGTGCAGATGCTCAGTGAACATTTGTGGAGCAAATGAATGAACTCACAGCACAGCTTTTGTACGGCTCTGCCACAAAGTACATACAAACTCATTTTGCTCTATAATATGCTTCAAAAAACGTACGAGGTATGTTCTTCCACAATTGGGGATTTTCTGGTTGTTCTCTTTTGCTTTCTGCTGGCTCATGGCTCAGAGCAGCTGGAGAAGTCTGCTAGTCCCTAGGGTCTGGATCATTTCCTATAACATGGGGCTTGGGGCTACTGTGGGCCCAGGTTTTCTGTGAAAACTGTGTTTTTTGTTTTTGTTTTCAGTGCTGGCTGTCTCTGGAGCATGACCACCAGGGTGTAGAGTCTGGTGCTACATTTTATGGAGAGGAACGAACAAGCCCTGGTCTGTAGCCTGTTCTTGCATGTGTGTATGGGGGACTATGTGTTCTCTGAACATTGCAAGGGCGTTTAGTTCCTTATCTGCCCAGATGTTCCACAGCTGTTTGAAAGTTTGGGCCAAGACCTCAGACTCTGGGGAAGGGAATGACTTCCCAGAGGAGCTTCTCTCCTTTTTCCTTCTTTTCCATAAACATTACTGTTTATCGCTGGCCTTGCAGCCACACACACAAAACACAGTGGGATGCTGAGGGTATTATATAGACAGGGGAGGCTGACCACTTTCCCACAGACAGAGCCTGAGTGCTCCGTCTTACCTGAAGACGAGGATGCTTGGAACCGTTATCCATGTTGCCCTGCCCTTTCTACGTCATCTCTTGAGAACAAAACACCCCTTCCCTCACATAAATCCTTCCTGCCCTAGTATCACCTTCCTGATAAATGTTTTCCTATTCTCACAACTAACACAACGCTCCAACAGCACTTAGCATAAGCCTTTAACACTCAGCCTCGGGACTTTCTCCTCCCTGAGGGTTTCTGGAGGATGGACGGGACTCAAGCATCTCTGCGCCTGGTGTAAGACGTGGTCCTCCACAAGAGACTCTGCATGTTTGGGCATGTGAACAATGTCAAGTTTCAGCTTGAGTAAGGGACACGCCAACACTGTGAGGTTTCAGAGGACACACACCTCTGCTTAGAGATCACGGACCCCATGGGCACCTTGTTCATAAATTATTCTCGTAGTCCTAGTCTGGAGGTTATCTGCATGGCTGCCTTTGGGATTCGGGCAGTGGACAGACAACTCTAGGGCAGCTCAAACATCAGTGCTTTAAAGCAGCTGTTCTGGAATCCCAGAACCAATGCAGCCAAATTACAATACTACACACTTGGCCTTTGAGCCTTATGGGGTTTGAAATTGTAGAAGCATTCTAGGTAAGAAATTTCCAAAAGGTAGGATGTTTCCGGTTTACAGTATCTAACATGCAGTGCACCAGGAAGTCTCTGGGTTTAAATCAAAGAGGGATGCCTAGGTGTGCCAGCTGCTAACACTAAAAAGAAAAGCTTTTTTTTTTTGTCTTCATATCTCTCTTTATTTTTTCACTAACTCCCTGAGGTTGGTAGAACCAGATTCTTCCAGGTGGGAATGTGGAGTTTATTAGGAATGTCTTTATGTAAGTTTACACAATAGAGAAATGAAAGCTGGTTTTACGATTGGTATAAAGACTTGAATAATCTTCATGGATAGACTGCTTCATTTTACAACCGAGGAGAGTAAGGCTCAGAGACAGCCAGTACCATGCCTATGGAGGCATGGGGAATTAAAGTCAGAGTTGTAATTTTCACTCCGAGTTAACGAATATTCCGTAAGACTAACCCCTCTTCCCTTGGGCTTTGACTGCCCAACACTTGAAAAAATAAAAGTAAACCTTTGTGAGAGAGTGTGAGGGGAAGTGTCCCTTGGTGTTACCTCCAGAGTCAGAGGAGAGGCCTTGATCAAAGTGAGTGAGTCTCCGCCCCTGCAGGAGCAACCTCCACAGCATCTGAGATACTGAAGGACCACTTTTTCAAACCCTGGCCAGGCAAGCCTTCCACCAAGAACTTCGCTCAGGACCCTTCTCCAGGCCTTCTCTCCATCGGCCAATAGATGCCAATTAATTTCATTTACATCCACTTATTTTAGTGAATCAAAATTCAGCAACCATAGCACCCATTCCTTAGGCCACCCGTGCACTCTTCTGTCCTCTCACGGGTGGCCTAGGATGTTGGTGCCTTGATAATCCAGCAATTTCTACTCTTTTGTCTTTGTCACCTATCGCTGGAACTGCCCAGGGTCCACACATGCCAGATCCCTACCTCCATCGTTGTCCTTGCTGTCTCCACAGGCAGTTTCCATGGATGTGTCACAGCCAGCTCCTCTCCAGCCCAGCTGGCAGACACAGTGCCACCCATTCAGGTCCAGGGTACATCTGCCATTTCCATTGCACAAGCCAGGACAGCCCTCTGCAAGACAAAGCAGAGAGTCAAGGACTGGTGCCCGACAACTGCCACCTCTGCGCTCACGCTACACCTGCTGCTTAAATGCTGCTTTCAAATCTACCAGTCTCAGCAGCCTGGGAGGCCGGCGCCACGAAGGACCTTCACTTTACAGAGAAGGCAACAAAGATTCAGAGAGGGAAGGAGACTTACTGAGAATATGATCAGAAGCAGCAGGGACAGGTCTGGAGCCTCAGCACCTCCACTAACACCTCCCCTGTTTCACAAGTGACGAAGTGCTGTTAGTGGATAAAGTCCGACAGCATCTGACCAGAGAGGTCTCCCATCTATGCTTGACCCTTGCTCACGCTCCTGTGCTTGGTCACCTTGTATCTTGGCCTACAACTCACAGAGACCCTCCTGCCACTGCCTCTTGAGTGCTGGGATTAAAGGTGTGTGCTACCACACTTGGCCTAGAGGTATACTTTTTTTTAAGTTCTTGCAACTAGTTCAACTTTAGTGGACATTAGGGCTTTCATTTATTTGGTCTTATTTTCTTCTAGACAAGGTCTTTGCTTTGAGAAAGCAGGTTCAGACCCTTCTAGTACCATTGTGTTATACTACACTTTGAAAGGGGCTTTGTACCAGAGACGCTCAGGAGACTCACAACATAGACAAACTCCTGCTGGCCTCAGGTACAGAAGCAGGTCCATGCAGGCTGCTTCCAAGCTGCTCATCTCTGTGTCTAGCTGCCTGCCACTTGCTAAGCATCTTCTGTGGACTAGCTCAGGCCTAGAGCTGGCTGGTGTCTAACGGTATTCTGGAGGAGCAGGTACCCTACCAAAGGATAACATAAAATGTTCTGGAAAGCAGAGACCTGAACCTATGACTGAGAAGATGTGGATGAACTCATCGAGATGAATAGGACAACACTTACTTCTGCTCTGACCACACGGTAAGGTGGGGACTTTTTAGTACTAGTCAAGTAGACTTACAGGTTTTTGCTTTTTTTTACTACCTTTTCCAACCCTGCACAGTCTGTGGCTCAGAAAGTAAAAACTATTGCCATGCAAGACTCATGACCTGAAAACAAGGACTGCATGCTTTTATGTGTGCGCGCACGCACACACACACACACACACACACACACACACACACACACTAAAAAAAAGTGTAGGAAATCTATGTGTAAGAAAATGCTAAATTTCCCAGCTCACTTTAGTTCTATTCTTTCATTTGGATTATTTTCATTTCTGTCATTTCACTTGAGTCCTCATTTCCATCATGGGCAAACCTCTTCCTTGAGTGGCCATCAAACTATGCTGTCCTTGGCTTCCTTCTCACCTCTGCTCCAGCCTGGACTCCAGGGAAGGCATGGGTGTGAACAAACTTCCTCAGCTGGAAAGCTTATCGTGTTTTACTGTAATGAGCCACAGTAAATTGGTTGTAAATTAAATATTCTGCCATGAAACCAGGGAAAATGAACTGAATACCTTTTGAGTGGTTGTTTTCTCTCTCTCTCTCTCTCTCTCTCTCTCTCTCTTTTTTGACAGGCTCTCACGTAGCCCACATTGACTTCACACTTGCTATGCAGTTGAGGGTGACCTTGAACTTCTGATCTTCCTCATTCCCTCCCAAGTGCTGGGATTACAGGTGTGTGCCACCCTGTCCGGTTTCTGCAGTGGTAGTGACTGAGGCCCGAGCTTCAAGCATGCCTCATCGGATAGCTGAGCTATCCGTATCTGTGGCTCGCTATTTTTATTTTTAAAGGGACAGCAAACATGACTGTGGCTGTCTACTGTCAACCTGGCCTACAGAGACGCTCATGGGCAGCTGCTCAAGCAGAACCTGAGACTGGTGCTTCAAGGACCTTAAAAATGCATATTAAAATCAGCACACAAAGATTAAATAACATTGCGGCTCAGGGGACTTTGATAGTTGACTCTTATTCCAACAAAAAGCAAATGTTTGTTTCCACTTGAGACAGTCAATGGAGCTGCCAACAAGTCAATACAGCCACTGTCCTTTTCCCTCAAAGGAAGAAACCCTGGTCCCATGTGTCCTCAGGGAGGGGTCACACAGAAAATTTAGAAGGAAACGTAGAGTGGCCATCCTCAAAACTGACCACGGAGAAATCTGGACCACCGGGTACCAGAGACAGTGGGTGACACGCAGAGGACTGCTCCGCATTCTGACTAAGTTGCCATGGTCAGTCACCCAGAGTGATCTCAGGCAGCAGAGCTGCTCCTGTCTTTCAGTTAGTCTCACTGAAAGTTTTGCTCACCTGGCCAGGGACTGCTTTTAATTAAACTGCTCATATTGGGATTAATCTTAGAGAAAGAAGGGTGAAAGCTTTAAACACACTAAGGGGTTCTTTTATTTTGCTGTAAGGTTCAGCATCTCATAAGATGCAGAAATGACTGTTTGTTTGTGAATACAAGCTTGGGAGCCGCACCAAAGGCCAGCTCTGTGACTCAGTGGCCATGGAATCCAGCCATGTTATTAAATTCTTAGAACTCCAATATTATAACTCCAATATTATAACTCTAATAGCCTAATAACATAGGAGCATTAGGAGGGTTCAGCACGATGAGGCATGCGTGGTGCATGCGCCTGGTAAACAGCCAGAACGGGGCAGAAGAACGCTCCACGTACCCTCACCTTCTCTCTGTCTGGGGAAGTATGTGCACAGATAGGGTGTATACTTGCCTGAGTTGCTGTCGTAAGCACAAGCAGGGCTCACAGAAAGGCAAGACAGAACACGAGGGCAGTTATTTAGATCAAAGCCCACAAAATCTGTTGTGTAAAGCCTCAAACAGAAAGAGTTGCCCCTTGTGAGCTTTAAGGAATCTGTTATAATCACTTAGGTTCGGCCGCTGCAGTGTCAAAGTAGGGGCATGCTCTGATGTGCACAGTGTATTCTAATAAAACTTTATTTATAAAAATTCGTGATGAGGTAGACTTGGTTTGTAGGCTGTAAAATTCTGGTAGATGCTTCGGGACAGTGATGACAAAGATAGCTGCCATTTGATTAGGTCTTCCATGGCTTGCCCCTGGCTAGGTGTTTAAAGGTGTGACTTTTGGGGCCAGAGAGATGGCTCAGTGCATAAAACACCTTGCTTGTGCAAGTGTGAGCTTCTGAGTTTGGATCCCCAAAACCCACACAAAGCCAGACACAGTAACCTCACTGTGCCTACTTAGAGATGGAAGTTGATGGTAGGTTGAGACAGGAGGATCCCCAGAAGCTTGAGAACCAGCCAGCCTGGTGTATGCAGTGGTGAACAAGAGTCTCTGTCTCAAACAAGATGGAAGGTGACAAGATGGATAAGCAACACCTGAGCTTATCCTCTGGCCTCTGCAAGCATGTTGTGGCTTGCATGTACCCTTATTCACACACAAAACCTGGCTCTCTCTGTGTGAGAAAATACACACAACTAAAAAAAAGAAACATTTTTCCGGATTTTCTAAGAAGTTCCAGTTTCACACCATTGGTTTCAAGTTTTTAACTGAAAGGCGAAACCTGTTTTGTAGCTGTGGGGACTCTGAAGGCATCTTGTATCTTAACTGGGTTTTCTTTTTGTGGGAAGATCATTAAATTAGCCCTGGACCTCAGTTTTGATATCTGTATATATAAAAGAGGCACTGAGAGGATCAAGTGACATGGTACATGCCAGCTACTCAACCCAGTAAGCATGGGAGCTGGTTGTTCAGCACCGAAAGGAGGGGCATTTAGTATAAAGAGTCATTAACATTAGGTTGGTTTTAACTGTGTATTAATTTCGCCAGGAACTGCACTCACTGGAGAGTAACCCTTTGCTGCTCCAAACTGTGCCACTGTTTAGGCCTCATAAATGTTAATCTTTCTGAAGTGAAGAGGTACCCTAGTGACAGGGTTCTGGGGTCACCACGCCCTACTGCTTCCCTAGCATGTTGTCCTTCTGGTGACAATTATTCTGGTCATTGATTAATTTTGCAATTAGTTTAATGGTCTTACTCCCTCTCTTAGAATGCAGACTTCAGAAAGGCAACCTGGGGATTCATCCAGTGCCTTCACACAGCACGAACTCACCACCCACTTGCTGAAATGAATCAATAGACAGAACTGGGTTCTGACTCTTCCCTCTTGATCGGTAGGAGTTGAGAAAGCTACCTTCCCTGTCTTGACCTCAGTTTCCTGATATATAACATGAATGATCCATTAGGTGCCTCTAGCAAAACTGACTCAATGAAGAAGGTCAGAACATCAGATTCAATCAGCTGGTTAATAAATGCAACCCATTTTATTATAACGCCATTTTGTCTGCATTTTCTGTTCTGTGCTTCTTTACCTTACTGTGTCTCTGGAAAGATTTAAACTTAAATGTAATATATATTTTTTTGAAACAGGTTTCACTAAGTAGCCCAGGCTGGCCTTGGGCTTGTGATCCACCTGACTCAGCCTTCAAAGCGCTGGGATGACAGGTTTGTGCAGCCACCTCTGTTGGCACAAGATCTTAAACACCCATTCTTGTAAGGAACTCTGTGAAGGACTGGTGGTAAAGCATCTTCACAAGCTACAGGGGCTGGATGTGGGACTCGGTTAGGAGACTGCTTGCCTAGCATGCACGGGGCCCTGAGCTCTGTCCCCCAGAACTGTATAACCTGGGTGTAGTTCCTGTTCATGAGAGGTGGAGGAAGTAGGGTCAGGAGTCTAAGTCATCCGCGGCTACTGAGAAAGTTTCAGGTAAACCTCAGCTAACAATCCCATCTTAAACAACCACAACTACTACCAACACCAAACACCAAACATCTGTGGTCAAGCAAGTTAGAAACCATTTCCATTCTTATCTGAGTCACACTGAATGCCAATAACCTTACTACAGAAAACTGCATATTTGATTGTCAGAGCATTTTCTATCTTGGTCTTGGGACTCATTTTTCCTGTATTGCTATTAAAGCCTCTTCCATGGCACCCCTCTTGGGTTCTTGTGAATTCCTCTGTACATACTCAGTGCTGCTCAGAGGCACCCAGGGGAGGGACACTCTTAATACTGAACCCCAGGGACACTTTATCCACAGTCAGTTTCTTCAAATGAACCACCTTCTACCCCGAGAACCTGCACCGTCTCTTTGGTTTCAGAGGGGCCTGTGAGTAGAATAAAGTTGGTTCCCTTTTACTCTACAACTTGCTTCTGGTGCCCATCAAACCCCCAAGAGCAAGCAGGAGAAAGCCTCCTCCAGGGTGACTTGCTGATTTTCTTAAAGCAACATGCCCATCCTTCCTCATGGCAGAAGCTCATTAATTCCACAAGCCCTGAAACTCATCAATAATTCAGAGAGCCCGAGTGACATTAACAATCCCCTACGGAAGGTCTCACACCAGGCATTTGCCAGAGCCAAAATAATGTAGCTCTAAGATTTAGAGAAAAGCTAAGCTTTTCAAAAGAAACGATGCCCTTTAAGTGACAAGGGAGCACTTCATCTCAATATCCCCTTTGCAGCTGAACAACGTCAGCCATGGCCACGAGCCTTTCTGAATCTTGCAGAGTAGCAGTCAGCTATGCAGCATGGCTGCCACCTACCAAATGTCCTTCTCCCCTGTGTTTGGTCCTCTTGCACTTTTTCATCTCTGCATTCACCTCCCTACACAAGATCAACATCTTTTCTCATCTAGATGATATCACTGGTCTAACTGACCTCCTTGTGTCTAATATTCTCCCCCAATCCCTTTTTCACAAAATGGCCTAGTGGGAGCCTTCCAAATCACAAACGTCTGCCATCTTGCTCTTTTAAGACCTTCGGTAGCTCTCTTTGACCCCACGTCAAATTCCCCAACCTGTAAGCCCCTGCCTGGAATGGCGAGGGTCTTCTTTCTAAGTGATTAGCCCTTATCCCACCTGTTGGAGTTTTTGATGCTTACATTAGAGCAGGTGGTTTGAGAAAGGATGTGGGCTGCTTCTTTCCTAGGGAGGATACATGTGGCATATGTGATTTGGATATAAAATATTGGAAATTATGAAATAAAGAAGTCACCTAAAGGGTGACTTATCATGACAGAATATAAAATGTTGGAAGTCCAGATCCGACCAGAAAGTCCACACCTGCAGAAAGTCCACACCTTTGGCTTCACTATGTCCCTGAAGGACAACCCAGATGAGCCACTAAACTCCCTCAACTTCAGCTTCCTTATTCAACAAAAATGGGCAGCATTAGTTCTGTTTTTTTGTTGAAAAAAGTTAACAGTAGTCAAGGCTCATGGTTGTTAAACATTTCACACAGTAGGGAGCAGTCTACTGAATAATGATTCCATTACGAAGTTTTTTGTTTTAATGTTTTTTGACATTTTGATGGTGACAGTGTACTGATTCCCAGGAGGCCGCTGAGATACATATATTTCCTGCTGGTATGATTTTATTCTCAGTAAAGGCCAGCGTATTAAAGTCAAGGAACCTTATCCATTTAGTTGGATCCCAGTAATACACTGGTTGTTTCGGCAAGGCTGACCCAGCTGACAAGCATTTGGTCATGATTGGTCCCTGTTGTCTGAACGCGAACTATCCCCCATAGACTCTTATCTTTGAACACGTGTTACCCAGATGTTTGGGAACCTTCTGGAGGTGGAACTTCATTGTAGGAAAGTGGATCACTGGTGTTTGGAGCCTGGCTCTGCTTCCTGTCTTTTCTCTACTTCCTGCCTGCTGACGTCTACTTCCTGACTACTTCCTGTCTATTCTCTACTTCCCGACTGCTGCCGTAATGTGGTTAGCTGCCTCACAGTCTTGCTGCCACATTTCCACCATGACAGACAGCATCCCTTCACACTGTCCGCTAAAATAAACCCGTGTCTCCCTCAAGCTGCTTCTCGTTAGGTATTTGGTCATAGCGATAATAAAAGTAGTAAGGTTCTCCCAAACCTTTTCCTTAATTTTTTAACATTTGCCGTTCTCTCTTGCAGAAAGCCAGTTTACCCTTTCCTCTGACAATCTCAGGTGTTAACCCCAGCTCAGTCTTTCAAGTGAAGGAAGAGAACAGGAATACAGTAACACAGCGCAGCTTAAATCTGCTGTGCAGCGTTCCTGCCCAGGTACTAGTGCTCGGTAATCACTGCTTCTCAGCATCCTTGAGCTGACCTTGTGAGGCAGCCCAGCCACCATGCTCATTTTACAGAAACATACGTAATAGTGACGTGACTTGCCCGAGGTCACCCTGGCTACCACGTGTTCGAGCTGATTCAATTCAAGGTCCGATTACAGAGCACACATTCCTGACCAACAAGCACACATATTGTGCTGGGTAGCGTGTTTAGACCCGAGTATTAAAAGCTGTGACATGATGTTTCTCCTTATGAAGTGCTGGGTCTTTTAGAAGTCTCAACCTGAGCCTTATTCTTAAAGCTATGGGGTCTCTGTGGAGAATTAGACATCATCTAGGCCACGGAAATGTCCCAAATATTACAAATCGCCTTTCCGTTAGAGAATCCTCTTCAAAGAGCAAACTTACCAAAGCCAGGCCTTCTCTGTAAAGGAAAACAGCACGCGGTAGACCACCCAGTCCCCAGGGCTTCAGTCTAGCTCTTGTGTCCAGGGCCTGGCATGTGTACCTAGCACGCAGTGGATGCTGCACTGTGACTGTTGCATGGAGGGACACAACAGTCACGGAATGAAGTCCTCAATAGTGTGTTTTCTTGCTCTTGAGCCTCTTCCTTTTGCAGGCCACCCAGGCTGGTTTTCAGTGTCTGAGTTCTGATGGGCCAGAGGGCCATAATGAATGGGTGGGGTGACATGAGGTGGGGTGGAGAGGGTGAAAGGCGTAGGGGGGGAGGGTGCATGGGTGATGGGAGGATAACAATACAATGGTAATGTCACAGACAGATCTAAGTGGCTTGGGCAAAGAACGATGTTCTGGGTCTCTTAACCACCCTGTGACCCCCAAACCCACCCTCACTAAGTAATGGATACTGTGACAAAGCGGGGGTGGGGGTGGGGGCGGGGCAGCATGTAGACACGTCATGCTGATGGTGTGTGTATATACATTTTATATGCACATTTCTTCTTTTACTGTCACACACAAACACAGACACAAAGACAACAGGAACATAGAGGAAGACCATACCTTTAACTACCCTATCCAGATAGTGAGCTTGGGAGATAAAAGACAGGACGTTTAAGGCAGGATCAAGGAAGTGCAGTACTCTCTGCCACGTAACCATGCCAAGTGTCAGGGAAACACTGGGGGAGGGGGAGGTCAGGGTGGTGCCCAATGTTTGGGACAGGCCTCTGCCATGGTGGGAAAAACAAAACCAAAGACAAAATGACGTGGGAGAGAAGGAAGGGGAGCAAGCACATTCTCCATGAAGAGCCAGAAGGGATGGGTGGTCAACTCATTCTGGGATCCAGGCATTTGCAAATGTGATCGTATAAACAGAAGACATGTGGAGAAGGGCAACAGAAGAAACAAGTCTGGGACGCTGCGCAAGTGGCCACACTCCTGCTCTGTCAGGTTCATTGACATTCACGGGAAATTACAGCTAACCCCTTTGTCTACCCAGAGCCAACCTCCCTCCAGGGGAAGCGGCTCTACTGACAAGTGATCTGGTGGACAGGTTCCCGAGAAATTAGAGGTTAGAGATAGGTGAACTTTGCATCATTTCTGCTATATGCTAGGGTCCTAGGTGGAGACGCTGCTAGCTTGTCTATCTGGCATTTTAAGATCGCCTGGAAACATACATGTCTACACAGACTCACATGCAGAATGTTGGGTGTGCCCAGCAAGATGCACCTCTGCTTCGTGCATCTTACGAAGGATGTGAGGCACAGGGCGATGGAGGTCACCGTGAAAAGTAGGAAAAGGAAGGGGAGACCTGGCCCCTTCATAACTCAAAAGACGGGATGATGCACGCTTGGTTTTCCAGTGGAGGGGCTATTTGAATTAAATGGGAATTTAAGGTCTGGCCTATCATGAGGCTACATCTACGTGCTGATGCTCTGATCCACAAACCCAGGGTGCGCACCTGAACTGTGGGTCTGGATGCTCAGTACAGGCCTGCTCTCTTCAGTCCCAGCCCACAGCAAAATGCGTTCCACCCTCCTCATCTGCATGACAGAAGAGGCTTCCATTTCCAGCTCCTCTATGCCTCTTCTTCTTGTGTTCTCACACAGGGCAGGCAGAGGGGTAGTCGCCTGAAGCAACAGATGCTTCCAGCTAGGCTGTGCGCTGTCCTCAGCTTGATTTCCCATGAGACTCAAAAGTCCCGGAGACAGGACTGAACTATATTAGAGAGGCTTTATCTGGAAGCCATATGATTGTATAAACTGTAAGAACAATTTTCCTCACTTCATAAAAAAGATAGATAGGTACTATTGCTATCTGTCTATCTATCTATCTATCTATCTATCTATCTATCTATCTATCTATCTATCTACCTACCTACCTATCTATCTCTTTACAACAAAATACTGGTAGATGAGCCTCTGTTCTTAGTTCATGCATCAGTGCAGTAGCTGTTGTGATGAAATATGGAGCAGAAAGCTGCATATCCATGTGAAAAATTTGGAACAGGTGATTTGACAAGGTGGGTATACTTCTGTCTATTAGAGGTGCTGTGGGGCCTGTTCAGCGGTAGGATATAAGGCGGCACTGTGAAGGAGAATGGCTTTTAAGCAGGAGTGAATACACAAAGCCATGAAATGGCAAACATAGGGACCACCCAGATGAAAAAATGAAGTATGGGGAGAGCCCATCTTAAAAACAGCCAGGAGGTCTCAGGCCAAGAGAGGAATTTCACCGGTTCTTGGCTCATTTGTGTCTTTAGTTGTGCATGAACTTGTTCATCTAAATTTGCAAAGTAGTCTCAAGTATTGTAGACGTCACCTTGCATGGTGTCCCAGAGTTCTGCCATCAGAGAGCAAGGGCACATAGGATGCCCCGGCTCTGGTGGCTTTCTTAGCTTTTAAATATGAGGAGGATCCTAACCATACATGCTTCTAACAACTCTAAACTCTGTGACAGAATGTGTGGCACAGCTGTGATTTCCATTCCAAAGATGGCCAGGGTAGATGAGGCCCCATCATGGACCCACATGACCACTGTGAGGATCAAGCTTCAAGGGGGTTTTCTGAACAGAGAACATTCTTGATTGTCTCCAGACTCAGTTATTGGCTACTGAAGATTAGACACACTCCACGGGATAAGCTTCCGAAAGCCGGGGCTCACTTCTGAGACTCTTCTTTGAATGCCATTTCATTTTCAAAGACTGTATAGTAATACAGATCTCTGTTAAGTACAAATACTTGAATGCCTTTTTAAAATGCTTGCTACTATCTCCAGACCACAGGTGGGAACAGAAGCCAGCAGGAGTGACTGAGGTAGCTCAGGCTGTATTCATAGTGTGGGTTTTCAGGAGATAAGTGCGCCATTTAAAAATTCAAATCTTGAGTCCACAAATCAAAATGGGTTCACTTGCTTCAAGGACACCGCAAATCACACTGAATGGAAAAGCTGATACACCAGTCACTGCCAACTCCGAGAGTTCTCTGGGAACGGAACAGGACTTCCTTATCGTGGGCTATTGAAAACAGAAGTGACCTCTGGGGTTTTGAAGTCCAATACTGTTTACTTATAAGAGACAAATGCAGATGCTCACTCTGTTACTGCTTGAACTTGACATGAATGCTCTAGAACACCATTTGAAGTACATAATATTAAGGTGTGTAAAGAAGATAATGGCAAGCCTGTAAGTTTGTGGTATGGAACGTGGTCCGAGAGTTCACGGGATCTCCATGTCTTTCCGTCCAGGGTCTCAGGATGAAGGCTGTGGCAGCAGTGGCATCTTCCCTCAGAGGCTGCAGTCACTTGCTTGATGCTGCACAATGTCTCTTGTGCTCTTGTTATCTCTCTGTCACTGAGAAGATGGAGAAACTGACCCACTGATAGTAGGTCCTGGTGGTGGTTTTAGGTCTCTGGCATTTCTGGGACCACTAATGGGAAGATATGTTTTTTTTTTTTTTTCTTTTGTTTTTTGTTTTTCACTTGCCTGGACCCACAGGGGTTTCCATCAAAAACAACCCCCAGTAATACTGGGGCCTCTTCTTACTCCCCAGGAGTCTTGTGTTGACAATTAATAGGTGCATCACTAGTTCATGTGATAGATGAAGTAGAAATTGTCACAGCAGGTGGTGGTATTGAGGCTATGGTCACCTCAACTACTTCCAGGCAGATGCTAACTACCACTGTGATGTTCTTGTTAAGATCCAGCAAATTCATGCTCTTTTTTTTTTTTTTCTGAAGGCAGGAAGTGGTGGATGAACGGGTCAGTGGTTCTCTCCATGAGATGACTCCACAAACCTCATTTATTTTCTTCTGCTTCCCCACCCTTCCCCCACGTGCTGAAATCTCCCAGAGACACCAGTGATCGCTCACACTTTGACAGCTCTGGGTGGATCACACGTGCAATGTCCCTCTCTCTCCCTGTCCTGTCTGGCCTCAGGTCCTGTTGTGAGAGCTTTAGAGGACAGATAGCGCTAGGGTCATCCCCCAGCTGCTGACACCCCTGAGGGACTTCTGAGCCCTTGGTGAAGGACAATCTGATTACAAAGTGAAACCTGAGAGCTATCTACCATTCAAAAGTGGACAAGGCGCTTCAGAAGATTCTGTGGTTTTCTTTAAAATTCCTCTTCATCATGAAGTCTGGTTTTGCTCACCAAGTGATTGCATCATCAGGGTGCTATTTTGATCTTTACTCCCTGAAGAGGCTTTTGTTTAGGAATCAGGATTTATGTGATTGGACAGCTCTCCTGAAGCTCAGTAAATAATTCTGAATGTCTGGCATCTCCCACAATCACAGCTTTGGGGTCAAGGTTGGATTTTATAAATGAAATCAGAGGCTGGCATTTCCCACACGTGTTTTGAGGCTTCATAGATGAGAGGCACTGAGGTGAATAAAATAATCACCATAAAATTGATCCAAAATGTTAGTGT
The DNA here is from genome assembly GCF_030254825.1 of Meriones unguiculatus. Classification (NCBI taxonomy): domain Eukaryota; kingdom Metazoa; phylum Chordata; class Mammalia; order Rodentia; family Muridae; genus Meriones; species Meriones unguiculatus. The sequence continues at coordinate 82,335,396 of NC_083361.1, read as the reverse complement.
TCTCAAAGACAGGGAAAAAAATTAAACACCTTCTTAAATTTAACAGTGATTTTCAGCTTTTCTAAAGAAATTGGAGGTCAAGCCTTGGACTTACAGGATCCATAACATTCCTGGAACAGACACTTTGTGCACGAACCATATACTTGAGGAATAGGACCAAGTCAATTCATCTTACCTTAGCTTCTAGACTAGAAAAACATAGCTCCCCATATGCAAATGAGTGCCATATATGCAAAGGAGGACAACATATGCAAATGAAAGCATTAGTATTGGGAGCCCAAAAGGAAATAGAAGAACCGTCTTCTTTTGGGGGGGATTCCAGTTGAACTTCTGGGATGATGGGTATGCTATTCTACGGACAGTGGAGGAGAGGGCTGAAATTCTGTCATCACTGCACGTTCTGTGATTCGCCGAGAGAGAAACTGCCCCAAGCAATCACGTGGTTTTCCCCTGGCACGCACCGGAGACCTATCCTCTGGTGATTCCTCACAGAAGGCGTGGGAGGTGGGAGGGGCTCCGAGTGGGGCAGTGTTACAATAATGAAAAAAATACTGTCATTAAGATGCTGTTGACACATCCCCTCTTGTTCACAAAAACCAACCTTTGGGAAAAGCAAGCAGCTTCCTTGAAAGATCAGTGGGGCAAATTCTCTAAAGTCATGTCTACTGTGATAATCTGCTTTGGGAGGTGTCACCTGGGTAAAAGCGACCTTCTGCTGGACTTGGCTTGAGGAGACCAGAGCTGTCTGGGTCTTTAAGTGCTTCCTTCCTTCCTGCTGCAAGGAAAAGTCATCCCTTCCTGTTTATGGAGGGCAGCAGTGTGTAAATAAACAGACCCTCCACTGGGTGGAGGTCCTGAATCAGGGTCAAGCTTCTTCTCTGGGTTGGGAGAACTGGGTTGCAGGTAGGAACTAGCTGCAGGCTAATGACCCATTCTGGCACAGTGAACCGGTGACAAGAAAACCCTGAATGCTTCACACCTCAAAGTTTTCATGGCCGCCACCACCACCACAGTGCTCATGTGGAGGGATTTTAAAAAGGATATCTTCTTACCACTTCAACAAGGGAAGGGGGCACCTATCACTGTCTCTCTAACTTGAACCCCCATCTCCTTCTATCCTACAAGGTTGCTGACATGTACCTGCAGCCCAAGGGTGTTGGGTTTCACAGGGATGCAGCTGGCCACAGCAGAGACCCAAAAAGAGAAGGGAGCCATGCAGGGAGATTACACAAGGACAAGGAAAATGCTCATCACACAATGAGGGAATAGGATCCAAGCCCAGGGTCCTTTCATCTGAAGCACTGTGACTAGCCCATGACCTGTGCTGTGTCCTAGAACATTTGTCCTTTTTTTTTTTTTTTTTTTTTTTGATATTCATGCCTGTCAACCTTCCTCTTCTGCTACTCACGTTCACCTTGATGTATTTCTTACCTAGAGGGGAAAACTATCTGCAACCAGAGAAGAACCTGTTCTTAAAGAGAGACAACAAGGCAGGGAGGAGAGGTAAAAAGCAAGGTAGGGGTTCTTGATGCTGAAATAAATGGGACCTTCTTAAAGCCAGCCTGGTGGAGAGCTACTGCAGATAGAGCTGGCCTGCCCATAAGCCCCAACATAAATCCTCTGCCGTGAAACCGAGAGAGAATTTTCCTCCATCCTGTCATTTGACTTAGGTGAGAAGCCTTCTCTTATAAAAGGCAGGCACTTTTTGGAATTTGGTAAAGCAAGCTCAAAACTCCATAAGCAAGGGAAGGAGAACAAAATATGTTCTCCTTCTGTTCGTTCATACTGTTAGTTTCTTTAAAAATGTGTGTGTGTGTGTGTGTGTGTGTGTGTGTGTGTGTGTGCAGGGCGCCGTGGCTCACACCTTTAATCCCAGCACTCAGGAGGCAGAGGCAGGTGAACTGTCATGCGCGTCATGGAGGTCATAGGTGGTGACCTATGGTGTCATCCTTGGGAACACCATTTGAGACAGGGCCTTTCTCACTGGCCTGGAGCTCACTAGGTAGGTTACACTGCTTAGCCACTGCACTGCGGAGATCCTCATGCCTCCACCACTCCTGAGCATGGGCCACCACACCTGGCTTTGACATGGGTTCTGGGGACTGAACTCGGCCCCTACAGCTTGTGAGGCAAGCACATTACTAAGTGAGCCATTTCTTTGGCACATGATTCTTTCTTTACGTGGAAACAGACTTCCGGGTTAAGAGGCTGAAAGGTTAGTTTCCTCAGAGTAAAGGAGAGAGAGAGAAGCAGAGGCCCTTCAGACAACCAGCCTTTCTTTTCCCTACGAGATTTCCAAGACCTAGGATGACACTGTCATGGAGAAGCTGTCAAGCAGCATACAGTGAGATGGAATGGCACAGCATGCTGTGTCCCTCACAGCTGTATCAAGCAATAAAGGGGATCTGTGGGGTAAAGTGGAGGGACTCCAAGCCCTACTAAAAAACACTGCCCATCCTCTGGGCCAGACCTGAGCTGAATGTCTAGTGGACACCTGGGCACTGCCTGTACGGACTGTAGGGCAAACAGCTGGGAAGGAGAAAAATCAAGCTTCCAGCTCTTGTTTTATAAAAGTTATGTGGCCTTTTTTTCTCTTGGGTCTCTGAGAAAGAGAGAATCCACACCACTTCCCATTGTTAGAAGTGTAAAATAAGGCAGTTAAGGCCTTGGGCACAGTGCTTGTCACATCATAAATACTCAAAAATTAGAAGCCATTCTTGTTAATAAATATAACATGTGCCATAGCTGTTTATTAACTCAGTGATGTTGTGGGGGACCAAGGATGTGGAGTAATGGCAACAGAAAGAATGGATACAGAGTAAGTAGCAAAGTAGCACCATTTGCTTAAAACTCCTTTGTCTCTCAAAAGCTAGGGCTTTTCTTGCCATTTCTATGAGACCCAAGAGGTCACTTTCTGAGCTGAGAGGCACCTGGAATCCTGCCTTATAAAAGCCATGTGCTTACCATCTGATTGCAAACCCTTTCTTAAAAAAAAAAAGAAAGAAAGAAAAAGAGGAAAGGGAAGAAGTTAAAACGCGTACACAAAGCAGTTGATTCAATAAAGAGCTTTTGGTGAGTGTTCATTCCAGGATAATAAACCAAGCGAAACGTCTGGCTGTGTTTAAAATCAACAAAGCCAGCAGGAAAGGCAGAGAGACGGGAAGAAGTGATCAGCTTGTTTTTAAAGCTGCCGACAGTGCTGCTTCAGCAGGGGCTGGTGTGGAGCAGCCCCCAGAGAGGAGACAGGAGACAGATGCAGACAGGATGGAAGCCTGGGGCAGGGGAAAGAGGAATGCAGATGTGGCCTACGGGCCCTGCAGGAGAGCTTTTGCCAGGATTAGAGGCCTCTTCAGGAGGCTCTGCTACCACTAGGAGCCACACAGCCATAGAATGAAATTGCTAATGATAGCTACATATTTGGAGCATTCCACCGTGTGCCACCAAGCGCCAAGCTCTTTACTTTCATTATTCTCCCCCTCCTATAGGTTAGGAAACAAATTCGGAGAGGAGATGGCACTCGCCCATAGCTGCCATTTGATTCATCTCTGGGCAAAGAGCAGCATTGCATTCAGCTCAGGAAGGCAAAACAGCAAGACCTGCTCAGCAGCTCGATGCCACATGGGGAATGCAAGCTGGGGAGACGTGTGTTGAAAATGACAGATGGTGCATTTAAACCCAACTGATGTCTAGGAAAAGCCAGTCATAATGTCATCAGATGAAAGGACTTTTGGCATCCATCCACATGCAATGGAGGGCCAGGCTGGGCCTGAGGTGTCTTGCAGAGCAATCAAAATGCCCCGGGACATGCGCCATACCGATGGTGCAGTGCTCGCCATTCCAGCCGGGGCTGCATTCGCACTTGCCATCCCGGCAGGTCCCATGTTCTGCGCAGCGCGGGTGGCAGGCCCGCTGGTCGCACGCGGCCCCCATCCAGCCATCCTCACAGCGGCAGGTGCCCCCTACGCAGACGCCGTGGCCACCGCAGTCAGCAGCGCAGATCTCTGTGGGCAAGAAAGAAGGGCGAAGGGGCAGGGGTGGGAGGGGAGAGAACACACACTTATTGAGCCGGCTGTTGCTGGGAACAAGGGTCACACTTGGCCACCCAGTTAGGCTCTGTGAGTGGCGGGGATTCCAGGGGCCTGGCAGAGGGATCTCCATAGACAGTGACCTCGAAGAACGATCCTACGGAAGAAGCCTGCCAGTCCTAGCTTCCTCACCAGAACAGGGGGATTGAGTGGCTCCGCTCTGTTTGCTTTTCCCTATTGCCAGTCTGTCCTCGCTTTTGTGTTTTGCCACTTCCAAAGGGGACCGGCCTTCTGAACAGATGTGAGAAAAAGTCAAATTTAATTAAAAACCAGCTATGTGTGAAAACAAAGTGAGGATGAGTCCCTGTCGCCAAATGAAGTGCTTGTGGGCCTGGCGAGGACCCCATGAAAGAGTTTCCTTACAGCCTTGACTCCAGTGGAAGCAGGGAGAGAGGGAGGGAGAGAGTGGGAGACAGGGTGGGGGGTGATGGAGGCTGGGGGTGTCTGATCCACTCATGGATTTTCAGGGTTGCTCCAGATCTACGGTTTGTCCTATGATGCTGGCTTATTCTCTGCTCTTCAGATTGATGCCTGGTCCCCAACTCCAAGCACCATCTAAATGAGCTTTCAGTTCCAAAGTAAACAGCTGGGGGAGGAGGACACTTCATGGCCAGAGTGGGGCCGCCTTGTCCTTCACAAAGGCTGGTCTGTGTGGGCGCAAAGCACACAGGGCCCGATTCACAAGTCCCCTGGGCTCCAAGCCAGCAGCTGCTTCATGCTTACTGAAAGCTGAGACCAAAAGGTTTCTAAGCTGCAACTGCTTTTCAGGAAATTTGTATAGCACACACACCCCAGGATCTTCTTCTAGGCCGATGGAGGCCTAGACTTGACTGACTCATTGGCCCAACAGTCTTCCAGTGTGTGTGGAAATCCCAACAGTTTAAATTTCTCTGCAGTAGGGTTGAGTGGCACCTGCGTCAGGCTGTCTTCACCCATTTCTCCCTCGGAAGAGGCGCTGTTGGTCTAGAGGTTGTTAATGTTCTAGGTACTTTTACAAAAGGAGAGAAAGAGGGGTGGGCAGGCGTGCTTAACTGAAGACGCCTGGGGCTCTCGGCTTGTAGCCCCTGTATACCCACATAAAAGCTGGATGCAAGTGCCTGCGGCCCGAGTCCCTCGGCCAGCCAGCCTGGTCCAGCAGGCTTAGGGAGGGATCCTGTCTTAGGTGGCACATGTAGAGAATGATAGAACCGGGCACCGCCGTGAGTGCCCAGGGAAGGACAGGGCACAGAGGCTAGGTCAGGCCAGCTGGTCAGGGCAGCTCACTTCTGAATGGGCGTTGGAAGAGGTTTGTGGAGTCCTTGCCTGTTCAGCCACTGGCCTTGGGACCCTAGGATCACTTAGTTCCTCGCCCTGGGTGTCAACTCCCTCATGTACTGCTGGGGAAACCTGATGATGTCAAGTCCCTTTGCGCTCCAACAGATTCTGTGCCACAAGACCCTCCATGGTACACAGTACAACCAGCAGGTACAAGGCGTGGCTCAAGGTCTCTCCTCTAAGAAGCGGCCTGTAATCCACTGTGGTTGCCCTCTTGCTTCTTCCCAGCCCATACACTTGAAAGTGATTCCCTGTGTTACTCTCAGATCAGCAGCAGCCTCGGGCTGCATCTCCTTCCTCCTCACCTCTGTGCCCAAATGGATGCTTGTTAAATGACAGACAGATCAAGACGCCCTGTGTGACAGGCCTGAGGGCGGAAGGTTGATGCACACGCCACTTAGCCTGGCTGACTGTCCAGTGAGCCTGTCTGTCTAGCATCCCTACAAGATGGGACTGTGGAGCTCCATGCCACACAGCCAGCTGCTCTCCAGGGTGGCATTTCCCTCAGACAACATCTTACACTTTCCTAAAGACAAAGAGTAACAATCTTCAGGTCCCACACCCCTGTGGGTCCTGGGTAGGGTCGCATCTCTGAACCTCCATCTATTTACACACACTCAAAAGGGCAGTGACCTCCTGGTGCCACTGGGGGCTGGCTGAGCACTCTGACACAGAAGAATAACTTGGCAATTGTTTGGGTTTGCCCAGCACTTTTTTTCCAAGTGGCAATTGATGGGGTGAAAGTAAACAGCAAACAGCACTTCTGTTCACTGAGGTGTGAACCTGGAGACTATGCAGCAGCTTGGGCCAAAGCTGTGGGGTTTTAAGCAACAGGGCATGGGGCGGAGGTGGGGGTGGGGGGTGGGGAGAAGGGGGTGGAAGAGCCCAGAGCAGAAAAGGCAGGCTATGCCCTCCACTTGCATTATGTACCTTCAGGTCTTAGCTTGAGGTACAGTCATCTTTGGTATCAAAGGAGATTGGTCCCAGAACCATTCTGGAATACCAAAACCCACAGATACTCAAGTTCCTTATATAAAAGAGCAGAATGTGCTCATTTAACCTCTATACTTAAATCACCACTAACTTAGGGTCATGCCCAAGCAACCCTGTTTATGGTTGTTTGCTGTATTGTTTAGGGAATGATGGCAACATCTGTATTCCGTATAGATCCAACTTTTGTTTCTAGGTTTCAGTTGATCAAATCTCCGGGTGCAAAAGCTATGAGCACAGAACATGGGCTTCACTTTGGAGCTTTATTGATTAGTCTGGAAGCAGTGCTGACTGCAGACGTCAGGCATGCCGGCCTGGTGACCTGCTCTGAGCTTCCTTTCCTTCTTCTGCATGGTGGGGGTGCTGAAGGCCCCACTCCAGAGGTGAATGACCTAGGAATCAGTGGATTCCCACTGATTCACAGCAGTGACTTCCCACGCACGCCTACCCTGAGCCCTGTTGCCTAGTGCTGGAAAAACACAGGCCAATAAGATATGGTTCTGCCCCAAAGAGAGCGTGGTCCATATAAAACACAAACTGATATTGGCATTCTAAAGATTATTCAATATATACATATAGCATATGCAGCTGTATATAAATATGTATGTATTCATATGCAATCATTATTAATGTCTGCATGTCTTTGCTTACGTATGATGGATTAAAACCATGGACCTAAGGAGGAGAAAGACCCAGGATTTACCCATGGCTTTGCCATTTACTGACTGAATAAATCGCACCACATTATACAATCCATTGAGCCTCACTTTGCATTTCTGTAAAATAGGGGTGATAATTCTCACTTCACTACTCTCACGGGCCTGGTATTAGATCAAATGAGGTAATGTGGGGGAAAGATATTCTTGATTTAACACTTCTATTACGTTTTACACCTTCTGAAGCACGCTTCACATACGGTTTCTCACTAATTCTGACAACCACGTTGTAAGAACACCTTGTCACTGTCCTTAGAGATGTGGTTTCTGAGAGCTGCGGAGTCTAAGGTGCTTGATAAGCTGTGGCATTTGCCTTGCTTTGGCATCCTTGCAACAATGGAGTCCTGCACAACAGGCGTTTCTTTAAGGGAAGCCTCAGACCCAGCGAGACACGTACCCAGGGGAGTTTCCTCAAAGATTCAGCAGATCCCTCTGACCCACTTCTGGCCACCGTGTTTCTTTCTTGTTACATCCAAGTCCAATCCTGGGTGTCCGTGACAGGAAATGGGGTGTTCCAAGCAGAGCTCCCAGGAGGATGCTGCATTTTGTTCTCTGCGTGCCGTCTGACCTGGCCATCTAAGGGCTACACTTCCTTGCTGGCTTATGCTGGACATGTCCTATCATCCAAAGCTGCCTGGTGGCTGGGTCCCCCCTCCACGGGCCCTTTACAAGCTGGGTTGTGAGCTCCTGCACATTTTAATGGAAGGGGCCCAACCCAGGCAACCTTGATGTTTATGGGGTGCTAACTGATGGTAACACAGAAAAGCCTGTTTGACTGAGTGGAACGAACCCTCAATGCATGATGGGAGTAGAAAACCTGAAACGCCACTTTACCATTTGGTGTCAGATTGTAGTCCCTATTTTTTTCCCCTCAATACTTTGATTTATTATTTTTGCCCTTGAAATAAAAGGAACTGTTTTATTTTTCCTTCTCAGATTCTGCCTTGACATTAAAGCAGATAAAGCTTCACAGAGTGCTTGGTGAGAACCAAACAGGACAATGCTCTAGAATGTGCTTTGACGGCTCATATGCCATTTACATAACAGAAACGGTCTTCTATGAAAGTGGGTCACAGATCCTCTCTAAATCTCAGGTTTCTTTTTTCTAAATGGGGGCGGGGTGGTGCTGGTATCAGCCACTTTAAAGAGTGTTCCGGGACTCACTCGTGCCTGGGCAATTTCCTAAGTGCAAAGCTGACAGTGAGCTTGAAGATCTAAACCGGACGAACCCTGCTTTTTTATCCCCTGGGAGCTGTATTCCGGCACCACAGATGGATGTAACCTAAGTCCATTGGGTTAGAAGAGTTGGCATGCCCCAAAGTGAGGACCCTAGCATAGAGTCTATGGCTGGTACAGTCAGAACATGACAAAATTCCTATGTGTTTTTTATTTAGCTCCTAATTAAAAAGGAAACAAGATATGGCCAATGTAGCTGAGTCAAAAGATCAGTGTGAATGCTGGTGTTTGTTTCACACCTAATGTAAGAGAACATGTGGTAATGGCTGTTTGACTTTTGTGATCAGAACCAGAACTTTCTGCCTGAATGTGGAAGGCCCCAGGGTCTGGAAGAAATCACACCATCAATAGGGTAGACTTGGCTTTGGATGTGATTAACCAAACTTCCCAGCTGGGGGCCCTTGGGAAAATTCCTTAACCTTACTCAGCCACAGTTCTGTACTTCTGAAATGGGGAGAGTATTGACAATGCCCGCACGACAGCAAGAACTGGAGAACTGAAGAAAATGGTTCACACGAGAAGCTCAGACACAAACTGCTGTGAGCAGGACTGACTGATGGAGACCTGGGACAAAATTGGTATCAGCATGGTACCAAGCTGCACAGGAGCAGTGTCCAAAAGAATGGAAGGGTCTAGCTTTTATCCATCTTGGCTCCCTGACACTGGCACAAGTATGACATAGTTTGGCTTTTCCGTAAAGATTTATCAAATAGAGAGATCTAAAAAGTGCTTCCTGGAGGAGATATATGTCTGTCAACTCAATCCCATCTCAGGGACATGGTATTCAAAAGTTACCATCAAATACATTCAAACAGAGGCTCAATATTCTAGGTAGATAAGCTCTCCAATCTTTGTGAACTCTGTAATTGTTAAACATCTCAGTCCATACAGTTGCAGATCCAGCTTCCTACATGCCACCACCTGAACTGGACCCTCTACCTCCGTGGCGTGGAAGGAAGTGGACCCTTGAGGAAGAGGTGAAAAGGCTAAGAAAAGATGTAAGAGTTGGTTACTGCTAATTATGCCCCAAAGTGTACACATCAGGGAAATGCCCCAGGCTCCTCTCATTAAACACTAATCTTCACACAAGCCAAGCTGAAGCCTGGGACCTATCACAGTTGCGTTTTAATTTGTCTGGACTTACTTTGCAATCCCGTTCATTAAAAGAGCTGGAAGGTGAGGCTGTGTCTTTACCCTAATGGGATAGATTTATGCATAATTTCCTCATGGCGTATCATCTACCTGGAAAGATGCAGACTGACACAAACTGCGGGTAGAGAAGGCTCCCTACCCAAATGCCTGAGCACTCCCATTGAAGAAGAAAAATAAGACGAAAGTGGTTTTGAAATTCCTCGTGTGTGGAAACAGAGTGTGCCCTGTGTGGCCTCCAGGAAGTCTTCAGTATGTCTGTGTTAAGCAATGAGATGGGTAATAAGAAAAATGGTTCTATTTTGCTTAGGACCTGAGGTTTTGAGAATGACCTTAGAAGTATCAATAGAGGGCTTAATAGTTTAAAATGTTTTGTGATAGCATTTTCTGTTTAGTTACTTGTCTTGGAAGTCTTGGCAGATGTCCAAGCTGCGCTAGCCAGCATGTGAGTCTAAATGGGAAAGGGACAGAATGTCTCAGTGTTCCTGAGTTATTGATGGTCACACACATCCTCCCTGAACAAGTTGGGAGGATGAAGTTCTTTGCTCACTGGTATATTGACTAGAAGGAAAGATGACTGTCTAGCCTACCTTTCTTGGTCTATCAACTGGGATCAGGTTGAGATAAGGCCCCTGACGCAATCTGACAGTGTTTTGTGAGTCTAAATTGTTTAGTAGACCATTGCTTGAGTTAAACAACATGACTGCTAAACTGGAAACCAAGTCTGCTTCCTCACTCTAGCCCAACCCCCATTAGATTAATCCCTTTCTTTTTCCCTTATCCATCTGCCCAAACATCAGACCATCTGTCTGTCTACCCAGCTACCTCACCATTTTACATGTCAGCATCCGCCCACCCAGACCATGTGATTCAAGCGAGTTGTTTCATCTCTCTATGCCTCAGCTTTCTCAAAAAAAAAAAAAAAAAATTATTCAAAATGAGATATAGACACCAAGACCTCAGGCTCATAGACTAGTTATATGAAGCCTGAGAAAGGTGTGTCATATTCTTGCCACCTTTTATAGAGTAAACAGTTATTATGAGCAAGCAATCATGTCGTATACTGGAAATAGCCAGACGAAAGGAGATTAGAAAACCGGAGGAGAAAAAGGACATGGCATTCCACTGAGGTGTCTTTGAACAGTCTGTGAGCACTGAGTCCAAAGTGTAATTGGAGGGACGAGCTTTGTGGGATGTTCCTCTGTTGATCACAGGAATACACGCAGAGATACGTGGGGCACAGGCTGGGCAAAGGGGCACCCAGAATAACGGGGGAGGACTTACGCAAGGGTGTAGCACGTCGGGGAGCAGGAGGCAAGACTCTCTGCTAAATGGAGTGCTGGTTAATAGATGTGGGCACTCGCCCTTCTGTGGACCGAGCAGTAGGGCTCTCAGAGTGTGTGGAGAGCTGTGGCTGGATGGTATGGGAGAGGCTGTCCATCATGCTCACGATGCAAGAAGCCAGCTGTGTGTCCAGAGACAGTGAGTGGCTGCGGAGGGCATGGGGATTGCAGGGTGCAGAAACAAGGGAGCTACGAGTGGTGAAGAAAGGCAGCAGGAGGGCTGAGGACCCTGGGAGGGGCAGAAACAGGAGGAGGGCAGGCCAGGAGAGAGCTGAAGGTGCTTTTTGGGTGCATGTTGTCACCAGGAGTTCCCCTTACACTGGATGTAAAGTCAAGCAAGGAAGAGCAGAGGACTCTGAGGAGCAGCTTTTGTGGTTACAGCACGAGAAGGCACCTCAGAAATCTAGTGGAGCTATAGACAAGAAGGCAAGGCCAGAAGGAAGACGGTGCTTTGCCTTACACACATGGTGACATATGTGCTTGAGCACAATCTCGTCAGCTACCTCAGAAAATCGATCATGTAGAGTCATTTATGCAAATGGCTCCAAGAGAACAGCCACCATACTTTGTGGCCCCTCCTCTGAGCTTCTGCAAGGGTTCTTCCTATGTGGGGCTCCTCTGGTCCAGCTACACAGGCTCAAGTCTAAACATGCTCCAGTTCCAACACTGGCTCCCCTGCGTCCCCTTCCTTTAGTCCTGGCTGGAAGCAGTCTTCTTGGCTCCCAGGGCTCCAGTGCGCCCCCGCGTATGTCATTTTCTCAGGGTCCTCAGTCTACAGGCATTACCTGGAGGACCCTGCCACCACAGACTAGCATCTGCATATCCCGGTGAGTCACACGCAAATGTGTCTCCTGCTACATCTCTGTGTTGGCAAATTTCAGTGGCATGGGCCAGAGCGCACTGTGTAACTATCCAAAGGTCTCTGACTCAGCACAGACCTTAGCAGTCAGCTAAGGAGCTGGGCGGTGTTCCGCCACTTCCTACCTATGGGCAACAAATACTGCCCACCTCCGAGCCTTATCTATGCCGTTTTATAAGGCGGTGACAATGACAACTCTCAACCAGAAGTTTAAAATTAATTCAAAAATATGCCGAGCATCTGCTAGGCACACGATGTCCCCAGAAGCTTGGGATGTGAAGATAATGTAAAATCAGACTTATCTCTCAGGAACCCATGTGCACAAACTAGCACAGAGCCAGCCACTTGCCCAGCACACGCTAGGTTATTAGAGTACAGTTAATGTTTCTCCCAGGAGTGAGAATCTCCTTGTGTTTCCAACAAACTATCATTTCCCGAGTATGGCAGCCCCTCCTTCCTTGCCTTGCAAGCTGAGCAGACAGCTGTTTTGTCTCAGCACAGGTTTCTGGAAGAATCCAGGAGAGGCAGAAGGTATGAGAAAGAGCCTCTGATGTCCCTACAGTAATTAGTCTCCTCTAGATATTGATGCCAAACTCGAGCTGCCTGCCTGTGTTTTTTACCTTTCCTCCCATAACCCTCTGGCCAGAGCTGCTCCAGGTCATGGCTCTGCTCCATGGACCGAGAAGGCAGAAAGCTAATGAGCCTTGGAAAGCACATGGCCTTTCACCTCCTTCAAGTAGCTTGGAGAGCTCTCAGGCCAGGCGGAGACTAGAAACCCAGGATGCAGGCGCAGAGCGGGGCTCCACACCTATTCCCAGGGGTTTGGATTTCAAGTACCGACAAAGTGCCTGTGGCCAGGAACAGTAAGCCCCCCCCCCATTCATCTTAATTGAAGGGTGTCTGGCTTCCTGATTAGAGGGCTTCAAACCTGGCCCAGAACAGGACTCTGAATGGTGTCTGAATTGGCAGGATAACAACCAGGAAAAGGCCAGGGAGCAGAGGAGCCAAAGAACATGACTGGGATGCATATTTTGGCTACGGCTAGAAAATCTCTCACTTCAAACTCCTCCAAGAGAGCCTAAGGGGGTAAACTGAGGAGACAGAGGATGATAAATCTTCCCAATCCCTCTAACCCTGGTCTCCTTCTGTAAAAGGCTTATTTTCTCCATCTAGTCATGGGTTCATCAATCTGCTTTTTCTAGATACTGCTCCCTGGATGTCCCCTAGAGACTGCAGACTTCCTACTTGACCTACACAGCACTTCTATTTATTTACTTTACTGCCGTCACTTGTATATGTGTGGCCTATGGATGTGTGACACATGTACAGATGCAAGTGTGTGCTCATGCATGAGCCTGTGAAGCCAGACGAGGGAATTAAGTGTCTTGAGACAGGGTCTCTCTGTGAACCTTGAGGCAAGCTAGTGGCCAGGAAGCCCTGCTTCTGCCCCCCGCCTCATGGTGCTGGGTATATAGGGCTGTGCAGCAATTCCTGGCTTTTTCATATGGGTGCTGGGGATTTGAACTTGGGTCTTCTTGCATAGCATGTGCTCTTACCCATTGAGCATCTCCACTCCCTCTACCCCATCCCTAGAGTGAGCTTTCTAAAACAAAAGATACCCATGCCAGACCTCTGCTTAAAATGTCTTCATGATCCCCAATGACAAACAGCTCAAGCTTTCTGCTTGTCACTTGCGGCCTCTAGCATTGCTGTTGCTACAAACACCCAAGACAAGCCACACCACACCAGGTAACACCCCCGTCTCTTCCACCATTGCATATGCTGGGGATATTTGGTCTTTCCCTTGAGCTGCTGCAAGGAGCTTTTACTTTTGTCAGATCAACCAACAACCTCCATCATCCACTTTAGCTCTGACTCTCTCCAAGAAGCCGATCCTATGAACCCAGATAAAAGAGCTACACACATACTTCCTCTTTCTTGGACTCAGTTTCTGTGGCACAATGGTGTTTTAATGAGAGTCACCTGGGAAGGGGTTGCAATGGGGAATTGTCTGGATCAGGCTGGTCTGTGCACATGTCTTGATTCCACTAACTGACGTTAGAAGCCCCAGCATGGAAGTGGGTGGCACCGTTCCCTGGGCTCTGGTCCTAGTCTGTATTTTTTTTTTTTTTTTTAAGGAGAGAATGACGGAGCATGGGAGGCATGCGTTCTTTCTTGCAGTTCTTGCCTGTGGATATGACGTGATTAGCTGCTTCAAATTCCCCTGCTCTGATGGATTATGACCTAGAACTGGGAGCTAAAATAAACCTTCCTCCCACAGGTTGCTTTGGTCAGGGTATTTTATCATGGCTACAGGAAACAAAAGCAGGACACGTGGCTCTTGGCAGTGGCACTTCGTGATTCTGGCGCCTGCCTTGCCTTGCCAGTTTCAGCACAAATTTTGGTAGTTGCCAGTGAAAGAGTTGCACAAGGGATAAATGTGAGTCCTGATCCCAGGCAATCCTGGCTTTGAGTCGTGCTTTCCCCAAAGGATCTTTGGGCAAATCACCCAAGTTCCTTGAACCCAAGTGTCCTGGGAACACCACTGCCTGCCATGCCAAGGGCTTATGTAGTTGTTTGAATAAATCATGACGCACATATGGGAAGGGGCTCTGTGAAATGTAACATTTCCATTCAAAGAACAGGGATTTTTTTTCCCTTCTTTTAAATTACAAGTTATCGTACCAGCAGTTTGATTCAGGAAGCTGACTAGAGATTTGCTACAAAGTGTCAGCCTGAGCATCCAAACAGAAGCCTGACTCTGAAGTCCAATTGCAGGAGGGCTTATATTTGCATACTGAAAGGCTCCAGTTCTGATAGAAAATGTTCCAGGGCTGTCGAGGGAAATTCTGCTAAATTACAAAGCTGCCAGCTCTTGCTTTATCAACCTTTAACTCTGGCAGTATTTAGCAGCGTGCCTGTCTGGGCTCAATTTTCCAGTCTTTGATTAAGTGCTAGGAACTGACCATCTCGGCCTGTCTAAACCTCTGTTACTTCCCAGCCAACTGGTGGCCTCTTCCCTGCCTCCCCCATCACACGCTTCTCCTCTGCACTGATGTCAATCTCTTAGATATTTATTATTCTGAACTTTGAGTGTTAGGCTGTCACTGGCTCTGGGAAGGGGTATGGGAAATGTCAAGTCTCAATGGATATTGTTCCTCTGGTGAAATTCTAACCTTGAGTTTCCCGTCTTGTAACATACCTATACAGAAATAACCCGGCCTGATCATTTCCTTTTGATGTTTAATTGGTTGTCGGCACTGTGCTTTCTGGGCTGAGAAGGTAACGTTTCTCACAGAGAGAACAATCCTGGCTACACAAATGAGACTTGTAACAGGGGAGAATGCTCAACGCCGAATCTAATTTTCTCTTCCATCCATGAACATCAGACAATTTTTCTGGCATTAAAGCATCTCACTCTGTCTTTCTGTCATTAATAAGAGTTAAATTCTCTTCCCTCAAATTTAAATGTAATTATATTTTGCCTCGTAAATAAAATTGAATTACCATTTTCAAAATTTAGCACTAATGCAATGGCTATGTTCAGAGCTTTAATTTTTCTTAACCCTGTTGCTACTTTCAGCTTATTTTTTTTTAAAAGCATTTGGTTCATTTTGCTGTTAATTGTGACTTAATTTAATACAGAGCTTTTTGGCTTCTTATCATTCCAATCTATCTAATTATTATTGTTCTTTTACATGTTTTGTGATTTTCTTTCTTTCTTGTTTTCTTTCTTTCTTACTAACTTCTTTCTGTCTTTTTGTAAGAAAGGAGGGAGATAGGAGGGTGGAAGCTCAGAGGATCTGAATCTGAATTCTGGAAGGTCTCTACCCACATTCAGAAGGAACTTAGGCCAGGTAGATCTGAGAGCAAAGAAAGCACCTGAAGTAGAGTCTGAAAGGAAATAGTCCAGGTTCATTGAAAGAATTTAACCCAGGATTTTGTGTGCATATGTGCTGATATGTATGTGTGTGTGTGTGTGTGTGTGTGTGTACAAGTATGTACAAGTGCATGTATGTGTAAGGGCCAGAGGCCTTAGGTGTTGTTCCTCAGGAGCTTTCTGCCTTGTGTTTTAAGACAAATTCTCTCACTGAGATCTGAGTTAGGTTAGCCTGGCTAATTAGGTTAGGCTGTCTGGCCAGAGAGCCCCACAGAGGCCCCTGCCTCTGCCTCTCCAGAGCGAAGGTGACATGTGCAGGCTGTCACACTCAGCCTTTCGTGTATGCTGGAGCTTGAACTGGAGTCTTAATGCTTGTGTGACAAACACTTTAACAACTGACTTGTTTCTCTGGCCTCTCATTCACGGAGCCCCTAGGGTTGGGCCCTGCCTGGTTCTAGCTTCACTGCCTGCCCTCCCTGCCCCAGCTCTCCCTCTCTAGTGACACTGCAGGACAACTTCACCAACAGGCTCACGGAGGGCCCTCGGCTGCTGCACACGAGGTCTCTTTTTCAGGTGCCTCTGTTCAGTTCCCTTCCTCCTAACGGCTCTCAAGATTCCTTGGCAATGACCTTCCTGGTTCATCTCCTAGCCAAGTTCCCCACTTCCTAACCTTCATGCACCCAATCCCAGTGTATGCAAACCACCTAGGGTTCTGAGCAGACTGCCTGCATGGGGTCCACACTTGAGGGGATCACACGGTGCTCAGATGCTTAGCCAGCACACAGGACACGTGGGAAAGGGTGGCAGGGATGTGTGCTGGGCTGGGTCCTGGCCTGGAGCTGCTGCATGATGCTGTCTATGGAGACCCGGTAGGGAGTTCAGGGAGTCCCTGTTCAGAGAAGAAGCTGATGCCACTGCGAGGACCATATACTCTCCTCCAAACTTGCATCTGACTGAGGACAAGGACTGCTTGGCTAATTTAGACCTTTTTATGCAGAATAAAAAAGTACTCAGATTTCCTTTATTAAGTGCTTACTGAATGCCAGTCACCACTCTAGGCAGTTTATGTACATATACTGAAGCTACTTTGGAAAACAGTATTGAAAGGGGAGGTTATTATTAGGAGTACTAATGAATAAACTGAGGCTTGCCCGTACAGCCTGGTCCTACTCCAACTTTACTGACGGCACATGCTGCCTTCAAACCCATGCCACTCAATCTCCATGGCATCCCCACCTGTTATTCCATGAAACTCAAGTGCAATGAAATTATGAGAATCATAAACCACCAGCGTGAGCATTTTACAGGCAAGAATTTCTGCCATCTACTGCTTCTCCGAGCCAGCAACCCAGAGGGATAAAACACAGCGACAGGCTCCTCTCAAACAAGAGCCATTTACAGAAGATGGGGGAGGGCTTACAGAGCAATGGAAGTGAGGACCCCATTCATTAGGCTTAGAAGAGAGGCTCTGGGAGAGAGGAAGAATGGAGGCCCAAGCAGAACCTGACCTGGGGAGACTGGTGCCTAGAAAATGCAATGCCAGAGTCTGAATAGTTTCAGAAGCCAATAGAAAAGTAGGCTTTGCTGATCTTAAGGACGGTGCTAAGGAGGCTAAATTTCCTCCCCTTTCTACTTTGGGCAAAAGAAAAACCAGCTAAAGCGCTTAGGGTGGAGGTCGGGCACAGACGAGGAGTGCACGGGCTTTGTTTGAGAGCTGCTCCCCAGGAGGATGGCTTGGAAGGAGTGAGCCAAGGCTGGTCCTTGTTCAGGAGGGTACAGAACCAAGAGCAATGAGGTCAGGACTGGGCTAGAAATGGGTTGGAGGGTTTGGCTTTGGCCCTGTGGAGTAAGTGGATGTGGAAGAGCTTGGGGGGGTGAAAACCTTGGGAAGGGAGCCCCAGGGCAGTGTAAATGTCTGTCTCACGATGCTGGGATCTTCCTGGAAAGCTTCAGCTGCAGCCCCCCTTTCTGTGTTCCTTGGGGCTCTGTTGTCCTCATTTTGACCATTCTCTGGTTCGGTCACTCTGTGCAATCATCATGAGAACTTGATGTATGTTTGTCCCAGTGTTGGGAATGCTGACAGACAGACCCAACCTCATGCTGTTCACAGTTTGTCTTGAGAGACATGACTGCACCCAGGGCTCACATTACCTCCATGCTCTGTGTTATGCTTTGGCTCCTGGATGCCCCCAAAGGCCGTATGTTTAAAAATTAGTCCTCACCCTGTAGCGTTATCAGGAGGTGGTTGATCGTTTCTTCGGTGGGACATATCTTGGAAGGAAGTAATGAATGTCACGCTCTCTCTTTTCCCCTCTCTCGTTCACTTACTGGTAGCCAGGAAGGGCTTATTTTGGCTCACAGTTCAGAGGTACAGTCCAGCATGTTGGGGGAAGTTATGCCAGCGATGCCTTGAGGCAGCTGGTCACACAGCATCCTCACTCCGGAAGCAGAGAGCAATGCCTACGGCTGCCCTGATGGCTTTCCCCTTCTGCTGCAGCATGAAGTGGCACTGCCCACGATCAGGGAGGGTCTCTTTCCTCAGCTGACCTAGTCTAGGAACTCCCTCTCAGCTGTACCCAGAGATTCATCTCCATGACTATTCCAGATCCCGCCAAGTTGACCGTCAGCGTTACACTCAATATCACAACTACCTCTTTAGGGGTCTTATGACTCCTGGCCAACTTAATGGCTACCAAGCATACAGTTCAGCGGCTGGTATGCAATAAGCAAGGCAACATACAAGGTTATTGTATACAAGGCAATATACAAGGATGGCCTTGTATATTAACCTTCTTGTCAAAACGAAAGGCAAGGTACAGGCTAGGAGACCTCTTTTAGATGGAAAGAGTGTCTGAGGCAAGAGCTGAAGACTTAGAGCCTGGGGGCCCACATTTAATTTAAACTCTGTCTCAAAGCTGGGCAAGTCATTTCTCTTCCCCAAGTCTTTCCTTTCTATAAAACAGGAGGTAGAGATAAAATCCCCTTGCATCAGCATAGATATTCCAAATCATTCACTCAGTGGCTTACTGCTGGGCCCAGAGCTAAAGTCAGCGGTGTGCGAGAGGTGAGAGACTGGACCCTGTGGCCTCTAAGACTCTGTCTCCAGTTACCTTGCCTGGCTTGTCAGGAAGGAGGAGCATGTGGGTGAGGCAGGGTTTGGGGAGAAGCTTCTGAGACACCAGAAGCCAGGGTGCTGGGAGCGGGGACCTGAGTAAACACTTGTGTAAGGTCTGACTTTCCTGTTTCCACAGACCTCACTAAAGTGCCGAGGACCTTGTCAGCTCACATTTCATTACCGGGTGTGTTGATTTAAGCTCCCTTTGTTAAATCCTGTTCTTGGTGCCAGACACTCATCCCAGAGGAGACAGTCTTTTCTCCTAGGAGGGGGCAGACTCTGCCATCTTTGTCAACCTGCACTCTGCACTGTGGACGGTACAAGGACTGCTCAGGAGGGGCCCACTGTCCTGAGGCTACTGATGAAGACTGGGCAGTACTGTGCCTACCTCATGTGCCAGGCGGCAGGAGTCACAGACGACACAGGCAAGCACTGTGCCAGATCTGACAGGTAACTGGATAAACGGGAAGCTTGAAGGGGCCAAGCCGCTTACTGAAGCTGCTCACGAGCAGCAAGGCTTCCCATTAGGGCTCTAGAACAGAGGCCACAGCACTCTAGCGAGGTCCCTGAACATGAAGACAGCTTCTTGGCTGTAGCAGCTCCAGTCAGTGAGGCGCCTCGTGCTTGGCTTCACTAATAGTTTTTCAATGGCTCCTCCCGGGGAAAGTAGCCTTGGACGGGAGGTTCCAGAAAGACATCGCAGTGCTTAGTCTGAGATGGTCACTGCTGTGTGTGTGTGTGTGTGTGTGTGTGTAAAAATGACTTAATTTAATGATGACATGTCCTACTAAGATACATAGCAGCACCTCTGTATTTTCAGATGAGGGAACTGAAGTAGATAAGCGCCCTGCCGCTGCCACACAGCTGGCCTGTAGCAGAATCACTGGCTCCTGGAGCTGAAGTGACAGCCCAGGAGAGACGGTGCCTATCGGGAGGCAGCACAGTGTGATAGGAATCAGGCTAGGCCTTGAACCCAGAGCTTGTGTCTGGCCGTCACCTCCTCACTCACCAGTGTGCCTTAGGTGAGTAATAGCCACGTCAGGTCTTATCACAGCCTGCAGATGCTGCTGCCTGGGCTCACCATCATCGCCATCTTCCGTGGCTCTGTGTGTGTTTTTGTGTGTGTGTGTGTGTGTGTGTGTGAATGTGAGTATGTGTGAGTGTGTGTGTTCTTTGGCCTGCCACGAGGCACTCAACGCAGTGTGTCATTGCTATTACAAAGGGGAACAATAGCTAAGTCAGTAGTCATCTTTAACTCCTACCCTATGGGGCTGTTTACAGTTACAGGCCAGAGACTTAAAGACAACAGGGCCTACTTCTAGGAGCTCCACTGAAGCTTCCCTCACGCTTTGCCATCAGATGTCTTTGTGAGCATCAGGGACTGTCTCCATCGGGTGTTTTAATCAAATCGTAACAAGCAATGCCATTTACTGAGCACATACCGTGGGCCAAATGGCATGCTAAGCTCTAACATTATCTGAAATATTTCCCAGAAGAAGTAGGTACTATCATCATCTCCACTTATTTTGGCTTAAAGAGGTGATGTAACCCGTCCAAACTTCTAATTAGTAAGTAGCATAGCCAGGATTTGAACCCAGGTCTATCTGCCTCGGGGTCTCTTCCCAGCATGGGACTCTCCTACGTCTGTTCACATGAGTCCACATATGTGTCTGCTATCAGCTATGGCCATAAAGGACGTACTGTGTGTATGAGAGAGAGACAGAGTATGAGAGATACAGAGAGAGAGATATACAGAGACAGAGATAAGAGAGACAGAGAGAGGGACATAGAGAGGAGAATTTGTGTGGGTATACACGTGTGGCGCGCGCGCGCACACACACACACACAAGCATGTGAATAGAGGTCAGAGATCAAGACTGGCTTTCTCCCTTGATTATTTCAAAGTTTATTTTTCGAGACAAGATTTCCAGCTGACCCTGGAGCTCACCGACTCTGCAGGGCTGGCTGGCTGGAGAGCCCCTGGGATTCACCCGTCTAAACCGCCTCTACCCAGTGCTGTGGTTGTAAATACATAGTGTAGCACCTGGCATTTTACACGAGTGCTGGGGATTGGCTTCAAATCCTCACGCTTGCACAGCATTTGCCTATGAGCCATCTCCCTAACCCCCTTCCCAGTGGTTTTTTTCATCATTGTTTTCGCTCCCAACTAAAGAGTACTCAAAAAAGCTCAGCCAAAGCTATCCCTGCCTCCTCCTGGGCTGTGGAATTTCACTGGGGATTAACAGTGCAAGGCACAGGTTATAGGCCCATTGTAAATTAGCTTTTCGGCCACATAATGAACAATACAAGGCAGCATGGCTTTAAGAGGACCATTTATTATATTGCAATAAACAGAGCTATATAAAGAGAATTATTCCTGAGACGCTGCACATCTGTGCTCACAATCATGTCTTTACGTGAGCTTTGCAAACAGGGATAAAAGTCCAATTTAGACTGTGCACTGAGCAGCGATTCTCCATTCAGCAGGAAAGGTAATTCAAGGTATTCTAAAGGCATGAATGCTGCGCAGGTCTCGTTTTTTGAGAAAGGTCATAGCCATCTCTCTTGATCAGGATCAGAACTGTTAATCTACACCATAATGAGCTGATTCGAGCTTTACTTTAACAGTATGGAGTGGCTGGACAGTCATTTGAGGTAAATTTCTCTTCCCCACTTCCAGAATGCACGTACTACAAGACAGGCACTTTCTTATCCCTCAGATTAAAAAAAAAAAAAAAAAAAAAGCACCTTTCCATAGTAGGTATGTTAAAGTGTGGTGTGAACTGGAAGAGAGTATGGACTGCTTTCTTCCAAGGGCTTCGTTACAGATTAAGTGAGTTGTTAAGTGTGAATATAACCTACTGTCAGTACTGTGCAAGGTAGTTCATACATGTTCTCATTAAATCCTCATCTCGGGAGGGTCTAAACAGAGGGTGTTTATAGAGAAAAGGCTGCCAACAGCATTACCCTCTGTAGAACCAGGAGCCCCATCTGTTCATCCACCCATCCATCCATCCATCCATCCATCCACCCACCCACCCACCCACCCACCCATCCAGCCATCCATCCATCCATCCTCCTGCCCACCCATCCAGCCAGCCATCCATCCATCCTCCTGCCCACCCATCCACCCACCCATCCAGCCATCCACCCACCCACCCACCCACCCATCCATCCATCCATCCATCTATCCATCCAGCCATTCATCCGTCTTTATGAAGCAGGTACGGTAGGTCAGGCCTGCACTGAGTCCTGGGGCTGCCTCTATTAACAGTCACAGTTGCTACAGCGCATCCATGCCAACTACTGTTCCGTAGAGCACTAAGCCGGAAAGGAATTGGGGGCAGATTTCAGAGGACCCTAAAACCTCCACCTCGTTTCTCTTTCATTCTGAGGAGAGGCTGAAACTAAAGGGATAGCATGGTGGGGCAGGTGCTCCCCATGACCCCCATTTCCTGCAGCCCTCTCAGGATCCCTTGTGGCCCTGTACCAGATAAGTCTCAGTAAAATCCATCTTGAATCGTAGGAGCCACTGTCAGCATTGATAAATGACGCTTGCTTTCACTGAGAATGAAAATATTCCTCACAGGCTCATCTGCTGCACACTTTGTCCTCGACTGATGATGTTGGGATGTTGTAGAGGCTTTGGGAGGTGGGACATGGCTGGAGGCAGCAGGTCTCGGCTGTGGTTTGAGTGTGCAGTGTCTGCCACAGGCACAGGTGGTTGAATTCTATGCCTCTGGCTGGTGGTGTCGGTTGGGAAGGTTGTGGGGCCTCTGAGAGGTACAGCTTTAATGGAAGAAGTGTGTCACAGGGGGTGAATCTGTTTATAACCTGCCCCTACTTCTTGTTCAGGCTTCCCGGCTGTGGTAATAACGTGATCCTCCAGCCTCCTGCTGCCATATCTTCTACACCACAATGGAATGAATCCGCTTGAAGCATAAACCAGAATGAACCCTTCCTCCCTGAAATGGCTTGTCAGGTATTCTGTCACAGGAACCAGGCAAGTTATCAAGACTCTCACGTTCTGTGAGTGTCCTGTCCCTGCCCACTCCTGTCTCTTGCTCAGTTTCTTGGTCACCATGAGGTAGAGAATGTCTTGCACTACGTACTCTGACCATCACTACGGCATGCCCTGAGTAATCGCGGATCGACCCTTTCCTGAAACTGTGATCTAAGATGAATCTTTCCTCCTTTAATTCATTCTCCCATTACACTGGTTAGAGCTATACAAAAATACCCAAGACAACCCAATACAAAGAACCCCAAGGCTGAGCAAAGGGAGGACGTCATTTTATCTGCTCACCGAAAAGGGGAGGCATAAAAGCCTAGGAGGGAAGGGCAGGGAGGAAGGAATGTACCCACCACACGGGGAGTGCAGTTAGGTGCCTGAGAGCGGGGTCACACCACCAGGGCTGAGGGGGCCACATGTAACAGTTGACCCTCCCTCCACCCATGCCAAGCCCTTCCCCCATATTTACCAATGGAACAGTCATGTCCGGTCCAGCTTGGGTCACAGTTGCAAAGCCCAGTGTCTGGGAGGAAGGTTCCGTGGCCCGAGCACTGGTCCAAACACGTGGCCCTGGGGGTCTCACAGTTGGTGCCTCCCCATCCCACGGAGCAGTGGCACTCGCCTCGCACGCAGACACCTCGGCTGGAACACGTGGGGTCCATGCAGTCCACTGTGACAGGGAAGGAAGACAGCACGGTGAACACTGGAATGGCAGAGTGAGGCTCCTGGGAAGGGTAATACTGTCAAAGCGATCTGCCCGCTCCGGGAGGCTGCAGGACAGTGAAGAACAGGGCTTCCGTGAACAGCAGACCCCAGTTCCCAGTTCTCCAAGGCTGTTTCCTCACCTGGAAGATGCGGCTACGAGCCCCTGCCCTTTGGTTTGTGAGGTTCACTGAGAACAAGCATCTATCAAGTGGCTACACAGCACCCTGCGCCTACCATGTGTGGAAAACTGCAAGGAGAGAGGAAAAGGCTTAAAGGGAAAACTGAGGCTCAGAAGGGTAACTAATTTATGCCAGGTCATACAGCTAAATTCTACCAGAAAGGATTTTCCTCTAATGCGTTCCTGTGTGAGCACCCATCCATGTATGCCTGTGTTTGTGCATGCGCTCGTATGTGTGTTTATACGTGTGTATGTGTGTACATGCACAGGAGAAGCAAGATGCTGAGTGTCTTCCTCTACTGCTCTCTGCCTTCTTGCACTAAGAGAGAATCCCTCACAAAGGGGAAGCTCTGGGCTTTCTGACTGTGAAACAGATACGGTTAACAATCTCTATCTATCAAGTTGCCACAGGAGCCAGTGATAGTGAGGATCAGAAGGAACTATATGAACTATAGCATCACAGAGGAATATTTTTCCACCGTCTCAGAACTCTGAGTAGTGAGGCTTATGCAAAATATGGGTTTATCTACAATTCAAACATTTAAATCTTTATAATTAATTTCATTTGTAATCCAGAAAAAAGATTTTACTTTTATACCAGAGACCAAGAAATCTGGTCTGGGTATAAAAGAGTCCCAGGCACAAAGGGGCTGAGACTTTGAAAAAGAGAACATGCTGGGATATTTGTTTTGAGGACTAGTTTGTGGAGAAGGCTCTTTTATCATCTTGGTTTTGAAAGGAGTTTTACCTGGCAATCTCAATGGTGAGCGAGAGGGTTAGGGGGTCAGGAGTAACTAGCTGCTAAAATCACAGTAATGACAGTAGTAAAAGTTGTCATTCATTTAGATGCTTGTCTGTGCTACATTTTGCTATTAAGCATTTTATGTAGCTCTAGTTAATCTATCATATCATTGCAGCACAGAAGGAATTTACATTTCAGCCTCTCTCTCCTGTCTAGATTGCTTGCTATTTTCTCTTACAATCTGAGTGGTTCAAAAATAGATTTGTGGATATATGCTCACATAAACACATGAAGTGGTTTAAAAATAGAAACCAAATCAAAACACAGAAAGAAACAGGACCATGTGGGGAATTAATAAAGCCCAATGAAGGCAAATGACTTATCTCTCATGGTCTCCAGACACCGTTTTAGTAACGGCTAAAGCATGACCTACCGAAGTTCGGGTAATTAAAAATAATAAAGACAACAACAGTGATAAATCCTCGTGATGGGCCTCAGATCCCGAAACCTCAGAAGGATTATTCCAGCCCATTAGGCTACTATGGTCCAGACAGCTTTCCAACTCTACAGGAAGCAATTCAGGGATTTCTACCCAGAGACGGAGGAAAGCATTTCCTGATCTGTGAGTGCCTGGCCTCAGCTTTGGGTTGACCCTGCCTCCGCGGACCCCAGAGTGCCCTCAGTGCAGATCCTGTACATATTCAATGCTAGCTTGGAGGCTGGGAGGGTATTGATTTTGGTGAAATGCACTTGGCATCACAAACAGGAACCAGCAAAAGGAATCCCTCGGTCTTGGTAGAATAAAGAGTAGGAGGAGCTAATGAGAGATCAGCCTTTCCTCAAGACAGCTGGTCTTCGTGTCTCCAGGTGACCCAGCCGGCGTGGGTGGCTCACGAGGTCCGCACGACAGGGCAAGGTAGCTCCTGGAACCCCACTAGGCTTGATGAACTCACACAGTGGCGCTGGCACTGAGCCCCGATCCTCAGCTGAGGCTCTTAGCTCAACAGTAGGATTCTGCCAAAGAGGCTTTGAGTGGCCTGGATCTGCCCCCTCCTGGCCCTCTGGGTGACAGGAGTTCCAAGAAAGGATAAAGCCATCTTCTTCCCACACACTGAGACACCCAGGCAGCCTCGCGAACACAGGTTATCTTCCAGGAGCTATGCGTAATTCGGGAAGAGCCAGCATGGCTGGGGGAGGTGTGTCTGGGAGGTGCAGAAACCTGCTCTAGATTCTTTCTAGAGGGCATGTCAGACAGTCACCTCTTCCTCTCTCACAGAGCCAACATTCCTCGCAGAAGCTTAGCTCATTAATGAGTGATGATACCCTCGCTGCCAGGCTGCAAACACAGGCTCCCGTGACCCCAAACTGTTCCGCGCTTCTCCACAGAAGCCATCAGATGCTCTTCAGGACTGAGAAGGCAGCGGCCCACTTTTCAATACAAAAGATCTAAGTTTGCGCTCTCGTGCCCCTCCCCCAGCCCCCCTTCAAGCATCCCACCCTTGGCTCCTTTCAGGCTTTAAAAAATATGGAGCCATAAACTTCAGAAGAGGGAAGGAGGAGAAAAAAGTAAGCTTGTTAGCCGATGTTTTATAAACAGGGGAACCCGTTAGCAGCAGAGCTCAGGGAGGAGGGTGAGGAGGAGGTAGGCCCCCCAAAAACATGATTATAAACATGAGACTGTGCAAGCCTGTTTTAGCAGAGAAAAAGAAATAATAAAAGAAATCAGCCCCAGATGGCCCTCTTCAGAAAGGGGAGTGGGAGGAAAAAACACTTCATTTCAAATAGATAACATAAATCAAAGTTTAAATCTTTTCTTTTCTTCCTCTTTGAAAAATATCCCAAAGCTCTGGGGCACTGTCCAGTGTCCTTCTGTCTGGGGAACACCACATGGGCTTGGCTGGGGTGGAATAGCCCACCGTTCTAATAGGAATCTCTCCTCATTTCCCTTTGCTGCATAGCGTTTCCACTTCAAGTGACCACAAGAAAGGGAAGGCAGAAGAGGATCCTCAAGCTCCGGGTAAGGAAAGCCAGGTCCTGTGTTCTAAAGGCTACTCTCCTCTCTCAGCAGCCACCTTCTTCCCCAAAGCTAGGGGCTCATTGGAGAGACAGGAAATGCCTTTCAGACACTGATCCCACTGGCTCCCTACTCAGGCCTGTTAACATCCTGTCAGGAGAGGATGGTGCTGTGAAGGAAGGCTCTCTGTCGGACAGTAAATGGGTTTAGAAGACAAACCTTCCTAAGAACCCCTCTCTCCCTCTGGGGAAGGAGAGGTGAGGTGACCATCCAGGGCACCAGGGCACTGGTGGGGGAGAAAACAGGAGGTGATGGCAAGTGCACACATTGACCATCAGGTGAAAATGAAAGTCCATCCATTTCCCAACCTTGGATGAAGCAAGGAGGGTGAAGCTTGACCATCTTCGGAATAACGCTACTAATGTAAGAGCCACATTTATGGAGCATTTACTAGGCGTCAGCCACTTAGCTAAGTGCCTGAAATGGGCTATTTCATTCAGTGCTCACAGTGGCCCCCTGAGGAAGGTGGCCTCACGGATCCTTGAAAGCCATCCCACGGCGCGCACTGGCCTCTCCTCCAGAGGCGGCCTGTGTGGGGTCTTACCTTCCTCGCAGCTCTCGCCCTTGTAGCCCGGGTTGCAGATGCACGTGCCCATGATGCAGGTGCCGTGGCCGCTGCAGGCCACGTCGATGCACTGGCTGGTGGGCACATCACACTCGGCGCCCTTCCAGCCACTGTGGCACAGGCACCGGCCCTTCAGGTACTGGCCATTCCCGCTGCACAGCACGGGGCAGGAGGCTGAAGAGACAGCACGGAAAGCCCGGGTGAATCCCTTCCCAGCATCCCCTCCGCTTGGCCGACAGCATCAACCCATCTGTGGTAAACACCCAGGTGTACCCATCATCCCCTTCCCTCCGTTCCAGCTTAAACACCCCTGAGGCTGGACGTGAAGGTGCGTGAAGCCGGGCCAACGGCTGTCAAGGCGTGCTACTGTTTTCGCCAGCCTCCTCAGATTCAGATGGAGCGCCCTGGCTGCCGGGAGCCTTAGACAGGAAGCTGTCATCTGTTTCTTGTTATCACTGGGAGAGACAGTCTGGGGCTCCCGCTGCCTACCTCACCCCTCCAACACTCTTCTGCTATCACTCTATTGTCACCCGCCGCCTGCCACCACCGCACCACTGACTGTTGTCTTTAACCCTGGAAAGTCTCCACTTCCTTGTCTTTCACATGCCCCTCCCCCCCCCAGCTTTCCCCCCTTTCATCACAGCCCTTCAAGAGAAGAGCTGAGCCCAACTTAGCTCTTTGGAGCATCTTTCCATTCTGCCACTTAGCATAAAGGTTTTGTGATCATCTCTATGAAGGAGCCTATCTGAGACTAAATTATTTTGAGTTGTGGAACAAGCACTCGCTTGCCATACTGAGACACAATAAGGCTGTTTTGTACGACTCTTAACCTGAAGTGGGGATGGGATGAGACAGCCAGTCTCCTCAGGAGGAATGACTCAGCTCTCTCTGCCCCACCTGGAGGCTTTTCTTTATAGAGCACTCAGCTGGCAATCATTGCTGTGCTTGCTAGGCTGCAGCTTGTCTCAAGGCAAGTCTATTTCATACTAGCTAAAGTAGGCAGAGACCCCAGCGCTACGTCCTGGGTGGGGTACTATTCCCTTGGGAAATCACGTCTGCCTTTTGTTCTTGAACTCCACAGGCCTTGGACTTGGGTCCAGTCCCATTTCTCCTCTCCTTCTGCCTAGAGCCCCACGCGTAACCTTGCTGCCTCTGTTGCAGGTATGCAGGTATCTCAATGCTGCTTTGTCAGAGCTGCTTTGCTCTCTCAGATCAGCCCGAGGGCTCCAGGCCCTGTCATTGGGTAAGTCTCGTATCTAGCACAAGATGAACTCCTAAATGGACATGAAGCCAGAGGCTTCTGGGTAGAGGGAGGGAGAAACCCTGACAAGAAGCCATTTTGGTTTTCCCGTGGGGAAGAGCAAATTCTTTGGGACTACGGCTCACCGGAAAGTTCCCTCATCATGCTCCTAGAACAAAAATAAGGCCAGAAGCACACAGTAGGTCTCAGGTAGCGTTCAGACTATCTCAGAAGTTGTTGTCTTTAGCAGTGCAGATGCTGAAGGTAGCATCAGGGTACTTGTGAGAGGGCTCGCCAGGCTCCCACATCCCTCTGCTGACGTCTTAGCTGAGATTCTGCTTGTGTTGTAAGAAGTGGAGGGGTTCCATATGCTTCCCACCCACAGGCCAGGGAGGAGGCGCATCCAAGGTGCTTGACAAGGGCTCACGGTCCCTCATGGTTTGAAAGGACTCTTCACTGCCATTCTCACTACCCTGCCAGGAACACGCTACTCCCAGTCCTGACCTATCACCTGATGTTTGCTGTCCGTAGCTGGTTAACAATGGCTGACGGGGCATGGCACTACCTGCCAACTGCCTTTGACAGGACACTGTAGAATGGCTCTTGCAGTCCTTCCTGGGCACATCAGGAGGCATCGTGAGTCCTAAGCTCCCTCTGAGAACTGTACCCCATAGGGTCTGGGAAACGGTTACCTCTATGTCCCTGTGGGTGCTTACCTCGGCCACAGTCAGGACCCAGAAAACCCAGGAAGCAGTGGCAGGTCCCAGAAATGCAGTCACCATTACCATAACAGTTGCTGGGGCAGTTATCCACTGATTCTAGAAGAGAAGAGGAGGAGAGCTGAAACTGGAGATGGCTTCACGCTATGCCAAGCCCAGGGTCAAGACTTGCGAACCAAGACCCATCTGAGAGCACACACATTTTTTTTTTTTTTTTGAGACAAGGACTTGAGTAGTCCAGGCTGACCTTGAACTTGCTATGTAGTGGAGGATAACCTTGAACTTAGTATCCTCCTGTCTCTGTTTTGGGATTCCCAGGGCACACAGCCACGCCCTCCCGCTTTATACAGTGCTGAGGATGGAAGCCGGGGCTTTGGGCATGGTCGGTAGGCTCTCTAGCCGCTGAGTCACATCCCAGCCTCTTTCTGTATGTGTTAATGCTGCAGCCAAACCCTGTCTAGAGGAAGCAGCCAGACTCGCAAAGCGTGGCTGTCTTTAGCTTTATTCCATTCGTGCACAGATGTATCTCCCCCAACCTTTACTTTCCACCTGTCCATCCAGGGCCTCACCATCTCTAGCTGTGACTTCTGTGGCAGCCTTTTGTGGGTGGCCTTTTAGCATTTTCTAGTCTCCAATTTATTCAG
The DNA here is from genome assembly GCF_030254825.1 of Meriones unguiculatus. NCBI lineage: Eukaryota > Metazoa > Chordata > Mammalia > Rodentia > Muridae > Meriones > Meriones unguiculatus. The sequence goes on along the minus strand of NC_083361.1, from coordinate 82,305,830 downwards.
CTGACAGCTTGAGGGATCTCTGCAATGTGAGCTTGATGCTGTTACCCTGCTACTAAAAACCCTTGATGGTCTGCACTGGCTGCACTGGAGATCCATGCTCCTTGGAAAGGTTTGGGCCTTCTCCTCCTCTCCCCCCTCAGCCATCAAGCCAGTTCTAGATGAACTGTTACTTCCTCTGACTCCCCTAGGGACCTCTGACAAACGCCCTGTGCGACGTATCAAGGAAGCACAATGGGTTTTCAGAAAGATTTTAATAAAAAAGTAATCTATTTGTTGCTCTAATTAGTAAACAGAATATCTATAGAAGTCATCCACTGAGAATAGTCATCTGTCAATAGCACCGGGTAGGAAACAAGGCAGACTTAGCTATGCTCAGAACACCTGCCTGGGGCCATGTAGTACCACAAATCTATCTTATGTCACTGGGACCAAATCTGGCAAGTGTATGTAGGATTGTTTCCATTTCGCTAGAAAGAAAAAAGCAGCCAAGAGAGAGAAAGCACTTGGCAGAAGGCCACAGATTCAGGATTTGAACACGGGCTTTTGGACTCCGAGCCTAGCCTCCTTCGGTGATGCCGTGTTCTTTAGGCCCTGCAGAAACTCATTCCACACCAGAAGCCAAGGGTCTGAAGCCACCCCCTAGGCAGCAGAGCAATCAAGGAAGGGCACAGAATTTTGAGAACTTTCAGAGGCTGAAGGTTTCCAAGAGACCATTAAGCTCAATGTGCTCACTTAGCAGAAAAGGAAACTGAGGAAGAACATCGACTTTCCGGAGGTCACAGAGGGAGTCTGCAGAGTAAGAGTTAATGCAGAGAGGAAGGTTGGTAGGGCAGGAGATTTAAGGATGTAATTTCTCTTAGCTAACAAGCATCCATCAAGGATCCAAGCCCAGGAGCTGAAGAGATGGCTCAGCAGTTGAGAGCGTGTTGCAGAGGACCAGCGTTTGGCTCCCAGCCCTCAGGAGCCCACAACTGCCTGTTGCTGTAGCTCCCAAAGATCTGATGCCCTCTTCTGGCCACCATAGGTACTGCACCCATGTGTATCTACCGTCCATACATATAATTAAAAATAAAATATTCTTACAAATGAATAAAAAAATAATAAAAAAGCCAAGACTGTGGCATATATGAAAAAGACATTACCACTTCAGACGTGCGCTGAGCTGAATGAAGAGTGACCTTCCACCTGATCAGCAGCATGGCAAAGAAAAAAGGTTCTTCCTGAGGGTAAGGGGACATTGTTGGGCTCCATTCTTCCAGCGCCATGCTGTGTGACCAAAAGCAGCTTTCTTCCTCAGTATGAACCCCACTTGCCTGCTCTGTACAATGAAGGTGGTGGCACAGGCGACTCCCTGGGACTGCTTCCCGTTTTAAAACAGCAGGGATTATAATGAAGAGATCAATCGTGTTGCTAGGGCATCAAAACGTAAGTGCAGTGGGGTTCTCAAGGGTGTACCACGCCCTGCTAGGTAGGGCAGGGGGCTTGAATAGTAGCTGGGTGACACAGAGAGGAATGGGAGATGTCGATAGAAAAGGTTTCCTCAGGGCTGGAGAGATGGCTCAGAGGTTAAGAGCGCATAGTGCTCTTGCAGAAGCCCTGGTTTTGGTTCCTAGAACCATGAGGCATGTTTTCTGGGCCTTGCAGAGAACTCATCCTAGATAGAGCAGAAGCGGGGGTGGGGGAGGTCTGGAACAGAAAGGTCACCATGAGGGCAGCACTGGAGCCGATGGAAGGGGAGAACATTCTAGAACCTTCACAACTTGAACTGAGAGAAAAAACACTACTGAATTCAACTCGCAGCTGAATTGTGAGCAAGAAACACTACTCTAACACGTGTCTTCGCTTCAGGGCTAAGTGATGTGTCTGGGCTGCGAATGAGTGAGGCCCGTGGGGTGTGAGCATCTATTTCCCACAGGCTCTGCCTGGAAAAGTTCATGTTCCTAGATGTTTACGTGAGCACTGGCTTCCCAAACACATTTCTAAATGCACACCACTCAGGAGCTATCATTGTGAATACTATTTTAAAACCAAGGGTTTGAGTAAAGCTCAGGGCCAGATGACTTTTCCGGTAAGCTCCTGTGACCTGTACAGTGGGAGGGACAGCATCCCCAGGTTTGCTGGAAGGCCCAGCAAAGGAGGCAGAGGGCTTGGTTTCTGGGTCTCATCGTGCTCTGGAACGGCTGGGGCCCGTGGCCTTGGGTCTTCCTCACCCACCTCCTCATTATTGTGTGCGTTCTCTCCCCATTTCCAACTTCTGTTTCTCCTTCCACAGCTAATTCCAATGCCACAATCTCTGAGAAGCCTTCTTGGCAGCCCAGGCAGCCAAGTCCTCGTCACTATGAAAACACCATACGCTCAACTTTGTTGACTACGAGCCTTTGAGTTCAGAAACTGACTTTATTCATTTGGGTATTTACTCTGGAATCTAACCCACGGAAGGGGATCCATCCACTTTTGATGCTATTGCTGAAAGAATTTACTATGGTTTCCCAGAACTCAAATGCCACGGTCTAGTCCTTCTCAAGCCAAAGGCAACGGGTGTACCCCTCTTAATAAACGCTAGCTACTGGCTGTAATTCAACAGGATCCACTTATAGATCACTCGCATACATGTTCTAGATTCTGAGTTATGAAATCTACATGACACAAACTTGTTTATCACCTGCCAAAAATCCTTTGCCGTGACTGAGGAAAGCTTATTTTTCTGGAGCTCCGTATAGAGTCAGCTGCTAAATCTGACAGAATGGAATCTTGGATGCTCAAGAATTTGCCTGGGGCTGTTAGTGTTGGGGGAAGGCATACATTTTAAGAGACAAAATAATTTGAAGATGTCGATGTGAAAGGGAAGGGAGCCATTTGGAAAATACTTGCTTTTGATAAAATGTTTACATGTATAGATTTTCTTCCACATAGAGTAATTTCAACAACTCAGGGCCTACTTAATATCCCATGACTACAGGGCTTGAGAGATAGCTCAGTGGTTAAGGGAAATTGATGCTCTTGCAGAGGACCTGAGTTCAGGTCCCAGCACCCACACGGTGGCTCACAACCATCTGTAGCTCTAGTTCTAGTGGATCTGATGCCCTCTTGCTACCGTGTACACTTCGTGAATAAGATACACATATATGCATGCAGACAAACGTTTATACACCTTTTTTTTAAAAAAAAAATGCAGTTAAAAAAAAGATTAAGACCCCATAAATACTGAGTCTCCACTGACCGCCTAGATATCTTTGTGCTATGCTCTGGGGTAGAAATGACCCTCTCAGATTGTACTCCGTAAACTAGTGTATGTTCCCAATCCGTGCTCGAGGAGTCTCTGCCCTGCATGCCTTCCGCTCTGCTTGATGTTCACACTCCAGCTGCTTTTGTTTAGCAGAAGGTGTACTTTCTGATCCGCCTGAACCGGAATTAAGAATTCAACTGCCTGTGAGTAGCTGATTTTCATAATTGAGTCTACAGTATGCTAGAAAAATGCTGGTCTTTTCCGCCTCAGCTTCTTGTTTTTCTATCAGAGCAGTGGCCTGGATAGGAAATTTGGTTTTCTGGAATGTTTTCCCATCTATCAGTCTTGGAATATGAAGTTTAAAGGTTTATTTTTGCTCTTTCTTTGGACATGGGCTGTAAGCATCCTGTGGATACTGAACACAACATTGCTGCAGATACGAAGGTGCCTCTTCAGAGGAAAGAAAGGACAAAGGTGCCCACTCCTCCCCTCTCCCCCCAGCAAGGAGATTTCGGAGGGAGGGAGTCATGAAGATGTGGGCTCATTCCACTGCAGGGCTCATTCTGTCTGCTGATGACTTCTTACTGGAACCAAGTCCTTAACTTGGCCATGCTAAGGAGAAATAGGTCACATACGACACTCATGACCTTTCCTTTGAAGGCAGATGCTTGGGAAGGCCTACCTGTATTCAGGAGGCAGAGGCAGGTGGATCTCTGTGAGTTTGAAGCCAGCCTGGTCTACAAAGTGAGTTCCAGGACAGCTAGGGCTACACAGAGAAACCCTGACTTTAAAAAAACGAAAAAAATAAATAAATAAATTCCAAAGCCTGTTTTTCTAGGGTCATCAAGGAAACTATTGACTGGAGAAGGATAACGGGAGCAGATGAGGAAGCCCCTGTTTCCCAGGCCGTGATGATGGAGGGGAGGGCCATCTCCTCTGCTAGCTCACCATGTATTGGCACAATGGCCACTTTTACTTGTAATCCTGGTCTAAACCGGCAAACCCCTGTGACCTTAAGAGAATGGTGTTGGACCCTTCATCAAAGACAAGATGGACCTCTCAGCATCCTTGGATCCTCTCTTCCCCTGTGATACATCTGGGCCTGTGGCTACTCCCTCCATTTTCTTCCTGCTTTTGTGTCTCACCCTATATTGTAAAGGAGGGTGCCAGAAACTCTTTGAGAATTTGGCCGAGGAAACGAGGTCTTCCTATTACCCAACCTGTGGTCCAACCTTCTGATGCCTGCTTCTGGCTGCTGTGTCGGATGATGACAGCAAATGCTATAGACAGGACTGACCTCAGGACATGACCTTGACTTCAGTTAGTGAAATTAACACTTTATGTTACATCCCCTGATGTAACAGATTCCTGACAAAGATTGAGCTCAGTGTATGATGAGTAACCAAAAGAAGACAGAAAACAGACCCAATGGGCAATATTAGTTTTTAATTCCACCTTAAGTCCAGGTTGAGGGAGGAGTCTAAGAGAGTCTCCTCATCCTGTTAAATGAACCTATAAACACATAATTATATAGCCTGGCTCAATACTTACAAAATTAGGAAAAAAATAGGTACCATGCCAATCATTTTAGAGTCTTAATGGAGCCTGGAAGCCAAAGGTACTTGTTTAAGTTCACACCACTAAGAAGGTGAATCTGGCAAGTGAATCGTGTCCTGGGAAGCGCCGTATGGCCTGGGCCAGAACATGGACTCTGGAACCAGTCTGTCCCTTCTGGCCTATGAGTCTCTGGACAAAGGCACCTCTCCACCCTCACTTGTGACGCGGGGTTGGCAACAGCAGCCACCCCAGAGAGTTGTTGTGGGGAATAATAAACAGGGTCATGCTGTACGTGGAAAGTGGCTGGCCCTGGACCAGGCAGCGCTGGTCTTTAGGCTGTAAGAGTCACACATGTCTTCCATTTGTGAACTGAAACAAAACGCTCAGTTGGTCTAATGAATCCAAATAAGGAGATGTGGGTTGTTGGGGGGTAAACACATACACATGTAAAACACACAGAAACTCCCCATGGTAAAAATGAGAAGGCTAACAAGCCATGTTCTTAGTGTGCAGGGGGCAGGGCGTTGGGGTAGATTTTCTCCTGGGGAGAGCACTGTCAAAGCAAATTAAACCTGGTGTCTCCCTGAAACCCCAACTCTGGCACACTCATGCCAACACCTAAAAGAACGTTTCTCCTGTGCTTTCCAGATTGGCGCTGGGCAGGCGCCAGGTGCTGGAAAGCTGTTCTGTGGTGTGTGAGGTGTCAGTCCCTCAGGCACCCCAGCTTTCTTTGCAGATGATGGAATTCAAAGGTCTTCAGTCTGCAGCCGTCTAGGTCAACACAATGACAAAAATTTGACAGAACCCCTGACAGCCTGGGCTTGATGCCAGCTCCATGCTGGCATTTGAGCTGGGAGACCTGTTTTCAGTCAAACCCAGAAGTCTACCAGACCACTACAGAGATGTTCCGAGGAGGGGTCTAGGAAAGAAGTCTTCCTTTAATTCTGTATGTCTAGGTTCTTCGTGCGGAAAACCAAATTCTACCAGCAAGATGGTGAGTTCCTTAAAGACAGATGCCAAAGAGTCTGGTGAGGGTCTAACACAAACAAAATGGTCATCGACACTTGCTTTATTGACATCTAAGCAGGAACACAAGGGGGAAGCAGGGGAGGGAGGCCAGAAACCAAAGAAGACATAGCACAGTGATCAGGCCGGATTGACGAAGGAAGCACGCACGAAGGCCCCTCCCTGACCTTGGTTCTTACTGTGCAGTGCTCAGAATGAAGGCAGGGACAGGAAGCTCACAGTCGGACTTCACTGCGTTCTCAGATCATGTTTTAGAGTTCAGAAGTTCACATCTGGCAGCCACATTGAAGAGGCTGATAAGATAAGCTAGGACACGCTCGTGGATGAACGAGAAGGAAGATAAGCAAACCAGAAGCCACATTTCAGGAAAGGAATTCTTGAAAGGATTGAGAATTGAGCCTGGGCAGTGCGACCTCTGTTTAAAAAGCATACATTATGTGAAACGGGAAGGAGACTTTGCTTTGCAGCCGTGACAGGCTGACTCACCCACTAAGTGAGGGCTGTCTATAGTCTTCGGGAAACTGACTTTGTAAGGATCAAAGTAGGATACTACTTACTTGTTTGGGTTGTGTTCTACTTATGTCCAAATCCTGAGGACTGTAGATAGGTCGCGTCCATGCCACCTTTCAGTCTATAGCAAATGACATCACCCTTGATACAGAGCCGGGCTTTACAGAACAGGCGCTAGCTGAAAGACTAAATGTGCTGGTGAGTTTGTGTCAGTTTGACCAGACTGCCTCAGATGAGGAATTGCCTCCATCACACTGGCCTGTGGGCATGTCTGTGGGAAGCTTTCTTGACGGAGGGTCACTGTGAGAGGACTCAGCTCCCTGCGGGCAGTTCCACCGCTAGGCAGGTGGCCCCGGACTGTACAAGAAAGAAAGCTGAGAACGCTGCAGAGAGCGAGGCGGTAAGCAGCGTTCCTCCATGGCCTCTAACTCAGTTCTTGCCTCCAAGTTTATGAACTCCTGCCTTGGCTTCCTGCCAAAGTTTATGAGGCCTTCAGTTTTGCCTTGGCTCCCGCTGATGATGGATTATAACCCATAAGCCAAATAAACCCATTCCTCCCCAAGTTGCTTTTGGTCATGGTAGTTATCGTAGCAACAGAAGATAGCCAGCACAAGGCCATACGTTTTCAATCTCTAGATACACGTAAGGGGAGGATCCTCAAATGACCGGTGGGGATACCTTGAGTGGAGGATTAAATATAAAGCTTGACATTCAAGGTATGAACCATGGTATAAGGAACATGCTTGAATATATCAAGAACTTAGGCTTTTTTTTCCCCCTTTCCTACTCCTGTTTTAGTGACCTTGGCCAAGCCTCTTCTTGTCTCAGGCCATTTCTTTTCATTTCCAGCATCTATTTAGATAGGAAGGTGGTCTAGTGAAGATTACGGCCCAGGTGATTTGTCAAGTCCAGCATCTAAGATCCAGTGAGTCAGATCCAGTTGACACTACTTTGAAAACTACACAAGTCAATGAAAAGGCTGAGAAAATCATCCTGATGTTTATAATTTAAGGGTGAAAAAAAGTTTGCTCCTTTCAGGGACGGCTGTACCATCCATGGGAACCAGCCCTCGCTGGTTGCTCTGGCTGAGCTTGGCCTCTGCTCCTGGTTCTGCTGGCAGCAGCTTTCTCAGGTGTCACGGGCAGGCTGACCACTCTGGTTCTACCACCTTCCCTAGGGAAAATGACGTGTACTTTCCTGCTTTGATTGCAAGCATATGCTGAAGAGGCCCTGAGATGCAGGCTGGGTGGTGACAAGACTGACAAGGGATGTGCTTTTCAAGCACAAGGGATGTGGGGACGTGTGAGATCACCTTTCTGCTGCCCACGGTTGCCTGGACATCTCATGCTGAGCAGGAGGCTGAGCATCTCATGCAGGGAGACCTCATTCACAAGATGAACCCCAGTCTGGGTCTCATTCTACTATTTTAGGCCAATCAGGGTCTTGTTTTTTTCATATTCGAACTATAAGAGATCAACTAGAAGGGATGAACATTTGTTAGCACAACAAAGTAGCTGCGGTTGGCAATAGTCAGCTTCATACTTTGAAGCCGCTAGTAGGACTTGGCCTGCACTCAACATTTGCCAGAGAAATGACAAATGTTTGGAATGATCTACTGATTGCAGTGATCTGGTCATTACACATTGTGTACATGCATGGCCGTGCCATATTCCACCCCTTCTGTGCAATTATTGTATGTCATTTAAAACTGAGAGTATATTTTAAAGATTGGGAATGGTGGTGGGTGCAAAAAAGTCTAAAGATATGAGCCAATCCTGGCACTTTTGGGGTGGAGGCAGGAGGATCAGAAGTTCTAAGTCATCTTTAGGTACAATAGTGAGTGTTAGGGCTACATGATACCCTGTCTCAAGAAATAAATACAAAACAAGTAAACACGGAAGTGCTCTTTGTGAAATGACTTCACTGCCATGCTGACTTTTCCTTGAGGTCATCTGAGTGTGCTTTTGCCTCTGGCAACTGAGAGAACTCCAAGACATATACTCAGCAGTGCCCCTTCTCAGGATTAACATACTTGACATTTGCAGGCTTGGAGGAAAACTGACAAGTACACAACCTAGTATTTTTTTTATAGCTGAGTAAAGGGTCATATTTCCTTCTGTGGGATATGCAGGTACATTCCTCACACATAAGGAGAAAAGGGCAGTGTTCATTATTACTCTATTTTATAGATGACGATATGCAGACCCAGAGAACATGCTTGAATTCCCAAAGCCAAGCAGCAGGCCAGTATTTAACTTGGATTATTCTACTCCGCTTTCAGGGAGGGAGTCTCCTGCATGGCTGCCAATGCCACTCTTTTTTACCTCTAAACTCCAGTTAGTAGCAGAATCAAGACTGCCTAGAAGCTGTTCACAGCCTGGTCAATTCCAACAAGAGACAGTTTGGATTTGGATCCCTTACAACAGGCCTACCACCATTTCAAATGCAAAACACAGGGAGAAGCACTCAGAGGTGTATGCTAGGTGGATTACAGAATCAATTCACTTATCCTCTAATTGTTCATTCAGCAAACTAGTGCTGTCAGGAAGCCCCAAAGCTTGGTTCTTGTTCTCAGGAGGTACTGGTTTATTAGGGTGTTTGTTTCCCCATCTTTGACCGAATACCCCTCATAAGTGAGTTAATTGGAGGAATTGTTTACTGTGGATCACAATTGTTTATTGTAGATTTAGGAATCATTCTGTCATGGCAGGGGGGGATGAACAAAGCAATTCAAATCATGGCAGTCAGGAAGAAGAGGGAGGGAAGAGAGAGAAAGACAGAGACTGGGAGAGGGGTGGAGAGCCTGCAGTCTGGCTTTCCCCTTTTCCCCTTTATTCCATCCCACCCCCTAGCTTACGACATGATGCCACCCACATTCAGGGCAGTCTTGCCCATTAGGAAATTCTCTCTGGGAACACTCTCCCTTCTACTCACTGTGTCTGAGACAGTTTATTCCCCAGTGACCATTCACCTAATGCCAAAGAGATGCCTGGCACAGAGGTCCTTAGGAATATCAGCCTGCTCCTGCGTGAGTGCCACCATTTCCAGTCTGGTCTACATCAGTCACCCCAGAGCTTGTTAAAACATAGAGATCCTGGGCTCTACCCCTTAAGCTTTCAATTTAATAGGTCGAAGGTAGAGAGCTGGGAGCCAGGCGAAGCAGATACCAAAGGCCTAGGCAGCACTCTTGAGAATTCAAGGATGGCACTTTATATACAGGTGTGTGAAAACAAGCCAGAAGTGGCAGAAAGACAGAAACTACACAAGGATGCAAGAGAACTGGTGGCCCGGTTCCAAAGAGGAGGGCCTGGTCCTCCAGGGGCTACCATGTGAGCAGCTTTGAGAATAGATTTCCTTTTGAAATGCTAAGCAGCTCTGGGAGAGATGGGGGCCAAGCAAGAGCCAGATCCAGAATAAGCTTTTTTTTTTGGTACTCCCACACAGTGACCTGCTAATCATCCTGCCAACTTCATGTCAAGCCCATCTTTGGGACAAATTACTTAAGAAATCAGCTTTTTAAAAGCTCGGCTCAGCTCTTGGCTAGAGACTTCCATCTAATGAGCATCGCTTTGTGCTGAATTATTCCAGGATGACAGGCAATGGGGGAACAGAAACAGGCTGGGGCAAGGCGTTGGGGGTGGGGTTGCTAATTATTCTCCAATCATTTATCTAGGCTAGTCACCAAGCCACTCTCTGCTGCTTACAGATCACATGGAAAACCAAGTCTCCCTCTTTCCTGGGGTCAGTACAGCTACACTGGAAGAGCCACATAGCTTAGCAAGGATGACTTATATAGTTCAGGGTAAAAACACCTTTGCTTGGGTGGCAGCGGATGCCTCAGTGGGTAAAAGTGCTTGCTGGGCAAGCCTGATGTTCTGAGTTTGGGTCCAGCTCATTCAAAACAGACACACTGGCATGGGTGTCTATAAATCCCAGGATGCTTCGATGGGGAAGTGGGAGGCAAAACCTCAAGAAGCTCAAGGGCCAGTGAGTCTGGCTTACACTTCAGTGAGGGGGCCCTGTCTCCAATTAGAAGGGACAATGAGAGCCAACATTCTTACCTTCTCTTATGCATATCTGTATACCTACACAGAAACACACATATACACACACAATAAAGATTCCCTTCCTCCCGCCCAAACTAACCTGCTAAATCCCTTCCTTAGGAAGTAGAACTGTGGTAGCCTGAGTTAACTGTGGCCCAGGTCGCTGCATGAGGGTCTATGTAGCCTGTGCTCTCTGCACCCCCACCTCACTTCACTCAGCTCTGTGATGACAGGCAGAGCTTTCGGCCTGGAACTGAGTTTCTTTCTCGCCATCTGGAGCAGGCATCACCAACGGGGCCCCTCTGGACACATTTGTTTATACAGCGTTTTTCAAAATTTGAATTAGATGCCAGGATTTTTCAACAAGGAGATTTCTGGGGGGAAATCTTAATGCTGGATTTTGTTTTTAAAACTAGAAGTAGTGATGTGGTAGCAATCTGTTTGCATTTAGGGGACGTCCAGGGCCCAATGGTCAACCACATGCATGCTGCAGCTTCCGAACCTGGTGTCACCTGTCTGGTTCAAAGGCTTCTGAAAGGCCATAGGGTCTGGAGCAGTGTCCTCCCATGTCACTTGTCTGGGTGCCACAGTCACATACCATCTGTCTGTTATTCACCTAGCAGGTCTTTGCACTGTTGATTTTCTGAAGCAAATTTATTTAAGACAGAAACTTTAATGTCACTATGAAACAATGACTCGCTGGTCCTAACTACAGCTTTGCCAGCTCACTCGAGTAAACCCATGGTTCCCGAATCAGCCCGTGCAAACCAACAGCTACACTTTAGGAAACACGGGTAGGGCAAAGCCCACTGCCCTTCCTGTACAATCTGTTGGGGGCTGGAGTCTAGCTCTGCTCTAGAGTGTGGGTTTAGCAAGTGTGAAGCCTGGGCTCAATACCTAGGCCCTCCAAACAAAATCAAACCCAACCACATCTCCTCGCCTCAAAACTCTGCCTGTTGTCCTCTCCAAGCTGCAGTCTAGTAATTAATTTCCCGTCCTCCCGCCTCCTGGGTCCACTCTCCATTCGCAGCCTCCCTGAGGCAGCCAAAGCTGATAACCTTCCCTGTTAATCCCCTCTTTGCTTGGCTTGGCTTCAGACTCAGTTTATTTCTTTTTAAAGATTTATGTGTGCATGTGTCTGCATGAGTTCATGTCACGTAGCAACACTTGTGTGGGTGTTCTCGGAGGCCGCGAGCGGATACTGGAGAGCTGGGGTTACAGCAGTTGTGAGACACCCTAAGTGGGTGCTGGGAACTGAACCCAGCCCTTCAGAAGAGCAGCAAATGCTCTTAACCACTGGGCCATCGCTCAAGCTCCTGAGCCTAATTCATAGCATGGCCCTTCTCTGATGTGTTCAAATCTCTCCTAGAAAGACTGGGCTCTTCTCGTCTTCCAATGACAATTTCCATCACTCTCGCACTTGTCTTGTGGCTCCTACTGTGCCGTCACTTACAAGCTCTGATGTCCACCTAAATGGATTACAAATCCCCGCAAAGGAAGGGGTCCATCCCCAATTTTTTGTGCCACCCCCTGATTGACACTTTGCTTTGACCCAAGGCAGTATTTGTTAAGTTGTGAGCAACAAAGCACAACGAGAGTTCACATCTTCTGGTGTGCTTGGCCTCATGTGTTAAGGCTGGCTTCCTTCTGTGGGGCCCAGACTCCTTGCTTCCTGGTTAACTTCTTTTTGTTTTAAAATTTTCATTCTGCTAGCTTTTCCCTAGACCTAAGGCTTCACAGCCATCTCTTTTTCGCTGGACCCACTAAGTTCGGCTAGACTTGGTGTTGGCCCTCTCTGAATACAGCAGTGGTTGGGAGGGCATGCGGCAATAAAATTTTGTGGGGCCTCAGTCCTCTACTTCAGTAAAAGCTGCCAACATGGTTTCCATGAATTATTTACTTGAGTTACTTCTATCAGGACATAACACACAAAATTGATTAGCAAGATGGAAAAATTCTCTGCCTCTGGTGGATTTTCTTTTACAATAATCATAATTTGTGTAGGTCAGTCACACAGTGATTTGAACAATTGTTCTTTCGTATTTATCTACCAGCTAACACTGGGCATAATAACTTGGCTTTGTATCTGCAGGCCACAGGCTGAGTTGGACCTCTGCTCAACACCAAATCCTATTAGAGAACATGGTAATGTGGTTTCGTGTTCACGTTCAATATTTTAGAGCTGTCCCAGCCACCCAGACAGCTCATCCTCTCTGCCTCAAGGCAGACCCTTCCCCATGGCAAACACAGCAGCTATGTATCTCAAAAGGAACTGAGCAATGGCTGCTGCCGAGGGACGTGCATAGAACCTTCTGGTTACTTCTGACTTACAGGAGCAGGAATGTAAGCTGCCACTGTAGTTCAGACAGTGGTATTGTCTCTAGAGGAAGGCTGCCTTGTTCCCTGCCCAGTGAGAGGCTGGCATTCTGCCTGCCAGGACTCTCTATTTTTAAATCCAGGAGAAAGCTAGGTCAGCTCTTAGCTTCTGCCTTTAGTTCTCTGTATGCCTGGATGAAGAGCCGCCCTGGGCACTTTGCCACTGCCTCTGTGGGTCAGCCATCCTTTCGCCATTTTGTTCCCTCCATTTGGCCAAAGCACCCAGTGGTCAGCAGGAGTCACCATCCCCTTTGCTGCTTCTCTGGGCTTTCCCAGGCTCCTCCGGTAGGAGCCAGCCTCTATCAGAATGCGACTGCTCATGGGCAGAACGCTCAGTTCATGGCTGAGATGGCTATGCCATCAGACGAGTCCCAACTGACATTCCAGCTCCAGCTCTGCCTAGCAGCTCTGGATTCTGGGTTTCTCACGCACATATCTTGTAGGAGGTCATGGGGTAAGGAAGATACAGCGTATAGAGCACTCGGGCAGGGTTTGCTACCTTGGTCTCAGTGGAGAGAGGTGAATTAAACTGAGAGGAACAAGGTAAAACCATGTGTACGAGCCAAGCCAGAATCCATGTAGAACATAGAAAGATCGTGAGCTTTGGAGCAAGCCCTTGGCCTTCTAACACCGTGGTGCCACCCAGGTGCAGCCTTGAGCAGGTCACTTTCCTGTTCCACACCTCAGCTTTTTTGGCCTGCAAACACCAGTAAGTGTGAAGTTCCTGACACAAGCGTCTCTCTAGTATCAGTAACTGACCGACTGTGGCTAGGGGGCCTTGGACCTTTCTTTTCAGCTGACTGTTGGCTGACCTTAGCTCACGTTCCTGCTCCAGGGCCCCCAGCACACTGTGCCTGCATGCAGGTGTGTAGGCTTTATGACAACAGGGTCAGAGCAAGCCTGGCTGTGGGCCTGGGAAAGCAGCAATTAAGGCTCCCACACTGTCTCTACAAAGACATGGCTTATACGTTTTAAGACACAACTGAGTCTGTGGGAGATCATGTTTCTTCCACCTGCAGGACACACATCACACTGCGATGGGCCCACACTACAGCTGCTCAGTTCTCCCTTCCTTACGGGTCTGACCTCCCAGGCACTGACAGATATTTCATAGACACAACTTCCTCTTCCTGTGAAAGATGACTTCCAAGGCTCTAATCCAACTGGGCCTTTCTCATGAAATCTCTTACTACCTGCCCCCATCCCCATCCATGTTACTGCCCTCTATGAATACCTTGGTGATGTTCTGTTTTTAATGACTGGGACTGTTCTATCTCTACAGGCAGGGTGTAAGACCCAGTCACCAATGCTGTGTGCACCTAGGGGAAGCCATGGGACAGCTGTGGCTTGCTCACTGCTTATTTGAACTGGGGTGACTAGGAGTCCTGTAGGGTTTGTGGGTATTGAGCCTTCTCAACTGAGAATGGAAAAAAAAAATGGACCAAGCCCTGCAGGGGACAGATTCTTCCTGCTGCATCCCTCAGATGGACTCCAGAGAGACAGGATCTCTATGCGAGTGGCTGCAAGGCTTTCTGTCCTCTGACCTTCTCGCATTAGCCAGCATTCCCAAATACTCAAACACAGACGCCTTAGAGCGCTCAGGCTATGGTGGCTACTGCCGCAGTCATCGGAAGGTTTGCCAGCCTCTGGTTTGCTGATGGCTTGGAGAGCACCATTAGTGACAGTTTCCTTCTCAGACTTACACAGGGGACACTTTCTAAGACATCCTGTGAAAGTCGAGTGAGGGCTAGAATACTTGGCTTCTCATACCTCCCATTTGTGCTCCTGTGTCTTTAGTGTGGATAAAAGGAGGCTGGGCAGAGCAGCCAGCTGATGAAGGCCAGAAACAGGGTCAGGGGAGACTTCCTACACAGGCTGGAGGCTGGAAGGAGCTGTGTTTTGGTAAGCTGAGTGCTGGCTGTTATAAATATGTCTCCTCTCAGAACAGCCTTCTGCGGTCAAGCATGATTGGGTTGACCTACCACAATTCTGGGCCTATGGCTAAGTTTCCCCCAGACTGGGCTCAACCCTCAGGCTTTCTCATTGTCTTCTGCGTTGGGATTCAGACTAAAGACAGAAATGGAAGAACATTGTGTGAATGCCTATTGCCCACCAGGTAGCATCTATGTGGCTCATTCAGTCCCTGCAGGGGTCAGAGGGCATAAGTACCTTTTCAACGCCCCAGTGCCTACTGGGAAAGATCTTCTCTTTCCCAAGCCTCTCTCTCTCCTCTTTCTCTATGCTCCAGCTTCTCCTTATTCTGAATCTGTGCTCACTGGCTCTTCCTGACCATGCTTCTATGCTCTCTTGGTCTACCTAAGCATATGGTGACCCTCATGTTGGCCTTCCCAATGACCGTTCGCCCTGTACAGCCGCGCTGTCCACGTCCATGGGGCATGAGAAGCCCTCAGACATCTACGACCTTCCTCTTTGAGAGGGAAGATGAGTACTTTTTGAAAACTTAGCTAAGCTGGCCACATGTGATCCAGGAAGCCATGACCCTCAGTGACAGGAAGACACATGTGCTACTCCTCCGTTGACTCAGCTTTTGGACCTGGTGAATTCCATCTTGAGTTTCCTTATCTAGTATTTATCTTCAGCCCATATCCACTCCATTAATGGAGATTTTATTTCAGCTTTCCTATTTTTAATGTCCAAGGGCCCGGTCTTACTCTCTGATTGATTCCCTCCTGTGTGTATGCTCTTGCTTTATGGTACAGTGAGATCTTTTCTGCACTATCTTGATGGATTATTGCTTCTTTTCCTTTGAAGTTTCTATCACTCGAGCTTACCACACTGTTGTTCTGCTTTGTTTCCTTCTTGTTCTTTTATTCTCCTTATTCTCCTATTTGCTTAGTCTCTTTGTCACTTGCTGGAAGATTTGCTCAGATACATGCTAATCTCCTGGCCTGTTCATATTTAGGGATGAGAACAAAAGCCTCTCTGCCAGCCACCGACTGTCACTGCAGGATAGGGGTGCTTACGTTTTGTGGATAATCCCCCAAAGGCACCGTTTTCAGGGCCTTTTCATTCCCTCATATAATTTATTTTTTCTAATAATCTCCTTCCTTAGACAGAAGACATGTGTTTGGCTGTCAAAAACAGAATCTAGAAATGTCACTTTCAGCAGTTAGCTTACACTTATTTCCTGTTTTCTGTGCATGACTCCCCTGCCCCTGCTACGCCTGCTACCCACTGCCCTGAATATGAAGCCCTCTTGGTCTTTTCAGCTAAGGAACAGGCCCCAGATTTCCTGTGTGTGTGAGGGAGGAAGTCTAGGAGGCTGTCTGCGATGGCCTGTCTATCACCTCCCTGCCGTGCCTCCTCCTTGCCTTTCACTGTTCCTGGTGCTCCTATACCAGAACTTACCTGGACTCTGTTTCCTTCTGGGTTTCACTTAAGCTACGGCTCTGTTTTCTCCCTGTCCCCAGCTCTAACCACTGTCTGTTTAACAGAAGTCTGCCGGCATGCCTCATCCTTGTGTGTTCTTTACATATTTGTTTGTTTCAAGCCACTGATCACATAATCAGGCACTCTGTTGCCCTTGATGCTAGCTTCTGGCCCCTTTGTTCTGAAGCCCTCTCTTTCCTTGGCTTTACCAATAGGAGGCTTTCTGGTACTTCTACCACTGTAGTCTCCCGCCTCACTCTCCCGGTTCTCCCTTCACCTGTTAAAAGTTGGTCATCCTTAGGCATCTGTCGGAAGCCCTTTTCCCTATTCTCTTCACTCAGTGCACATGCCTCACACTCAGAACCCTCCTCACACCCGCTCCAATTAGGTTAGCATCCCATGTTAACATACCCCTGGACCCCTTACTTTCCCTTTTTGGGTCATCACACCACAGCACTGATCAAAGTTTTTCTCCCTTGGTAGACTTTGAGATCTTCCAGGGTGGAGTTCACTGGCCTCATCACAACAGTGAGCCCAACCAAAGCAGAATGCCAGGAACACAGGAGGAGCGGAAGATACACACACGGAAGGACCACATGCTGACAATGACATATGGATGAATGAAAGATGAGTAAAACAAGTAAGACCATAGCATCTAAAAAATCCTCTTGCTCACATGGGTACCTGCTGTGATCATGGCTGTCAAAAAGCTTTTTGGTTAAGAGCCTTAACTTTTCCAAACCTTTAGCTACTCCATCTACGAAATATGGACAATAAGCCCAGGACCATCCTACTTTCCTGTATTGTGAATATTAAAACAAAAAAATGAAAACACGATGTCACTGTGTTCAGTAAACCATGTGCTCTATACAATGCAAGGGATTATTACTGTCATGTGAACGGTACACAGAATGGTACACAGAAATTTCTAGCCTGTTTTGGGCATGGGTGATGCAGGAAACAGAACTGCAGGCTCAGGATTTCACATCTCAGGATTCTCTGATACACATTCACTGTTGTAAAGTGAATCCCCACTAAGCCTTCTCGTGTTCTTTAACACCAGGCATGGGCTCCAGAGACCGCCTGGAGGCTTTGCCTACACTGCAGGCAAAGCTGGTTTAGAAAGAAGGTATGCTTTGGGTACGTGGCTTTACCTTAACACAATTCATTAGGAAACAACTGACACCAAGGAAAATATCTAAAATATTTACTCTCTCTCTCTCTCTCTCTCTCTCTCTCTCTCTCTCACACACAGAGAGAGAGAGAGAGAGAGAGAGAGAGAGAGAGAGAGAGTGAGAAAGAGAGACAGAGAGGTGGGCTGCAGAGAGCTCAAGTGACAGATGTGTCCATATTGCCTGGCCCCACAGTTCTTTTCCTGGTCCTCTAGATGTCCTCTTGATCATCTGTGCCAACTGTGAAAAGGAGAACCTTTTAGAAAACCCAACTGTTGGAGGTCTTTGGGTAACGGAAGTTTCATTTTTCACACATCCTGTCAGGGAGGGCTCCCCTCAGGAGAGAAGCAGCCTGCATCCTGCCTGATCAACCCATGGGCTTGACGCAGTAACCTGGTCTCTAGAGCAGGGAGTCTACAGCGGAGAAAAGTAGTAGGTTCAGGGTTGACAGACATGAGTTCAAGTTCAGACTTCCCCTTAGAATCAGGCAAATTAATCCTTATCAACAGATACGCTTACATTGTAAATACTGCATCTATACCCTATTTCTGGGGCCAAAAATTATAAGTACTTCCGTGTGTTTTAGACCTCTCATAAGAATTTTAATGGTCATTTAATGCTCAGTAAGTGGATACACCATGCTCTACCTCAATGCTTTCTTCCTATTATTGGGCCTTTGGACTGTTCCCAAATTTTCACATTTGTAAATAAGGCTCTGGTGAGCATGCAGCTTTTTCTGGCTATGGATGTATTCTTTCATGACAGACTCTCAGGAGTTCAGCGTTTTCATGGTTTGATGCAAAGAGTCAACTTGTTTTCCCAAAGGGCTGCGGTGATCCACAGTGCAGCTAGCAACTGTCGCAGGAAGCTGCACTGCAGCCTCAGTGGACTGGTGTGAACTGGAGTGAGCCTAACTCAAAAGAGCAAAAGAAGCTGATACACCGCTGCTTCCGTTTGTACTCGATTACTAGTGAAAGCAAACATGCCTGATGTTTGCTCCTCTCAAACCACTCAGTTCTTATACAAAGACACTTGAGCCCTTTTCTTAAAATATTATACTGTCCATCAACAGTAAACATTATATAATAGTTATGTTTATATATGTGTAAATATACTCATGCATATATACATTTTGACCCCTGGTCTCCATATTTACTGCAAGCACTTTTCCATTTCATTATCTCTCCTTACTTTGATAAGTTTGTAAGACATGGAAATAAATTTCAAATACATAAACCTTTGATAGTCTTTCCCTTTGTGATTTCTTTTATATATATATATGTCATATATGTGTGTTATATATATGTATATACATACATACTATATATACATACAAACATATATGTCTATATATATGTATATATTGGTTTTTCAAGACGAGGTTTCTCTACATATCCCTGGCTGTCCTGGAACTCACTATGTAGACCAGGCTGGTCTTGAACTCAGAGAGCTCTCTACCTCTGCCTCCCAAGTGCTGGGATTAAAGGTGTGCACCACCACTACCCAGCTTCTTCAATAAAGATTAAGGTTTAAAACCAGAGACAAGTGGATATAGCGTTATGCCCTCTCTAGGTTTGATTTTTAAGCATTTATCTCTTTTATCCTTCAGATTTTCTTCTTCTTCTTCTTTTTTTTTTATGGATATGGTAAGGCCAGAAGTCTGAATTCAAGGTTGAAAATTCAAACTCTTCTGGAGTCGAGGCAGATAAGTTAGGAAATTGGGTCTTTTTAAATATTTTTAACTGTGTGTGTGTGTGTGTGTGTGTGTGTGTGTGTGTGTGTGTGTACCTCTGTGTAGGTGCCTGCAGATCCCCAGGAGCTGGAGTTGAGGGTGAGCTGCCCTGGTTACTGGGAACAACACTTGGGTCCTTTGGAAGTAGAACAAGCACTTTAACTGATGAGCTGTCTCTCTGGCTCCTGGTTTTGTTTGAATCAGGGCTTTTTGTTTTTATCCCTGGCTGTCCTTGAACTTGCTGTGCAGGTTCAGATGGCCTTGAATTCTGATCCTCCTACCTTTGAAAGGGACACTGAGATAGACAGGCTGTAGTGGTTACATAAGGAGTTAATGCCATGGGCACGGGCAGATGGATAAATAATGGTAGGGGCTCTGAGGAGGGCTAAGTTCTTACCATCAGAGACGGCATGTTGGCAGGTGTGTGTGTGTGAGTGTGTATGTGTGTGTGCTCTGACGAGAGAAAATCCAGGCCCATGTGGTGGGAGTGGGAGTTTCCTTTTCTACCTCTCTGATGATGGGGGTCATTACGTTCTTAGAGCCTCTACCTCCTGAATCTGCTCCTGTAGGCATGAGCGACTACACCTGGTTTCTGTAGTATGGGGGACTGAAGCCAGGGCATCATGCTTGCTGGGCAAGCATTCTAACAACCGACGACCATCTCCAGCCCCTACTTTCAGGAGGGAGCCATAAGTAGATGGTTTTCTGAAAAATCTATGCCGTAAACGATGGGCTGACACCGTGGGTCACAAAACTTCCTGTGTCCATCAGCCACATCCGCCCCACTCACCGCCTCTCTGCAGCCTCCAGGTAATCTCATGTTTTCCCCTCAGTGTCTATGGACTAAAGCCTTCTTTTCTCTACTCACTCAGCACTCCTGCTTTTCAAATGCTAATTTCTTAACATATTGTTGGTAATATTTCTAGGCAGTTGCATGCCATCGATCAGCTTGGCTCCTCTTCTAATTACTGCAGATGTATGGTGTGGTGAGACCTTTAGCATGGGCTACCATTACTATTCTTCCTTTGGAGAGCTCTTCTGTATATTCATCTGTCTGCTGTTTCAGAAAAGGTCTTAAACCATTTTGCCAGGTCTCTGCAGTTCCCTTTAGGTTTCTCTTGGGCATTCCGTCAAACCTACAAATTATCATCCCAGAACATTTCAGCTGTCCTGGTCCGGGAACATGCTATATGTCCTCATTATTCATGTCTTGTTTCACGTTGCTGAGTGAAGCTTTGCAGTTTTATAGAACAGGTCTTACGTAGTTCTCATTGACATGACACAGTAGTGTTTATTAATTCTCTCAAGGAGGACAGTTATAGTACATTTCCCAAGTGGTTTTTCAGGTATTTTAGAAATACCTTGCTTTTGGAAAAGCTATTTGTGCCTCAGTTACAACTTTGGGCTCCTTGTTAACTAACAGCTTTTTCAATTAGTGGTATGTGTGTGTGTGTGTTTGTGAGCACTTGTACACACACATGAATTTTACAAAAATAAACACATCCCTCACAAAAACAATAACTTTTCCTCGGCCTCTTATATTTCTTATTACTGATGTTGGCCAAAGCTTCTAAAACAGCATGTGCTAGTAGAGACATCATATTTGCTTAGAGCTTTTAAAGGAATCTTTTAAATATTCAACTTAGAAATTTAATATTGGCCTTTTGCTTGACATCGCTGTTTCCCCTGCTCTTTCTCTGTTTTATTTTCAGTATTGTTGTGTCTTGATATTGTCATCAGGTGTGCTTTCCTTGTTTTTTTTGTACACAAGCGCCAGCTCTCCGCACAGTACATCGTGCCCTTAAAAAGTGTCTAAAATTTGCAAGAGTCTGAACCAGATGTTCCTGGGTTTGGGTCCTAGCTCTGCCTGGGTGTGACCTCCCACATAACTCCTGAACTATTCTGGAAAACTAGGGTAATAATCCTGACTGCACAAGTTCATGGTGAGAATTGAAATGAATCGATGTACCTCCATTATGCTCAGGGTAACATCTGGTGCTAGGAAAAGCTCAACAGATTTTACTTTCTTCTTCCACCACTTAGAAGAAAGACAGTGGTGACAATCAATATCCCCAAGTTCAAGCTTTTCTAAGGAATGCCTTGCATTTATAGGTCTGTGAAATGCAAGTTCCATTTGTGCCAGACACTGCGTTGGCCCTCCTGCTTTGGTGCATATGGCCATTTCTCATGTTTTCAAACTACGAAGCCCATTTCTTGCACCCTGAAGGGATTCTTTTGACCTATGACACCCAGTGGAAATAAAAAGTCAAGCTGACATGTAATATGAACCAGGCCTGAAACAAACTGTGCTTCCATTAGCCTGGAACATGAGTGTGCTCAGATAAAGGCAGGAGGAGGTGGCAGCTCAAACTTAAAACAGATGTTCAGGCGGTCCTGGCTCTCACTTTCCCACTGCCCTTCACGCAGCACTCATGAGCCTGTCGTTGACACAGAAGATCCAGTGCTCCGGTTAGCACTAGGAACCTGCTCAATCCTTTGTCAAAGCTACCACCACTGAACCGTGGCTTGATTTTCCAGGAGCCGTTCCTCCGGGCAGTGGTTCTGGGTACTCATTCTTTGGCACGGGAAGGGCTGGAGAATAGTGAAGCTCAGTACAGCCTGTATAACTTCCTCCTGTGGCAGGAGGGGAATGGGGATCGGGAAATAGATGCTCCCTTTGAGGGGGTGCTGTGGATCTGGGATTCTTCAGTCGGACCCGCTTAGATTCGATTCAAATCCTGCTCTGTTCCTGCTTAATATTGTTTGGGGCACGTTTGTTGGTTTGTCTGGATGTGGTTTCTTCATCATTAAGGGGGAATTAGTAGCTGTCCACTACAGAAAGCTTCTACAGACAGCTCCTGCCCATCTGCGACTGTCATAAACTTCATTCTTCCTGGGACTTGGTGAGCACAGGCAGCATTGGTGACTATCCCAGTAATAGCCACACATACTCCTATGGGCCAGGCAGGATTCCGAGTATTTTACAAATATCAGTTTATCTCTTTTCATCATTTCCCTCCAGAGGTGGGTGCTAACATCATCAGTTTTCAGACGAGGAAACTGGGCACTGAGAGGTTATATGTTTTGTCCAAGGTCACACTGCTAATACACAGCCAAGGCTGCACACAAACACACCCACTTCCTAACCACCAAGCCCGGGGTCTCCACTGTTTCTTTGCATGATAATGGAGCTATGGCAGCAGCAACACCGAGGTAGTTCTTACACAGAAGGGAATGCAAGCAGCGTGGCTGTGACCCAGTGATCAGATGAAACTAGCCCTTTATCTTCCTCCTCTGTACCCTCAGGACTGTTTTTCCCTTAGCACCTCCATGTGCCCCCCCAAGCCCCCCAGAACTCATCCTTCACCCACCTGTGCCTCCCCCTCCATTAGTCATCTATTGGGTCTCCAGCTTTCTCCCTTGGCTTCCTTCCCATTACTGACAACACCCCCAGGGCTCCCCTTACCTTACATAAACCTTTCTGTCAGCCTGCCTCCTCCTCAGGTTACGCCCATCTGTCTCTTAGCCTGCTCTGTCTAGAATGAACTGTTTCCATTCTGCCCCGTTCCCTCCTGAACTCATGGTGACCCTGCGTGTGCCTGCAGCCTGCACCAGGGGTGGAAGCTGCTTCCAGGGAGGGTGCCCTCGGAGGCCTTCCTATTGACTGACTCCGCAGCTCCCGTGAAATCACTCTCCCCAACTTCCCTGAGTTTAACCTCTTCAAGCGTCTTCCCTTCCTTGCCTCTGGATATGGGGGTTCCATCTTTCACCCCGCCTCACTTCCGGCTCTAACATCTCCTTAGCTAACCTACCCTGCTACTTCCTCTCACACTCAGGCTGCATTCTCTTGAGGTTCCATCTCCAGCTCAGCACTATCCCCAAGTCAAGTCATATCTGGCTAGCAACAAACCACCAGCAACTAATGCACACTTTGAAAGCCTCTTAACAGGTCAGACAGAATATGAATCTACATCTTCATGGCTCTTCCCCCTGGCATATTTCATTCATTCATTCATTCATTCATTCATTCATTCATTCAGCACCCCTACCCCTCAGTGTGTGTTCAGCCATATGGAGGTCAGAAGACAACCTTGGCTGTCATTGCTCATGCTGTCCACCTTTTCTTATGAGGTAGGATATCACGCTGGCCTAGGCTAACGTGGATGGCCAGTGAGGCCCAGGGGCCTGCCTGTCTCTGCCTCCTTGGGCCAGGACTATAAACGCATGCCACTATCCCTGACTTTTTTTTTTTTTTTAAACATGGGTTCTGGACATCAAACTCAGGTCTTTTACCAACTGAGATATCTCTGTAGTTCTCATTCATCCAACCGTGAACACAAACATTTTGTGCTTCTTCTTCGCAGCTAAAAGGCAAGTGGTCAAGAAGAACAGCTTACGACATTCTAAGGTTCATTCTCTCCTTACAAAGGTCCAGGCCTCTCCTCCCCCAAAACTTCTGGCTACAGTCAGCCTTCCGGTGGCCTTCCCGTGGACCCAGCATCTCTGAATATGGCACTGCCTAAGATCCATACAGTGCACACTGGACGCCGCAGTTTAACCTAAAAACCATCCTGCACTCCCTACTGTCTCCCAAATAGGATTTGCCAGCTGGCCTACAGAGTCCCTCCCCACTGGCCCTAACTGTGTTTTCTAGGCTCTTCTCTGGGTATACACATCCTCATGCTATTTTTCTTTCTACTCCCAGACTCCTAGACACGCTAGATGTCTTCTTTCCCAAAGATCTGAGTGTGGAAAAGGAGAGTGGTTCAGACGGTAGGAGCGCATGGACCTGGATTGCAACCACAGACCCTGGTGCCTGGGTGTTAAATATACACCTCGTCATTTCAACGGTATGAGCTTTATGTTGCATTGTGGGAGATCCTTACTTTGTACATCTGTTTCACGGGGTTTCAATGGCCCTTTCTGGTCAGTTTCTCAGCCTGTCAAGCAGTTGTTTTTCATTGATCTCCTCAGTTTCTCCTTGCTATGGACTGAATTGTGTTCCTCTACCAAGTTCATATCCCCAGCGTGACTGAATTTACTTGTAGATAGCGTGTGAAAAGACCTAGAAGGAGGTAATAAATGTTAAGTCGGATATCCTGTTGGGGCTTTAGTCTAACTGGATGAGCATAGGACAGGGCAGTATTAACCTTAACCCCCTTTGTGCTTGGGCAGGAAGAGGGCCCCAGGAAGTCAAAGCAAGCCATCGAGAAAGGCCTCCCAGAAGCAAATTTTGCCAACTCTTGCTCCTTGCACGGCTTGTTTCCAAAACAGCAAGGACAGGACGTAGGACCCTCAATCTGTACATTCTGTCATGGCAGCCCCAGCAAGCGGGCATCTTCCCTCTTCCCTCTTCCTGGTGACAGCTTCCTCCTGCAGCTGTTTTCCCCGCCTACTGCTCTGTTTCCTGTGGCACCGGTCGCCCACTTTCAACTGAGGATAGTTAGTAAACAGTAGAAGGCGCTTTAAAAATGCTCGGAATTTACATAAAGCTGTGTATGTGTGAAGTAAAATACCGATGCTCTGCTCCCTCCACACACTGTGCAGTGGTGAAACAAAGGTAATTTGCATTTCTGTCACATCATTAATCTCCTATTCGTGATGAAGACATTCAAAAATCTTCTATCTATTAAAATATGTTGAGAGAGGGATCACTTCCAATAACTTTAGTTGCAACACACTTTTGTAAGCGTTCTGGTAGTCATTAGTTATTGTTAATTGCTGTTGTCTAATTTACACTCTGAACTCTATCATAGTCATATACTCAAAAGCCGAGTTTGTTGCTATCTACTGTTTCAGACAACCACTGGGGTCCTGGGATGCGTCCTCTGCACATAAACACTGCTCTACTCTTGTTCAGGGTTTCCACCTCTGCTCTGGCCCTGAGTGACTGAAAATATTTACACAGCGCTTCCTAGCACACCCGGTGCTCCTCACAGTGGCCCTTTGTTCCTCAGAGCCCCTCCCACAGCCTTGGCAGTGGGGACAGCTCTCCTTCTGTGCCCACAAGAACTCCCACGGGCCTCTCTGTTCCTGCAGACCTCATTACGGTGTAATTACTCATGAAAGGGTCAGTTCTCCCACTTGGTTGTTGGTTCTTTGAGAGCAAGGCTTGTTTTAGTCACTGCTAAATCTCTAGCACTTACCTAAACAGATACTCAGCAAATGAATAAAAATGAAAATAAATAAGAAGATACTGATGCTTTGACAGCACCGGAGACAGAGACTCTCTGGTGTCAGCTTTTATAGGAGAGTTTGGTGGGGCTGAGGCTTAGGAAAAACCCCTCACCTCTTAGACAAACACCCCGCTTCCAACACAGCAGCTAGAATTCAACTCAGCTGGGGCTGAGATTCAAGCCTTTGCTGTTCCTCTGGACCACCCCACCTCTCCTGGCCCAGCTCGGCTGCAGCTTTATTTCTGACCACCTTCATTAGCCACCACCCATGCTGGTCCCAGCAGAATCCCCTCATCTTGAAGCTAGGATATACAGAAGAAGTGTTACATGGCAAAGGTCATAGCTTTTGTCAATCTCACCCTGAAGGGAAAGAGAAAAGGTACGGACAGCTCTCACGGCTGATGCGCTGACATCTCTTCTAAGCAAGAGAAGCAGCTTTTAAGTAACTGACAGAGAAAAGAGATAACAACAACAAACCCAGCCATCCGTTACAAAAAATCAAACTACTACTGATAAAACCTCTTCCATGGGTAACGTCATCTGATTGGCGAGTGGGAAGAGAGCATCTTTCAGCAGGGTGAGGCCCAGGTTGGAGATGCTCTCTCAGCCAGGAAAATGAACTTCAAGTACCAGAGAGTATCTGGGAGTCATGGAAGCCACAACCTTTAAAATCACTTCTAATGTCAGGAAGCTCTATGACTTCATAAGGACACAAAAACATCACCATGGTAGAAACTTGGATATAGACCCAGCCACTGATGTACAAGAAGAACATGCAGGCTGAATTCCTAACTTATCTATGAGAACTTGGCCAGGAGCACTGAGCCTCAGGTTCCATGATAACATGGAAATAGACAGAGTCTAACTCCGGGGTTGTTCAGGAACTGATGATGTACGGAAGTACAGGCCTGGGCTCCACAATACCATCCTGTAATTACGATCCTGGCTGAGGGACGCATCTTCACTAACAAGCTTCACTTTCCTTGTCTTCAGAAGACTGGAACCTCACTGTCAAGGAAAGGTTCTGGCATTGCACAGCTTTGTTTTGGACATGGATGGAGTCTCAGAGCACCTGGGCTCTTTCTTCTGAACTTCCTCAGCAAGTTTTTCCAGTCCCCACCCTTGCAGCTCTCACCACCCCCAGCTCCTCTGCCAGCTGCACATCTTTGCTCACCTCCCAAATCAGACCCTTCTTCACCTTTTCTCTCTTTCTGTCCTTAGAAAATGTCCTCCTAACTCCCTAGGATGGCCAGTTATCGCCAAGCCTTGGGCATTGGTCCACTCTACTCCCTTATCTCCACTCCGGCTCAGACTAGCACCAGCCCTGCCTAGGTAACAGGAAGATTCTTCCCAGAGTTCCCAGTATCTATAACTCAAAGAAACTTTCAATATGTGCATCAGATTGACCCATTTCTGCAGTGGCTACCCTTGTTGCCCTTAGGATTGACTGAAAAAGAAAAGAAAATTTCGCACACAGCACATGAAGACCCTCACAGATGGGCTCTTGGCTACCGCTCCAGCCACCCCAGATACACAGCCCCATGAAGCTCACAGTCCATGAGACCCTCTGACTTCCCAGAACGCACCCATCTTGCTCCTCCTCAAGCTTCACGTCGCTCTTCCCTCTGTGTGGTTTGCTCTTCCTCCAGCTCCACTCCCCGTCATAACTCTTCCGCATCCCCACAGCCTAGCTCAGGGCTCATGGGTGCTTTTCTCCAGAGCATCTTTGTTTCCTGTCCCGGTGCACACTGACCATTTGTGGTCATGTGATAGTTACATAAGTCTGAGAAATTTAAACCTACCTACAGATTCCAAGAGGGCAGGGAGCCTGGCTCTTTTATGTACACTGATGTGGCTAATAAAAAGGCAATCAGGAATTACTGGGTGAATAAATAAATGAATAGATAAATCGATATCGTATCAGTGTTTGCAATCTGGTCTTTGCTCTTCTGCCTCTGAGACTACTGGCCATCCTTAAAATATCATATGAGGTGCTTCAAGACTTATGGACACAGCTCCTTGTTCTGTGGGTAATGTGAAAAAACTAAACCAAGCCCTTTCACCTCTTCCTCAGTTATACATGCAGCATTTCCTTTTCCTTAGCTTTATCTCACTTGGTTCCCCCCTTCCAAGACCAAGTCATGTGGCCACCTCATAGGTGGACTTAGGCTTTGGGTGGATCTCCCACAGTCTAAGGGCTCTTGGCTGGTGTTTTCTGAGCCAACCAGAAAGGATAAAGTCAGGCAGACACCGCTGGCTGCTTACTTCCATAGTTATGTCCCATGTTTTTGAGAAAACCCTAGTTTTGGTTGAAGAGACAACACAGCAAGCTAAAATTGCTCTGTTCCAGATGGTTTACAACACTGAATGTCCAGGAAACACAACCAAAGGGATGTAAGCTACGTGGTTTGGGGGGAAATCCTGCTTTCTTACCTCCTTCCCTTTTCTTCTTTTCCTCTTTCTTTCGTCTTTTATTCCCTAATTGACAGGAAAGGAGTCTTGTCTCCTTTAGCTCATGGCATTTCCAGGCTTACCTCTTACTCTGTGTGTGTGTGTGTGTGTAGCGCCTACCTATGACCATGAGGCAGCAAATATGCAAACAAAATCTCAGAGCAAGACTGGCAAAGAACAAGGGAGACTGAGTCTTGTCCCCGGTCTCACCACTGTAAAGGGACATGTAGGAGTGCCATGAAGACACCAAAACCACGGAAATGGCATTTGAGTATGGTTCTTGTTCTTCACATAGTACTCACATGTCTAAGTCCTTCTAACATAGGCAGACCCTTCTATTGCTGGGCAGCCACAGTGGCCTTCAGTTATCTTCTCTTTCCTGTCTTTGAGGATCCTGGTAGAGGGTTCAGAACACTCAGAGGTCTGAGGTCAGATACCCAGAGCAGCAGCAGGAGTGAGGCAGTAGGGAGCCCTGACCTCTGGGGAGCAGGGGCAGCTACTGCAGGCGGGGCTAGTTTCCAGTCTACAGATGGAGCGTTCTGAAACTCCCAGCTCCTGCTCTGAACAGCGTTTTGATCAAGATCTCCAACATGCTGACTTGAGTTCTCCTTTGACCCACAATGTCATCCCACTCCTACCAATGCTCGGAATGAATCACTGTATCTGGAGAGGTGAATTCACAGGGCACTGCTCCAAAGGAACGATTGCATCAAGAAACCCCGCAAAGCACGCCAATGCCATTTACAAGAAGGTTAATTTAGCATCAAGAGAGCCACATTCTTCACTGTTCACTTTCTACTTGACAGTGGAATACAAAGGGAAGGGAGATGGGGAGTGGTGAAGACGGGCTTATTAAAGACTGAAGATGAGTCCTCAGTCACCTTTCTTGGTTTCTTCTTTGAGGCACGAGGCTGGCTTTTCCACAAACTACATTCTCACCAGATCCTAGCAAACACACTCAGAGGCTACTGCCTAAACAGAATAAAGGGGAATAAAGAAGCAGTAAGGTCCAGCAAGGTTTGGATAACCATGGGGTTCCCGATTATGACGGCCTGCGGAAAGGCAGGAAGGTAGGTGCAGGAACCCATAAGAACGAAGAACAACGGACTAGAGGAGATGGAGAAAATGCACAGCTAGCTCCACTGCAAGAGCCCTTCTGTCGTTTCTGATGTCCTGCCTTCCCCCACCCTCAGTAAACTCTCTGGATGGCTCCTGTTCCAGGCCTGGGAAGAAAGCCCTCTTGGTTCTCCTCATTTTATCTTCTTATGCAAAATCCTATCTCTGTGTCTGGTCACTACAGAGTTAACTAGCATTCAAGGCTTTCCCTGACAACTCACTTCTCTGCATGCTCTAGTCCCACAGAACTGCCCAACCTCACAGCCAGCTCCTAGGTTTCTGGTTACTTACCTGTAGCTCATGCATTTCTAGGACTTGGAATAAGTTGCTTAACATTTACATTTTATTTTTATTTGTCAATGAGCATCTCTTAAAGTAATTTTTTTTATGTAGTATGTGTGTGTATGTGTGGTGTGTGGCCTCGTACACATGTGCAGGTCCCACGGTAAACATGTGGGAGATCAGACAACTTGTAGGAGTCAATTTTCTCTTTACTCTGTGTGGGTTCCAGGGCTCAAACTTAGGTTACCAGGGTTGGCAGCAAATGTGATACCCACTGAGCCACCTTCCTAGCTCTTCATTTCCTTTAAAGATGACCATGCCACCCCTGCACTAAAAACCAGATTACATGTTTCTCTAGCCCAAGAGTCTCTAGACATACTGAGCAGGACACCCTCCTCCCATTGTTGCCTCCTGGCCCTTTGACCAGCACCTCCAGGAATGACCTTCCTTGTCTTTTCTTTGTCTTAGAGGCAGTTCCATATAAACACCATCTCCATCAATCCAAACCACTAGCTACTTTCTCCAGATACTCAGCATGGAAAAAAAAAATCCAAGGTTAGATAATAAATGGAAAACAAGGAGAAAGGATGATGGAAGGAAAGAAGGGAGCTGACCCCTTCCCAGTGCCTGGATGCAAAACGCAGAACCGGCTGGCTTCCAGCGGCTGCCCGAGCATGAGCAAGCGGACCCTTCCTTTCAATTAGCACCAGGAAGACCAGAGCGTGTCCCTTATACAGACTCCCACGGCTGGTGCTTTCTAACAGCATTCGTCATTTCTCCCTCGGGGCTTCTGGATCCACTGCAGGCCACCTCTGTCATTTTGCAGCTTGGCTTGCCTTGCTGCGGTGTCAGGTTGATCTGCCCTTTTATGCTTCAGCATCAACCCAAATGAAAAGATAAGTTGCTTGCTGGAGACCCAAAAATACCACACTGCTAACTCGTCAGGCCTCAGGGTGGCAAGCCACCCAGGGAAAGGTATTCTCATTTTTAAAGTTTTGGATACGGAAAGACTTTTCATCACGGTCTTTTTAATGACTTCTCAAGAAAGCTTCCTGAACGGCTGTGAGGGTCTTACTGGTAACTGGAGGCAAATTAACACGGGGGAAGATGTGATCCATAGAACACAAACAGAAATAAAATATTAAATTGTATCCATGGCAAACATGAGAGACTGTTGCACAGTGTGGACCCAGGGGATGAACTCAAGCGTCCATCCTAGCTTTGTCCTTCACTTTAGGCAAGTCACCTAAGCACGCGTAACCTCAGCTTCCTCATCTGTGAAGTTAAAACATCTCTTTCAAAGCTGAAGAGATGTGTCAGTGTGTCAAGTGTTTACCCTGCAAGGACCAGGACCTAAGTTCAACTTCCAGAACCGGCATCAAAAGACTTGGGTTAGCGGCACCCACAATCCCAGCGCAGGGGCTTGATGAATAATTAGTTTAGCTAAATGGGGAGATCCAGGACATGAAGAGACCTTCTCTCTCAACAAAACAAAAACGATGGATGGCATCTGGGGACATCCAACATTATCCTTAAGAATACACACACACACACACACACACACACACACACACACCCCCTCTGTCTAAGGCTATTATAAGTTACATAAGAGCAAAGCATGGTCTCCAAGGCATGCTAGATATGCTTTAGATATTTCATGAATGAATGAACTGGTGAATACGTGGAAAACAGATTAAATACTAAAACTCAAACAAGGGTTTGATCCAGGTGAGGAGCCAACATGCTAAAAAGAAGGAAACCCTAAGCGCCGCAGTGAGGCCGGTGTGAAATCCTACCTAGCTTTTCTTGCGGCATCCTTAACCCTCTCTTCCTCATTTGCAGTGGGGAGGGTTGCCTCCTCATGGAGGTACTGTAAGTCCTAAAGGATGCATGTAAAACTCCTTTGCCCAGTAGGATCCCATGACTTCATTACTCCCACAGGGGAGTCAGGGTTAGTAACAATCCCCTCTGATTCTGAATCTCCCTATGCTAGGGGAAGGTTGTTGTTCCTGAAGGCAGATGCCAGATTTTATTCTAAAACCAGCTGGGTTTCAGTGAGAATCTACTCATGTGTATGTGCATGTGTGCAGGCATGCATTAATGCACGTGTGTGGCATAGATCCAGTTCAGTGAGAACTGTCAACATCAGGTCTCTGTGTGGAAATATTTGTATATCCATTTTGGAAAGTGCTTTTCGATATTTTTTTTCCAAGGCAAAAGATAAACTCACTTAATTTAGAGTCATCAGCTGGATTGCATTAAATGGAGGGAAAAGCAAAAACATACACAATGCAACCATTTGTTAAACACAATTATTTCTGCCGTTACTTAATTACAAGCAGACATGAATAGGCTGCATTGTGACATCTCAGGTCTTCTTAAATTCTCCATCTGTGTTTCGGCATGTAATGAAAGGACGGCCATATTCCAGTTTGTGTGTTAAGCAAACCCAAGAGTTATAAGTGTATATTGGGACCATAATGACTTTGCTAAGGCAAGAACTAAACTTTTAATTAACCTGCCAAGACAAATTACAGCTCACAGCTCACAGGTAACGACCACAGACAGCTGAGACTCAATGCTGGGGACTCCCGGGAAAGAGGGATTAATAGCAACATCAGAATCGGTCTGTTTTCGTATTAAAGGAAAAAAAAAACAGTGTTCATTAAATGATCATCGTAGCTTGAAGGGAGGTGACAGGTTAGAAAGACAGTGGGAGAAAATGGAAGAGAAGGGTGGAAGGGCACTTTAAACGCCTCCCTCTTTTTACTTTTTGCACAGCCCAACTTTTTTCTTCTTTTTCTAAAACTCCCGACAGGGACTGCAAACTACCACTTTAAAAGAAATTTCCAGGCAGGGCAGGGGTGGCCTGCTATTGACAATCACAGAAGTAGCCTGGACCCACGGAACCACAGGAGGAGGGAGGAACGGGAGTCGGCTTCCTGGGGTGTTTTCAGAGCTTGCTAACAGAAAGGGTACTCGGGTTCTCCTATTCATTCAGAGTCAGGATTTCTGAAGAACAGACCAGGAATCCAAACTTCTACTGGACGCCTTGGCTGAGCCCTTTGTCCAACAGCATTTGAGAAGGACCATGACCAGAATCCCTTGCTGTTTAGACTGGGCACAGCAGCAGGGGCTCTGCTGGGTGCTGCTCTCCCAGGCCTGCTGGAGCACATTCTGCATTTTATCCAGACCCTCAGGTGGTTCTTTAGTGCACTGATGTATAAGAAGCATGATAACACCTATCTGCTCTGGCATGCAGGAAGCCGTTAAGGGACGGTGTTCATCATCTAGGTGAGAGCAGAGGAACCAGGTTGAAAAGCGAGACCACGGCCTTAGCTATAGCAGAACCAGTTAGCATGCTCTGACAAGCCAAGAGTTGCCAAAGGAACAGCCCGCTATTTCCTCGGCGTTTTAAGACACATATCCTAATTAAAATGGCTTTCTGCAGGGATTTAAATTAATAACCTTTTATATTCATACCCAGTTATTAAAACAGAAATCTGATGGTAAATGCTCCCAGCTCTGTGTGGGCCCAATGCTGTGTGCCTTCTTACAAACTGTGCCTAGAAGGAGTCAGGCTGGTAGACTAGGGAACTCAGATGCCATGTGATGGGATAATTGTGTCCCCAAACAAAAGCCACCACGTCAAGAAAGATAAGCTGTAGTAACCATTGCCTAGCAGAACTTGAAATGTGACAGTCTAGGTATTGGTGAGGCCAGAGCCCAGCTTCCAGTGGCAGGGACCGGGAGCTGTTTGTTGGCCTCCATGTCAGTAATAGCGACCAAGTTTCTCTGTGTAGCCATGGCTGTCCTGGAACTCCTCTGTAGACCAGGCAGGCTGGCCTCAAACTCTGCCTCCTGAGCACTGGAACTAAAGAGGTGTGCCACTACCGCTGGGAAAAATTAATTTATTTTTATTTTATGTGCATTACTGTTTTGCTTGAATGTATGCCTGTGTGGGGGTGTCAGGGCCCCTGGAACTAGAGGTACAGATAGCTGTAAGTTGCCATGTGAGTGCTGGGTCCTCTGGGAAGGCCCTTGGTACTCTTACCACTGAGCTCTCTTTCCAGCCCCAGATTTCAGAATCTTAAGAAACCAACAGATGGAAAAGAATAAGTGGTCCGTGTGATGTTAAAAGCCAAGTTCATGGTAGAGCTTCTGGACTAAGCCTCTCTGCCACGACACCACACAATAAACTGCTCAAGAGGGAAACCAATAGTATGGCAACTGCCAAGACCAGAGCTGCCGAGGATCCTGCTGAAGAAAACCCGAGCGAAGGAAAGGTCAGGCCTCTGTTATTCCCTAACAACCAAGGGGCATCGCCCACATAGACTTAATGTGCATTGTGGAGATAGGCTCCAGCTCCCAGTCAAGGACAACACAGAGGAAAATCTCCATCATCAACACCAGTTGGTGGATGCCCCTCCTGCTTCTTTGCCCTCAAGGTGAAATAACAAAGTTGCATGTATAGCAGAAGCTTATTAGCCATGCTCCTTTTAATGGGAAGGTTCACTCTGCCCCAACACTAAGGGCGAAACTGCAGATAAGAAGGAAATGGGCTGAAAATGACTGCCGCTGATTAGGGGGGAGAATTGGGGTCTTTGAAGAATATTGGAAAGCTAGTACCACATAGAGACATTTTCCTTGTCAGAGAGACCCCCGCCTTAGCACTCCCTAGACGGCCCCAGTCCATGAAGCTATGCTCTGGCTGAGTTCTAGGCACCTGAACGCACTCTGTGTCAGAGAACAGGACATTTCTAATCTCAGTGAAACCCCAGTGTGCCTGTAGACTGTTCCACCCAGCCCCTCGCTCTGCTGTTTTCTTCCTCTTCAAGCCATTGTCTTCTTTTCTCATCTGTTGGCATTTGCTGGCTTCAAGAGTAAAAGACAAACCCTAACACAAACCAGACCCAAGTGACAAATCAGTGAGTTGAATTAGGTGAGACTTTAAAGACGGGCGGGAGGCAAGCGCCAAGAAGAGAGGTGTCTCCTCTGTGTGGCTTGCCTTCCAGGGTCCCCATGGAATGTCAGTTTTGCCTCCTAGCTCTTGAGAGGCAGCTGGTGGTCACCCTTGTCCAGCAAGTCCGCTGGATGACCTTGCACACTCTGAGTAGCAGCTCCAGCTCTGGGCAAGAGCTCTGGCTATTCAACTCCAACTCCAATTGTATTCAGTTCCAACTCCTGAGTCCACAACCTTTCTCTCCACTAACGTAGGGTGCAGCCACTTACCAATGGCGGTGGTGAGGAAGGAAACCACTTCAGACTCCTTCCCATCATTGTAAAAGGCCAGGTGCCAGATTCCCGAATCCAGATACTGGATGAAACCGGTCTCATGGCTGGATGGAGGAACAGCGCCCCGTGACTGGCGTTGGGGACCCCCGAGGTTCCTTGCCTCCTGGGTTAGGAGCCTTCTTCCATCCAGTAGCTCCACAAAGTCAAACTAAAGCATAAAGAGAGCAAAGTTAGCTACGGTCCAACATCCCCACAGGCCAAGCTCCATGCAGAGCCTCTCCTAGGGAGTCTAGAAGGGACAAAAGAGAGTCAGAAAGGACAGCAGCCCAAACAAGTCCTTCCTAGAGCTAGAGTCTTCATGGTAACATTCTCTTTTGTGAATGTGGCATAACCAATGATTATTTATTGTCCTGTTTTGTTCTCATTTTGGGACATGCAATTCTTTACCTGATTTTGTATCTATTACGACAGACATGTTTTCTATAGTGGCAGATGCCTCAGTGGAAACCCAGATACTTTGTGATCATTGGAGGCTCACCCAAGTATAGAGGGGAATCTTAGGGGTTTGGTGTGGAACCCTAAGTTGAGTGGGGGTGGGTGGGTTAGTCACAGGCTAACTTTCATTAGATCAAAATTCCGCCGGTCAAACATGAGCGCTGACTGATCCAGGACTGTTGGTGTGAGGCTTCAAAAAAGTCCACCGTGCGGTGCAGTGTGAACGTCAGGAGGGGCTGAAGCCCTGCTGCCTCACTAGCACACATCCCGAGTTTAGTCAGGTCTTAGAAGATGGAAGGTGTTTATCCCATCTCACATAAAGCTGAAGCTGTGAAGTTCTGTGGTCCCCAAGGATCAGGCACATCTACTGCTCTGTGACCTGACCTTTGGCTATAATACAGGAGTTAAAAAAAGATTGAATATGATCCCTGAATGCATGGTGGATGTTTATGGCCTTGATTACTTTAGCTGCAAAGCTAGTGTGTTTGCGTGTGTGTTTGCGTGTGTGTTTGCGTGTGTGTGTGTGTGTTTGTGTGTGTGTGGGTGGTCGTACGCTCATGCGTGTGCCACGTGCATGTGTGTAAATGATGGAGTAGGTGGGAGGAGGGAAGGATGCACAAGCCTCTGGACTCATGACTCCTCCTCTTATTATTTCTTTCTTTTCCTTTCCTCTTCCTCTCATCTGGTGTCAGAGACTGAATCCAGAGTCCAGCAGGCCAAGCACACACTGTGTCCTTGAACTATACTCCCAGCCACTTGGTTAACTTCTTTCTTTCTGGTCATGTGTCCAAACACATGTGCAATCCTGAAGCAAAGAGGGGATGCGAGAGGCAGGGGGAGTACTGTGTATTCTGAGCCAGGTCCTACGCTAAGGCTTCTAATGTTCCTTGTTACAAGCATTCCACAGGGTCATTACTGTTATTCCCCACTTTATAAACTCTCAAGGAGAGGGTGAACTGTGGACCCAAGCTTGTATGGCCTATGGCAAGAGGATTCATGCACAGTGTGTGGTTTCCTCCCTGGGTCGAACTGCCTGGGAACTATGCTTAGGAGACAGTGTGAGAGCAGAAAGGCACTTGAGAGTTGTCCACAAATTCTCTGACAAAGCTCCAGAGACTTCACCTCACTCTTCAGGGAGGCGGGGTGTTAGGGAGAGCCCATGGGTGAGGGGCCTGCAAGATAACAGGACATTTCCTCCAGGCTTTAGGTCCTGGCTGGGCTTCTGGCCTGGGTGAGGGTCAGTTGGTGTGTGGGGTCCAGTTACCTGAGTGTGAGAAGGAGGAAGGCCTTTTCTGCCGTAAATGCCAACCAGAGCTGCTTTCCCCAAAGACACATTGAACTTCAGATGCACAGGGTGGTCTATGAACACCTGAGATCTCCAGAATGTTCCAGGCGGAATCTTCTGGGAAGCCCGTCTCCCCACGTCGATTTCTCCAGAGTCTATGAAACTGTCCTCTGGAAAGAAACTACTTGGCCTTCCTACCAAGACACGGGGGAGGGAAGACAAAAGCATTCTGGTTAGCCACACACGTCAAGGAACCAGCGTTCCACATCCAGGACTCCGTCCTGCCTCTCACTCCAGAGGTCTGTAGCCAGCTCCCTGCCCCGCCATCCCTCCTCCTCCACAAGAGTAAGACAGTCTAGAATTTTTCCCCCAGTGATGCTCAAATTGTTCTGCTAAAAATATTCATTCTTCCCAAGCAGTATGGGTCCTCCCAAAGGGCCATCTGTTTACTGCATAATGCCACAGCTTGTTAAGATATATTTTGATCCTAAAAATACTCATCGGTAGTCACATGAGAATAACTTTGTGATTTGGTGAGTGATGTGTGTGTGTGTGTGTGTAAGTAAAAGGCTTTATGATAAAGTAGAAAGGACAGAGGGAGTGAGGTGTTGTCTGTCATTCAATTTCCAACTGTGTAGCAGGAGGCATGATGGGAGTTGAGGGAGATATTTTATGTTTATGTGAAAATTGGAAGCTATATCCTAAGGCTACATATGTGAGTGGGGGGTTGGGTTTGGAAGAGAGCTATGGGCTGACAAAGATGAAGAAGGGGGATCTTAAGAAAGGAGGAAATGGGCTGGAGAGATGGCTCAGCCGTCAGAGGCTAGGCTTACAACCATAAATATAAGAAAGGAGGAAACATGTCTGAAAGCGCTGTTGTGCTTTGGTGGGTGTGGATATCAGTGTGTGTGCCTGTGTGTGTGTGTGTGTCTGTGTGTGTTAAAATGGTTAAAGGAACTTCTCAAGTCCACAGATGAACTCTAGAGCATACTTAGAAATTTAAGCCAGCCCTCAGCCCTCTACCATGGTAAGAGGTCACCCAGGAAGGAGACCCCTGCTCATTTCCACTGCCAATCAGCAGTGACTGCTTGGGGCAGAGGAAGGGCGCAACAAACCCGAGGAAGGAAGGAAGGCTGCTTACAAAACTTCCTCTTCATAGTGATTAAACACACTCGAATGTGAGACAGATAAGCCCTAACTTCCTGCCAGACGTTAGCCTTCTTGGGAGGAGGAGCAGGGACAATGGGAAAACCACCCTTAGGACCCTGAAAAACCCAGATCAAGTCAACAGGCTCCACTGTATTTGTCAGTAGTAAAATGCCCCCTGGGCATGTTGGCTCTAAGGCTTTTTGTGTGGTTAAAGATGCTCCAAGATGTTCTAAGAGAACAAGAATCATTTGCAAAGAAAACACGTTTGTGGACCTTTTTATAAAAAGCATTTGGAGAGAAGAAATGACAATGTCTTTCCCCCCCTTAGCTCTGTAAGACTCCTTACAAAGCACATTTGATGCTGAAATGGAGCTTGGCAGGGCATTGTTGTAGTCATAAAATATTTTACTGTTTTAAATAATAAAATTCAATTTAAATGTTAAACTTCTCCATATGTTATCATTCCCTTATAAACTCCTAGGCAGAAACATCAGGTTTTCAGCTTCAAACCGTTAAATGTTATTTTAATTAAAAATGTGCCAACACACAAAAAAAAGTTAAAATGCATACTATCAATAAAAGTACCATGGATATTCTATCACTAACACAAGAAAAAGTTTGCATTTAATTCCTTATGGAAGGAATGTGCCCTAGACTTTTACCTTGGAAATGAAGATACACAAACCTCCACATTGTGAGTCATGAAACCTCAAAGACAGAAACACAATTCACAAAGCATTAAGATGGGAGAGAATTATTCACATTCTTCTCTATCTGATCTGTGGGTTCCCAGGACTGGAACCTTTTTATAGTGCAAGTAGAAAGTTGTACATTCCCAGCTTTAAGTTCTCCAGGGGAAGCAGGACTAAGGGGGCGTATGAAACACAAGCAGAGTGCCTTCTTGAACCTTTCACTTGTAGGAAGGCTGAGAAAGACACATAAGCCTGCTAATTCCAAGGGCTGCTTTCCTCTGAAAGTCAGGAGGAGTAGGAGCCGAGGCGGGCAGAGAAGTGTCTGCGTTCAGATGTTCCCTTCCTCAGAATAAGCAATGGGAAACTGCTCCCTCACTGTGGCCAATGGGGCTCCCTTTCTCCCTAGCAGACAGCAAAGCACGGTACGGCAGGCGGCCTTTCGGTCAGGATGGGTCCAGACATATAATCCCTCCAGAATGCAGGCAGGATTTTTAGCCGACTCTATGTGGCTCTCACCCCAATAACATGACAGAAGGGGATTTTTCTTTCATTGCACTTTCTACAGGTTGGGGGTGTGAGCCAGGTGGGAGGGAAACATTGTCTCCATGCTGGATCAATGGGTGTGGATTGGTGGCTGAGAGCAAAGAGTGAACAGCAGTTACCATCTTGAGCTCATGGGGAAGATGCCTGAGATTACCAGGGCTGTGCTGGGGGCTGGAAGGGAGGGGGGCTTCCTTCTTGACTTAAGAAAAACCCATCCTGCCTCGGTCTTTCCAGATCATAAGATTCCTTGTTTTTAATTCTAAAAAAAGAAAAAAAAGTTTCACTGCAAAACATAATACATCACCAGTGGAAGAGAAGGGAGAGGCTAGAGGCTGGCAGAGGGGAAACAGCCTGTGTATAAAATCCTTCTCTTCATGTATGTTCTGGAAGATAACAGATATTAGTAAGAGAAATAGTAGTGAAGGCAGAGGTTAATGAGTTCCAGCTGTGTCAAGTGCCTTCATTTACATCGGTTCAGTTGATTCTCACTAAAGGACATCTCTATATTGAGGCTCTGCATGCTTAAGAAGCCAGTGGGAGATGAAGTCACTTGAGAGAAACCTCTTTTACCTCTTAGAATATGGCTTCTCAGAGGATTAAATAAGCGAGTGATAGACTAAACATCTGAAGAGATACTCTTAGTGGTTTGGGGGTGCAGTGACGCTCTTAAAGAGCAGCAGCTGAACTGGGGTTTACAGGGTAAATGTCACGACTTAGCCAGCTAGATCCAAGGTCCACTTAAAAACTTTGTCAGGGGTTGAACGTTGGTCATTTTTATTAATTAGGAAGCTGTAAAGATGACTCAGAATAGCCAGGGTCTAAACACAGTCACAGGAAGTGCACTGTACCACTACTAGGTGTCTCTAGGCCTCACCAAATGGTACAAGAAGCTTATCTTAGACCTTATGCCTCCCAACAGCATGGCTCAGTTTCACAGCACAGATTCCATTGATAACCATCTTTAGCTTTGTAAATTTACAAAGATTCAGGTTTTCCTAATGCAATGTTGTCCAAATATACAATCCTGCCCATAAATGAAATCTCTCAATGAATTGCTGAAATGGTCAGAGAGCTCCATCAAATGTGGAAGATTGAGAAGAACTAGAATTATCATGCTTCCTAATCATAGTCTCTACTTTCCTGAACAGACTCAGGTTCTAAATTTCTAATCAACTAACAACCCATCTACCTCTTTTATTTTGCTTATTGTTGTTCTTTTCAATGCAACAGATTGCACAAAGAATCCCTTAGTTTCCTTAGCAACTGTCTGAAATTTATTTGGTTATCAAAATAAGCTGTTCCATTTTGAAGAGCTCAGATGAGCCTGTGTGCAGCAATTTGCATGGTTCAAACTGATAGGCAATATTTATTCCATTGCAAAAAGAAAGCACTATCCCTAGCCCACCAAGTCAACCATCAGAAATGTTTGTTTATTCAGTGATTCCCCCTTCTCCATTAATGCAAACACAAGGTCATGTGGTGTTGCTTCAGGAAGCTGCCACATTTGGTTTCTGTCCCATGATGACCCTGATGATTACAGTCCTTTTGAAAATACAGTATCAACTATAGTTTGATGTCATTCTCACAGACATGACAAATACCATAGTGGGATTATCATATGTTTAATTTATATAATATAAGAGACATATTTTTAAAATATTTTAAAAATACCCCAAACCTTAGGAGGACCTGTGAGGATAATTGTTAATTCGCATATATCTCTAGGATCTTAGTCTCTGAAGTGGAATGGCCCTGGACTAGGTAGACAAGATGAGGTTGACCAGTTGAACTGAAGACCACTCTAGATGACTGGCTCCTCCCTGCTGGGCTCTGAAAAGAGCCACCATCACCCTTGTTCTACAGATGAGAAATCAGGTGAAGTAACTAGCTCGTATGAGTTAGCAGATCAAACGAAAGGCTGAGTGGAGAACCACATCTTGGGCTGCACGGCTCCAAGGCACATTCAGCAACCCCCACCCTCTTCTTTTTTTCTTTTATCACCTCATGCTACTTCTCACGTCATCATGCTGTAGGACACTACCCTTAATTCTGTAATCAATTCTTTCCCTTGATACCATCAGAAGGAACCAGCAACGTGCTCTCACAGTAGAGTTAAAAATTTCACTATTGAGCTGATGTCTAAAGAAGCAGAGTGTTATCATCACAATTAAAAACAGAAGCTGAGTAGATAGATGTTGGTGTGATTGGGTTTGGGTGGGGAAGAACCACGTGGTCTCCCGTAGACTATAGGAAGCTTTCTCCTTTGCTTCTCAGGCACATGCACATTCTTTTTTCTTACAGTAATTGCTCCTAATGCTGACTGTTTTCCAGTACTGCCCTCCATTTAAGGGGTTTATAAACAGGATTTCCATTTGCATCAGTAATGACAGATAATCCCTTTAAGCAAAAATACGCCAATTAAAATAAGCCAATAAGGCAGTGTAATTTTATGTTGTCTCTTATCTACACCTCCTGCTCCTCCGGAAAAACTAAACAGAACCCAAACAACCCACAGACTAATTTCATTAGAGTGGAAGATTTCAGATAGACTTAACTCCCGCTGAAAGAATGTTGGAGATTCATGGTGGGAATAAACTACACTGTGTTATAGGAGATCCTTTATCAATTCCAAGAGGCAGGAAGATAGTTTAAGCATGCGTTCACAAACTGGTTGAAAGGCAGTTGTCCCTTTAGGAGTAGTCTTCCTTGGTGGCACTAGACAGTATAAACTGGTATGAAAGTTGCAAGCCACCAGCAGGACCACGGACAGTGCCACCTTGGTACCAAGATCCCTGAAAAGCACAGTTAGCCCAATGATGATTCTTGTACAAATTTCACCAGTAGAACTTGCAAGTTCTATACCTTACAGAGAACCCAAGGTTCGGTGCTTTTTGAAGAGGAGGAAAATGAAGCCTAGAATGCCCGCCTCAGGGGATCTGCTTTAAGCTTTCATCACAGTCAATGGCTCCTGACTCCTACAGGGGTCCCAGGCAGGCTATCTTCTTCCCTTCCCCTTTACGGTATAAAGAAGCATACATTATTCAGTGTTTTAGCTCTTAGGATCTTTAAAAGAAAGCGATCTGGCCTTTCCTCTTAAAGTAGTGGGTAAGCATTTGGATTTGATTCTTTTAGAATCAAATGAAATCTCTTTTCATATCCCTTAATGTATCCACAGGTCAACAGTTGACTTTGAACTTCAGGATCATCACTGCAAAGGTCACGGGGAGGCACTCTGAGTCAGCATAAGTTATCCTTTTAATCAAACTGATATCTGGAAGGCAAGTATTTGAAAGGACACAGAGACCCCAAAGGCATGACTCAAAAGGCATGACCCCAAAGTTAAGTGAGGCAAGAGAAAACATGACCTGAGCTGTAAATGTAGGAGCCATGGCCACTTTGCCGACAGGGAACAGCAGGGCAACAGTACAGATCACAGCAGATGCAGGAGAAGGGAAGGCCACTGTGCCTAAAGGACGATTGGACTTTGCAACTTTGGTGAGCCACTCTTGGCTGACAGTGAAGGAAGTTGCATCTATGAATTGTTATAAAGACCCTTAAGAAATTCAAACTATGGTCTGTGGCTTGCCACTCGAGAATGCCAAATCCAAGATATCACCACCATTTCTGTCATGGCTAGACTGTCTTTGCCTCATGGCATAACAGAGTTTCACATCCATATCGTCTTTGAGGTCCTGTAACCACAGGCATGAGTCAAATGGGGAAACTCATGGAGGGAGCGAGAGCCCAAAGGTCCCAGACCTGAGTTCATATACTCACTTTTGACATTCTGGGGGTCAATTTATAATATGTGATCATTTGTGTTCACATCTACAATGTACATAGCTAATTACCACTTCACAAGGTTTCTGTGAGGTTTAAGTGTGCAGTAAAATGACATTAGTAAGACGTTTTGATATAAACATGGTAATTGTTGTTATTATGGCAGACGAGGAAGCTAGGCCAGGGATACTAGCGGCTTGCTCCATGTCACTGGGGTGGGTTGATCATCTGAAACATAGAGTCCAAAAGCCCGTACCATGTCCGACTCCCACACATGCCTCTTGATCCCACAGGCTTTCCCAGAAGTGCTCCCCCTGACCCCACACAAAGATGGATAGCTGGCTACGTAAGACATCTGTGAAGGCATGGAATGGGATGTGGCAGAGCACCATGGGCCCTGCAGACCCCTGCTCTGGGGTCACATTGACAGAGAATGGCAATGAAGACACAGGTGGACTGCAGCCGGCATGGAGTGGAGAGGATGGAGGAAGCATGCCTGAGTGTGAGCCAGGCCCGTGATGTGCGTCATGGAGGCCTGCTCCACTCAGGCAGACACAGAGGACTCACAACATGGACAGCGCAGCAACCCTACCTTCTGTGGCTCCTTTGCCTTTCCTGTCAGGGGTCTCTAAGCCAGTGCCCCCTGAGGGATACAGGGAGACGTCCGTTGGCACAGGCCAACTTCTGGCTGTGTCCTCCGTGATCTCATACATCTGCCCCTCCATCGGCTGCAGGTGCCAGTTTAGGCCAAACAGGTGCATGGCTGTGGTGAGCAATGAAAAAAGTCATCTTTTTCTGCTGGAGGTGGAAATGGAACTCCCAAGCCCCAAGCAAAAGGGGTCTCGGGGGAAACACAGACCCTCAGTTCACTTCAACAACAGCCCCCGGAAAGAGACCCCTTAGAGTGCCAGGCCTCGCAAGGGGACTCGAGACACAGCGATGACCAAGGTTTAGAACCTGCCCTCGAGGGGCTCATAGCCTGGTGATGTTCGGAACAGATCAGGAGAATCAGAGTTTCAGGAGGTCTTGACCTTTTTCTTCAAAAGATATATGAGAATCTGGAGGGGAAATTGTAATTTGTATGACAAAGGATATTTCCTTAATGTAAAATAACACTCACAAATAAGTAAAATCTAACAGTGCAGTAGAAAAATGGCTACAGGATATGACCAGTCAGGTTACAGATGGGAAATACCAATGGCTCTTAATCATGTGAAAAGGTTCTTAACATCACTCACTATGAAAGAAATCTAAGTCAAACTCTGAAATATTATTTTTCACATATGGTTTGGCAAAGATAAAAAGGGCTGAAAATATACTATGTTGGCAGAGGATGGGAAGCTAGCGCCCGCACACTTTGCTGGTGTGAGCACAAATTGGTATGTGATAAAAGCCATAAAATTTAAAATACATTCACCCTTTACCCTGGGATTTCAAGGTCCCAATTCCAGAAATTTCTCCTCCAGATGTACTCACATATCTAATAAATGAAGTATGTACAAAGTTAACTCACTACAACATAATTTCGATAGCAAAAGTTCACGCACTGGTTCATTGATAAGAGGCTGGGTAGGACTGAGCCACACAACATAAATAGATCATAAATAGAATCATAAATAGAATGAGAAAGTTTTTATGTGTGTGTGTGTGGTTTTTTTTCCTGGAAGAAAACCTATAACCTGCAGAAGGATGTGTTTGACATAATACCTTTGCCTTGAAATTGTACCGAGTGTCTGGAAGGCTCTGAAAGTCAGTGGCAACAACAGCTGTTCCCTACAAAGGAAGGGTATGCTGTAGGGCAGGGTGGGAGGGAGATGCTCTGCACATCTTCCTTTTGTACCATGGGCATGTTTTCCTGCATTAAGAGTGTTTTTCCAAGGGAGCAAGCTGCTAAAGAGTCTGGAGCTACAATCTAGAAGGGGCCACAAGACAACAAAGACTGAACGCCGCCTGAAACACACGAGGCTGCCGGTGCCGAAAAGATGCGTCATCTAGCGCAGGATTGCTGCGTGAGCTTCACTTTGCAGAATCAACAAGCTTGGCCATCTCCACATCAGAGCAGACGACAGGAGAAACTCTGCCTCAGCAAAGTGGAAGGGGAGAACAAACCCCCCAAAACTGTCCCTTGATGTCCGCTTGAGTGTTGTGGCATGTGTGTGCCAGTACTCACACATTACCACATCACATACACTGAAACCCAAACCAGACCAAAAGTCCTCCCATGAAGTGGAACAAGACTTGAACCCGGTCAGTACTCTTCACTCACCACTTCCAGGAAGCCCACTCTGACGTTCACACATGCGGCCAGCATTCACCTTCCTGGATCCCCACCATGCTATGCAGAGTATCCCTTCATCTCATTGGTGATGCTGTTTTTAAAGGCCCTCTGTGGTAGACCCTAGAGACTTGGTATCGATTCAGAGCCAGAGCCCACAGTCGAGCAGTGAAGACAGAGGGATTAGGACGTCCACTCAGAAGGTTACGGCGTGGAGGAGGGGGTGGGGTGACTGAGAAAGAGGGTCACAGGAACACAGGGAGGATCTACAGAGTTAGGAAGGACCATGGAATTATACTTATTACTCACTATTACTCACTTTGAGGGGATACAGAACTACTAGGTTTTAGACAAATTAATTAAAAAGAAAAAACACCAGAAAGCTAGTTACAATTACAATATTTCCAAGACAATGATTGAGGTGTTTTA
Source organism: Meriones unguiculatus (assembly GCF_030254825.1). Lineage (NCBI taxonomy): Eukaryota > Metazoa > Chordata > Mammalia > Rodentia > Muridae > Meriones > Meriones unguiculatus. Next base: position 82,260,887 of record NC_083361.1, on the reverse strand, counting down.
CTCTGAGTCATACATTGTGTTAAAACTAACCAGAACAAGATATTCTTTAGCTCTCATGATAACCCTGAAAGGTTAGTCTTCATACCCAGATATTGCAGATGATCAGGTCAAGTTAAGGGAGCAACTGACATTTGTAAGGTTAAGCGGACGAGAAGAGGGAGAGTCTGGTCTAGAACCCACATCTGCCCCAACCTGAAAACTCACATCCTTCATTTTCCTACTATGGAGCCTGAGCTCCAACCCCTTGGCTGCTGCCTCTTCTCAGCGCTATCTCACAAGGCGGGCATAGGAGGACAGCCCTTCCTGAACACTGGAGAGCCTCCAAGGGTTTTACCTCTGCAGGCTGAAACAGAGGACTCTTCCACAGGTGCTGAGAGACAGGCTGGTGTGTTGTGGATAAGTTCACGGATGGTAGATCTGAGGACCCACAACAGCCTCTTAGCCACAAAACATGGTAGGGGCACCTGGCACACACATGTCGGAGAAGTACTGTATCAGGGAGCACTGCATCAGAGGTATATCCCACGCGAATGCGGGCAGCAGATCATAGGTAATGTCAGAGGAGTACAGCAGGCAAGAGGGATGTGATAGCCGAGGTGTACAGCATGTCGGTGGGGTGCTGTGTAAGTGGTGTACCACGTCAGAGGCGTGGCATATCAAAAGGGTGCCATGTAAGAGAGAGACCATGTCAGGTGGGTACCAAGTCAAGGGGGCGTCATGTCATAAGGGGACAGTGTGGTCAGTGCGCCGTATCACTGGTGGGATACTATGTGCCAAGGCACTTTGCCAAGGGTACGTAAGGACTGTATTTTCCCAGGCACTGTGCTGTTGATAATAATAATGGCGTCGATGGTGACAGTAGCAGCTCCCACTGACAGAGCAAGTTTTCAGTCAGGAGTACTGTGTGAGGTCTTTGCCCCGCTTTGCACTTCTGAGTAATGGTGACAATAAGGAGACAGTTAGCTTGCCTGCAAGGAGGAAAACTGCTATTTCCTAGGTTGAATTAGCTCACATTTCTACTTACCTTCCTACTGTTTTAATCTATATATTGGCAACTCCAAAGGTAATGGAGAACTTCCTTGAACTACACACAACTCAGATGTACACCGTTAAATGAGTAGTGCTTCTCCCCCATTAGAGTCAATTATCTTATCTAAGAGTGCCAAGTGCTGTCTTGTTAAAAGGTCATGAGAATTAACTAATTCCAGAACGAATAGAATGCTCACAGCTCCGCAAAAAGAAACATTTTTATTGTCAGAGCTTTCTCTTAATTTTAAGAAGACACAAAAGCCAGCCTTTCCTTTAAAACAAAACTGCTGGGGCAGGGTTTGGGAGGGCCGGAGAGTCTCAGAGATGAATCTGAGTCTCAAGTCCAGGGGCCCAGGGGCCATTAAGAGGGTGAGACAGTCCACAGCTGGGGTGGGGGTGGGGTGGAAGAATGCAGGTGAGCGCTGCCACCTCATCCTTTCTATTTGCCTCCTTGGAGAGGTACACACAGCGGTACCTGCGCACAGGTAGCCTGTGTTCTCCATGAAGAGGCCTCTCCGAAAGCACAGCTCCATTTTACTTGGGACTGATTCCCCCAGAGACTCCCCAGGCCACCGGGAAATGACAGTGGAGGATGGTGACAGGGAAAGGACCAATGTCATCAAGTCAGAGCTGAGACCTCGTTACCGCTGATCCCTCACTACTCACCTACCAGGCGAGAGGTGCCCGCCGATGTGATAGGAGCAAGTCAGTCACAGGGGTAACCAACCACTTTCTCATTGGAAATCAGGCCCCAAGGTCAGGAGAGAATTCACATTTGGCACCAGACACCTCACGAGAAGCCCAGGGCTAGGGAAAGTACTGCTGATATTTTGCTAAATAAACATGATGTGCCTGTCAATTTGCCTTCTGAATAATTGTGTCTATCCCCATAGATTAGCACTACTGGCAGCTTTGGTCAGAGACACTTCTTTAAACAGTGCATAGCAGTAACTGCAGAGACTCATAACCAGCCAGAGTGCTGAGAATAAGTAACTGTTGTACGTTCAGCCACACACAAGATAGGAGCACAGGAGCCGGAGGAGTAGGTAGAATATTATAGAATGCTATCTTCTGGTCATGATATGACCTTGAACTCAAGGCTCTTGAACTCACAGATGCTATGATTGCCCATACAAGATGGAGCCCAACAACATTCTCTAACAGAGTAGAGAGGGCTTCATGAAGCTCCATCCACTCCTGAAAATCTATAGGTAATTAATGGTTGCTGGTGGAGAGAGAGAGATTTTCTGCTGTGGGGTAGCCACTGGTAAGGTGTTCACGCTTCTGTAAGTGACCTTTCACCATATGTTTGTAAACCTAATGAAACTATTTGGGCCACAAATTAAAAAAAAAAAAAAAGACATGAGAGTCAAAGGGAAAACTAGTTGTGAAAAGGCAGGTGAACAGTGGGAGTAGAAAGGACACAATAGTGAGCAATAGAGGGCAAATATGATCAAAATACATTATATGCATGTATGAAAATGTACCCTATTATCATGCATGATTAGTCCATGCTAATAAATACTATTGGAAACATTGGGAAATGGAGATATGGAATTTGAGGAGGCAGAGGACCAGTACACAATAGTATCTTGACACCAAAATGAAGACCTTTAGCCTTTCATCTGGAGTCGCAAAGAGAAGTCATGCTAGTAAGGCCTAAGCTGTCACTGCACACACACCCCACCCCCACAAGCTCAGTTAAGAATTCAGTCCTTGGGATCTATCAGCTGCAGCCATCACCCAACCCCTGACAGTCATTCAAATAATAACAGTGTCATTTGAAAGTGCGCTTCATGGCCAACACCTTGTGTATATCACTTGGTCTCACGCTCATGTAGAAGGTATATTTGGAAACATTAGCGAAGAATGTATGTAATGGTACTGAGCTAAAGTGACCTGTGTGTTACTGAAAAAGGTTATGGTGAGCTACCAAGATCAGAAAGGAGAGCAGGCTTAAGGGTGAAGCAAGTTTCAAGCTCTTCCTCTTTCTATATCTCACTTTCAGTTGAAGATAAAAGAGGCAAAATAAAGCTACCCATGAAATAAAGGTTAAAATGAGTGTTGCAGTTTAGGGGCTGATGGAGGTTAGGGGCTAAATAGTCTCTGCCTTACAGTACCCCTCCTTTGAAGCTGTATAAAGCAGTGAACACTGTTGGTCAAATGTTCTGAAAGTAGCAACCATTAACTAAAAAAATACTGAGAAGCCAAAAAAATATGATTCTCCCCAGCTTGTTGAGGATGGGCCAGCCCATTCAAACAACATACATTATTTATTGTAGTCTTAATTCTCTAAAGATGAAGAGTAACCACCCACTAATGTACATCGCAGGATTAGCTACATTCTACCTGCACTGTTATATTTATAACCAAGGTGCAAATCCCTGTTCAAGTATACTGAGAGTGACCTAGATAAGAAACTTGGTTTTCCCATTAGACTACTTGTAATTCAATGAAAAGGTGACAAGATGCTTGAAGAGTTCAGAGAGAGGCTGTGGAGAAGTGGCAGGGTTCACAGGATCACCCACATTGAAATGTTAATGATTTCTAAAAGCCAAGAGCCAGGGTAGGAAAGTTCAATCGCCCCAGCTCTGGTCCATCTGATCCTGGGGCTGACATTTTCCTGTCGCCTTTTCCTGCCCAGTGAGACATGAGCGATGGCTCAGAAAGTGCAAGCTTTGTCCTGACATTTGAAAAAAAAAATAAAAGGCTCCACTGATGTTCAGACACACTGAAGGCAGCCTAGCACCAACCCAGAAGAGGCAATTAACAAAGCCATTAAGACAGCGTAGGACAGTCTCTGCTGTCACACGGTAAGGGTAAAGGGGGCTGTGCAGCTCCATGCAGGAATCCATTTGCATTTGTTCCAGAGCAGCTCCAGCGAGTGAGTAGACATGGGTACAACTGCAAGGAGCTGTTGGTCCAAGTAGCATTTGGGCTTTTTGGTTGCATGTGTGTCTGTGCATCACTTGCATGCCTGGTGCCATCAGAGGCTATGAAAGGGTATCATATACCCTGGAACTGGAGGTGTAACTCCAGCTGTGACTTTTAATGTAGGCGCTAGGAATCCAACCTTGGTCCTCTGGAAGAGCAGCCAGTCTTCTTAACATCTAAGCCATCTCCCCAGGCTCATCAATTTTTATGGTCACGTGGCTAGCTACCCGCTTTTCTATTTCAGTACTCAGACCTAGGACTTATGCTTGTTTAAATAAGACATGTCTATAAGATTGAGGTCACTAGGTTGTTTTGACTTATGGTCTTCCAAGGAGGAAAAAATGACAGAACTAGTACAAAGCAAGATTCCCTGAAAAGGCTACAGTTGTGCTGAAGCTTCTGCAGATGAACTGAACAGAATTTCAGGACTGTGGGGAGTTGGACTGCTATAGATCTAGAGCCATAATTATCTTGGACTGTGTTCAGTCTCCTTAATAGTCACTTATTACTAGTTGCTGTGAGTGATTTACTACCCTTCTAGCTATGAGGTAAGCCTTTGGAAAATAGTACCTTAATCAGACCACTGGCTTCCACCAACACCCAAAGCTAAGTTATCAGAGAGCATCTGAGGCCTATAGCAAATGATCACGCTTTGCTGTAACCTGCCTGACGTCTTTACCAAAGTATCTGGCAAATGCACTGAGTTATGACTTCCTTTTGTTTAATGGCTATAAAGATTTCCCTTAACTGCATCCAGAATGGAACATGCCACTAAAATCATCTATTTCTCAGGTCAGGGCCACCACATTCGGTTCAGGATAAAGTACTTCTTACTGTTACCTTGCATCAACCCCAATAATGACAGAAAAGGCAAGACCACACAACAAGAACAGCAGCTTTTCATCTCCCATCCCATGTTTGGGCTTTTCCCATAAAGCCACCACACTCAAAAGTTTTGACCAAGAGCCCAGTGACACAGAGATGGGCATGGTGATGTATCAGGAAAGGACCCCTGACACTGGGGACTGACTGAGGTACAGGCACTGTATGCATGGCAACCACGCTAACGGACATCTGTGATCACAATGAAGATGTTGGAGATGTAGCATTGGGGAGGGAAGCATGGCATAAAACTGCATGCTCCCCACCCCGCCCCTCCTGTGCTTCTGCATGTACTTCTGTATATGCCTATACAAATCAATAAAGAAATAGATTAAAAGGACACCATGCTCTGAATCAGGGTGTTAGGCTTGTGGATACATTCTATCCTCTAGTTTTCAAATGCTAGTTAGTGCTACTTTACATATAATAAGAGGCTCTGTAGCTAGGTCTCCAGCAAGATAGGTCCAAGGGTATGGAGCAGAGGGAAGAGGCCCTAACAGAGCAGGTGTCAGACACATACAAGGGGAGTTTACCAGGTTAGCAGGGGTGAAGTGGAGGCTTAGAAGGCTCAGTGACATCCAAACACACACAGGTAACTGACGGAGCCCCATTTAAATCCAGATCTTGGATTTAATCAAAGCTCAGTATCTCAGTTAGGGCCCTTCGGATGAGTTACCATGGCTAAAATTAAGCTAAAAAAAAAAATTCTAATGCAAAGCTTTGCTGCAAGCAGAGCTAGAATTGCTCTTTGGGACACTTTGAGAGGCTTTCTTTTTATACCCTGACTGTCATAATCAAAATCACATGCATGTCAGTGTGTAGCCAAGCACAGAGTGGAGTTTGTCCAAAGCACAGACCATGGTCATTCACTGCTGTCTGGACTTTGGGCAAAGGTTTTAGCCTAGCTCACTCTCAGCTTCCTCCTCTCCAAAATGAAGATTTCTTAAAACACCCACCCCAGAGGATCAAGGGAGAGAACCCATGGGATTGTCTCAGAGCGGTGCCTAGTACACAGTAAGAGCTTGATAAATGGCAGCGTCATAACCACGGTCGCTTGATGTCTTGCTGTCCTCAGCTCCTGTGCTTACAGAGGAATTAATCCAGTTCTGCTGTGTGCCCTGTTTTCCTTTCCCTCTCTGTGTTCCTCATGACTCCCTGCCACACCATCTGTGGGCTCCTTTAAGCTGCAGGCACTCTCTTGTTCCCATGGGCTGACAGACTCTGGGCACAGAACGAGAGTTATTTGTCCAACAGATAAAACAGCTTTTAAGGGTAGAACCGCTATAAAGCAGGCTGACAGGATCTGACCAGTGGCTACGTGGGGCTAATTTTAAATCAAGTAAATGCACGGCTTTCCCTCCTGTCTTTGGCCAGAACGTGACTGCAGCAACCAGGGCTACAAGCCCGTTACTCACAGATACACCGTTGTTGGCGAATGGACTCTGGCACCATGGGTCATTTTTCTGCACTGTGTGGTACTGGGGAGAAGGCCACTTTTGTCTGGCAAACATATGAGCCAATGGTCAGTACGGATGCCTATTTAACCAGAAGGCACAGAGAACCTGTGAGGGGCAAGCTGAAGCTAAAAGGAAGCAGTAATTGAATTTGTACAGAATTCTTACTGCAGCAACAGACTAAGAAAGCTCTTCCCCAAAGTAGGCTCTAACAAGACCTCTTCCATACCTTCCTAATATGGGGGCTGGCCTGCTATCTCCACCCTGTCAACCCACCTCCAACTCATCAGCTGCCTTTTCCCTGTCAGTTGCCAACCCTGCTGTTTCTAGAGTAGAGCAAGGGCAATGATGAATGGCCATGACCAGCCTGGCTTCTGTGGCCAAGGACATGTGACTACTTCTCCAGTAAAGATGCTTTAGTTGTGGGGTACCTTCCCTTCCTGAGGCCGATGCGTCCTTATCCATAAGATGGCGGCCCCAGTACCTGCCTTCAAGGAGATGGCAGCAGGTGCTGAAGTGGGTGTGGTGTGCTGTAGTGTGGTTAACACCAATGGCCCGGACTGTTTTTCTGGTGCGTCAGGGTTTGGGATGAAAAGGTAAAATAAGGACCTATGAGGACCTGGGAGCTAAGAGGCCTGAGAGTTTGTTTTAGGACTGGGTGATTTCCTCTGGAGACCTACTAGCCCCTTTAAAGGACAGCTGAGGAGACTCAGGCTTGACCAGTGCATTTGTGGAGGGACCTGGGCAAGAACTGAACCCACGCCTTCAGGCCACAGCTTTGAGTTCTTTCCATTAAAAGTCCCTGTCCTGAAGCCACAAAGAAAGTCTCGTGACAACAGGGAGGGCCATCCTTACAGCCTGCTATTGCACCACGTACCGCTTCCCAGATGGAAGGAGTCCAGCCCCATGCCCATAGTATGGACAGTAAGTCCTAGGCCAGGCCAAGCTAGGAGAGACCCTCCCTCCCCTCAGGGCTGAGAAACCTACTATTTCCCCTCGGAGCGTTAGCTACAGAAGAGGGAAGCAGGGTGAGCACAGGCATGAGGCTCGCTGTTAAAATAATAAGGGCTCTCACTTATGAGCACTGTTCTCCTGTGCATGGCATAGGAAGTCATTCCACCATGTCACTTAAAGAACCTTTCAAGGCAGATATTGTTAGTAACCAGCTTTATAGACTAAGTGTCTCCAAGCAGAGCTAGACAGCCCATGTTAATTACATTCTGTAGTTTCGAAAACGCAAACTCCCAATTGTTTACAATTGCACCAAAGTAGTAAGTGCCACGGCCTCAGACAGAGCCCTAGGAACTCTGGGTCCTCAGCTCTGCTCACGCTGTTGCCACGCAAGCACAGCCCGGGCAGACCCCTTCCTTATTTAATCTCAGCTGGAACAAAAGCGGCTTCACAAGACCACTCCTGAGGGAACAAGCAGTCAGAGGGTGACCCTACAGAGAGGACACGCTGAAGCCTGGGGAGCACCTGTCTGCGCCTTAGGTCAAGGCTTCACTAATGACCCGGGATCAGAGACAGCCAGGGACAGCCTGCCTATTCACGCCGCTCAGCTGGGGGCAGGCAGCACTGCCCTCTGGGCAGCAGTGAAGTCTGGGAAACTGCTTGTCATTTCCTCAGGGGGCAGGACTGGCTTAAAGATCTCCCAGGACTGATTCCTCTCTACAGCTCTGCATCCAAACTGTAACACACACCCCCCCATCACAAATCTACCTAAGGCTGCATGCTAGTGACCACATGACCACATGGCATCTGACCACCCCGTCTTTACCTTCAGAAAAGATCCAGCACAGCAGAAGTCAAACATGGGGTGGGCTAGTCCTAGTGGCTAGGGAGAAGATGCCTGTTGCTATGTTCTAAGCATATGCTATGGTTGGGCCCCCAGGAACAAAGCTTTCATGTCCTGATTTCCTTCGGCACATGAACTATGTGACTTACCCTCTGCTTTATCCATGATCAAAGTCAATTAGGAAGTGTTCCCCACTGTCTCTCAAGCAGAGATTTAATTTGGGCACATATTAGTGAGGGGCTTTTCTCCCTGGGACATTTGCTTTTGACAGCAATGAAGGTGGACAGGTTCCCTCGGACCCTGCCACACAGACTACTGACTTGCCGTGTTTCTCTGTGAAAGGGAATGTTTGTGAGTGAGGGCTGTGAAACCACACAGGACAGCCTTTGATGTCCCCGCTTGCCCTGAGACTCTCCGGGCTCCTGCCCTTGGGCATTCCCACCCTTGGGGTCGTCACAGCTTTCCCCCCTCCCGTCCTGGTCCGTGTCTATGACAGATGTGGGATCCTGTTGTTCTCTGTACACACAGACCGCTGTGTTTGGTTCCGTCTTGGGAGATCTGAGAGACGTGCAGGCACCGTAAGGATGATGACCAGGACAGCGAAGATGACTGTGATGGTGTGAACTGTAGTCACTGGCCTTAAGCAGAGGCCATCCCTGTGTCATGTCAGTGCCTAGACAGAAAATTCCAGCCAAGCCTGGGTTATCTGAGACCCTGAGTTTAAAAGAGCAAAAAGTAAGCTGGGCATGGTGGCCCACGCCTTTGATCCCAGCACTCAGGGAGGCAGATGCAGGCAGATCTCTGAGTCTGAGGTCAGCATGGTCTACAAAGCGAGTGCAGGACAGCCAAGGCTACACAGAGAATCCTTGTCTCGAAAACAAAAACAAAAGAGCAAAAAATAAAAATGAATGAATGAGTGAGTGAGTGAATGAATGAATGAATAAAAAAATAATCCTCATAATGTCTCCCGATAAGATAAGGACATAAAAGCTCAAAGAGGCTCATGAACTTGTCCGAGATTTCCATTTAGTATATCATACAGACTAAATTTAAATATGAGTTGGGCCTAGACTGGTTATAGCCTATCACTTTTTGATTAGATACAGAACTCTGGAAATGACAAAGATGGTGGGAAAATGGCTCAGTCCTTTGGATATGAACCTGCTTAATTGCTCAAATTTTGCTGGCAATATTTACTTGAGAAAGGGCACTTGAGGCAGTATCTCCTCAGAAAAACTCGATTTTAGGAGGGCTTTCAATGTATGTTGAATATCCTGTCTGACGAGCTCTGTTGCTTCTCCCTGCATAAAAGTCTTGCTTTGCATGACTTTAATTATTTCTCAACATGCCTGTCCAGCCAACATCAATGCTTTTGGTCTTTGCCTGGAATGTCTACTACCTTATCAACTTTTAGACAATTTCCCTATTTATTTTTTGAGACAGGGTCTCTCTGTGTAGAACTTCGCTGTCTTGAAACTCCCTCTGTAGAACAGGCTGGCCTTAAACTCAAGAGCTCTGCCTGCCTCTGCCTCCCTGGCACTTGGACTTAAAGGTGTGTGCCACCACGGCCTGACAATTTCACTATTTTTTAAGGTTTACTTCTAATATTGCTCTTCCCTGGAGGGCTTTTTCCAGGCAAATGGGACCTCGCCCCTGGCCTTTACCCATTGCTTCAAACCTCTCCCCAGCACTCTCCTGGTGGTGTCCATTTGTGCTTCCTTCCCTGCTTATTTCCCTGCCAGACTTGTGTCCAGTGAGCAGAGTTGCTGACAGAGCCAGGCCCACAGTTCTGGCCTTTCCTAGCTGGGCAAAAGCAGGTTAGTCATGTAACCACTCTGACCCTTGGTTATCCTTCCCCGTGTCAATGAAAATGAAAATGATGTAAAACTGTCCTCTGGGTTCTTGTACAGATTAAATTTCATGAGGGTTCTTTAAAATTTATTGAAAACAGTCATTATCACATTGCTTAGCGGTTAATGAAATGAAAGCACTCAAATATTCTAATTTGATAAATCTATGTTTAGTACACAGACGAAAGTAAAAAAAAATTCTGTGTGAAACTATCAACAGGGTCTGAGACCCACACAATTAGGTTTATGTGCAACAGTAATCGATTCAATAGATGTTATGCATCAGAGGGTAATTAGAAGACACAAGATGGCAAAGGAGAGTTTGTAGTTGACAGAAAAAGAAAATGCTATTTATCTCCAAATTTTCTCTGCTATTGCTGCATGCACAGTGGTTAACATTCTTGCTGCATGCACAGTTGTGCACAGTTGTGTGCACTCATACAGAGACACACACTGACCGAAATCCCTCACTGCAGCAATGGATAACGTTTGGGACAGAGTGACAGCAAGGGGACCAGGGCACAGTGAATGAGTCTGGCATCTGTTCTCTTTGCCCACTGGAGGCCGTGAACAAAAACTAAGTCCGGGATGAAGGGCATCAGAAATGTAGTCTCCCACCAGACACCAGCAGAAAGGCCTTTTTTTCAGAGTAGATTGTGGTTTTCGGTGACAACGTACAAGAACCTGCTAAGCTGAGGGAAGGACAGGACCATAGTCCCAGAGGTGCTGCTGCTGAGCAAGTGGTGGGTCGGTCCCAAGATCTCCCAGCCGCCTATTCCCCTATTTGTCCAGCTCTGAACACTGAGGTTATAAAGTGTGGTCTTTTCAAAGCACCCTGCCTGGCATAGACAGACTCATGCTGGCTCATGCCATAAGAAATACAGTCAGTTCTCCTCAGCAAGGAGTCCCCTCCATATACAGCTCAGATGAGTGAGAGGGCCTGAGTCCTCCCACCCCCAGCCAAGTGCAGACAACAGAGGGAAGAGGGCAGCCTGGGGAAAGAGCACCAGCCTTCTCTCTCCTTCAGCAAGTAGCTTAGGATTCATTCCTATCTGAAAAACGGAAGTGACGATAACCCAGCACCCAACTCATGGTTGGCTGAGATTGTTGGGAAGATCAAATGCAAAAAAACACAAGTATCATTTGGAGCTGTAGTACACATGCTCCAGGCAGGTGTGTACTCACAGTTCATGTGAACTGCCGCTGGCTGTTTCAGCAGGTCCAGCTCTCTGAGGTGTCTGGGAATGTCTTAGAGGAAAACCCCCCATAGGAAGGCAAGAGCTCCTCCTGTCCTGTGAGCTCAGGTGTGAGGTGTCAGCACTGTCTTCAAAGGTGGTCTCCACAGAGTTATGACTCCTGGTTTCTAGGCCCAGCTCTCCAGACCACTTACTGACTGTCACAGCTGAATGAGCAATTTAGTCACTTCAGCCTCAATTTCCACCTCAGGAAATGTCTTTGCTAACCACACTTGGTGCAAGGAATGCTGCAGAAGGTTGATTGTCTGATAGACCTCTCACAAAGGCAAGACTTATGACACCTTTGCCTGGTCAGCCTCTCCTCCAATGGGGTAGGCAACAGAAGGCACCTGTCCTCTCCTTGGTTTCTATAGCTCTACATGCGGAATCCTCTAGTGCAATAGAGATTGAAGCCCAGAGAGGTAAACACAGAAAAGAACATGTAACATTCCCTCCACACCTGGCCAGTTTCTCTCCCTCATTCTCTACTTCTGTGCCGTTAGTCCTCCCTCCAGAAATCTATGTATATCTTCTCTCTCAGTGTCTTCCTTGATTTGCAAGCCCCACCTCTTGTGAAAGTTTTAGCTGAACTTCCTGGCTAGAATGAATTAGCGTCTCCTGGGGAATCCTACAGGGACAAGGTTCAGAGTCTAGCGCCATAGCGTTGACCTCATCTTTCCGGGCGATCCTTGCACATCTGGCTCTCTAGAAAGCCCTGCCTGACTCGAGGGCAGTGAGCAGCACACCCAGCTTTGTCAGTCACAGGCCAGGAGGGTTGTGCAGCAGATGCGTCAGTGCTTGCTCCTCACTCACTATGGGATTTTCTCTCTGTCAATCCCAGATTCCCAAAAGCCCAAGATGGTCCTAGGGTGTGGAACCTCAGAGGATTAAACGGCTGGAGGACCGACCCACCTACCTGGCTGCCTGACAATAAGACCCGGATGCACTCAAAGCCTCTGTGGGCCTTTGGCTAGAGTAGACCTTCTGCAGATGCTGTCTCATCACTGGCTCAAAATACCACTAAGATAGCAATAGATAAATCACCAAAGAGGAAAGCTGGGGAGATGACTCAGTAAAGTGCTTGCCTTGGAAGTAAGAGGTTCAGAGTTTGATTTCTATAACTCACCAGAAAAAAAAAAAAAAAAAAAAAAAAAAAAAAGCCAGGCATGACTACGTCTTGTAATTTCAGCATTGGGGAGGTGGAGACAGGTAGCCCCTGGGTTCTATCTGGTTACTAGCCTAGCCTCTTTGATGAGTTCTAGGCCAGTGAGAAACATTATCTCCAAAAAAAAATGAATGTTGCCTGAGGAACAACACCTAAGGTTGTCTTCTAGCCTCCAGGTGCCCACGTATCCATACATACATGTGCACATCCCCTCAAACACATAAGTAAACAGAGAGAGAGAGAGAGAGAGAGAGAGAGAGAGAGAGAGAGAGAAAGAGAGATGCAGGTCCGACTGGGCAAGAAGCCTGCTTTGGAGACTGTATTGTTGTCCTTAGAAGGAAAAGACCGTCCATGGTCTGACTGAGATGAGAAAGCTCAGAGTAGAAGAAAAAGTACTTTGCTGTTACCACCTTTGCTCCCTACTCCTCCCGTCCTTCTCTGCTGCCCGCTGGGAAGAGGGGCTGAAGTCTGCCTCCAAGCCCTGCCCCAGGCCCCAGCACTCTATGTGACACCCTGATTGAACCGACGTCACCATTCAGATGCTACAAAGTGAAAGAATGTTGACTAGGGAAGCCTTCCATGGATGCTGACTCAGATTATGTGACCACACAGTCGTGAGTCTGGACTAAGAACAACACTAAAGAAAAAATTCTTTCCAAGGACTCTAGAAATGTGTAAAAACAACAGCTTTTCCGCATTCACTGGGTGGAGCTGCAGGAGAACGCTGACATACAGCTATGTCCTCCTGCCCACCGTTCCTGTGAGGCCTCCACAGGGGTCTTGATTGCCCGGATTGCTGTTATTAAAAGTGAATGCATTCACAAACTTGGGTCTGTCTTTCTTGGGACATTTTCAAAGTCAGGAGCTGCTTGGCCCACAAATTCAATGTCTGCCACAGTGCCAGGAGACAGACTGTCCTTGCTAGTGGCTGTTACAAGTAAGCACTGTAAACTAGCAAATCACTTTATCCACAGAACATCCTGTTAACTGCATTCACAGACCAGGAGAAAGAGACTCACCAAGAGCAGTGTTCTTGCATAAAATCACGCAGTAACCAGGGACAGACTATGGCACAGGGCCTGCTGGTCCCGCACAGTCACGGCCGCTCTTCACCTTCTCCACAACCCCATTCCCAGCAGACACTTTTCATCCTAGTGTGATCTGGACTTCGGATCTTAGATGCACGAAAGAATCTGTTGCCTCTCTTCTTTCCCTCTCCATTGCCCCCACCCTTCGTCTAGTGTCTATTGGTTCTAGCCTCAATGTTTTTCCTTCTCTCTCCCTTCCATGAAACCTTGGCCAAACACGTGCTGAACCTGGACAGAGCAAGTTGTGCTGACAGCTCAGCGTGACGGGAACAGTCCCTATCTCCATGGCACCTGCAGCCCAGTGGTGGACACTAGCAGTTGCCACTCAGTGTCACAGTGATTTAGGTGTGACTCTGGACAGAGGCTATAGAAAGACAATAACTAGGCTGCCGGCTGAATGTGAGGGCTATCAAAGGGCTTTCCTGAATAGTGACCTTTAAGTAGAGTTCTTTTGTGGGTTTTTTAAATTTGGGTTTGTTGAGACAAAATCTAGAATGTAGTTCAGGTGCCTTCAAACTCATTGCCCTACACCAGTCTCCTGGTTTCTTGGATTATAATAGTGCATCCCCAAACCTGGCTTGGGTGAGAGTCTTGAAAAAGTGGAGAGGAGAAGGTGGCAGGCGGCACCCTCCAGAATGAAGATCTGTTACCTTATTTGGGTCCCAGAGTCATGTGACACCCACTTCCCACTGATCTCTGCTGACCCAAGATCACACACTTGCAGGACAGTAAAGAAACTGGACACCTGAGTGGGGTCTGGGATTCAGTCCTAACCTGCACCATACCTGATTACAAGGAATCCCATTCTGAAGGAAGTAAGAAGGAAACAGTGGAGACATGAAACTGTCCATTGAAGTGGTATATACAACAAATATGGATGGCATAAATGTAACAGAGCTATTGAACTTGACAAGGAAGAGAACTGTGTTATGTTGAAAATGTGCACACAAAGAAAGTGGCCTGGGAGAAAGGAAGAGTATCAACCCTTGCATCACACCACTATACAGAGGCTATGGCTGCTGCTGCTCCAAAGGAAGGTCAAGTACAGGAACTCCAAGATACACTCAGAGTCCCAGCCTCAGAGCTCTCCTTTAAAGACAGATAAAATCCAGGCATGGCACACACTTGTAATCCTAGAACTGTGAAGGCAGAAATAGGCAGAGCCATGGGACTTCCTGGTCAGCCAGCCTAGCATACTGGATGAGGTCTTGGCTGAAGATACCAAACCAAACCAAACCAAGCCAAACCAAGCCAAACCAAACCAAACCAAACCAAACCAAACCAAACCAAACCAAACCAAACCAAACCAAACCAAACCAAACAACAGCAAAAGACAGATGGTGCCAGAGGAACTACACCTGAGGTACATAGACAAGATACTTCTGCTCCAGGAACATGGAATACTAAAGCACATCTTAACATTTTCTCAACACTTAAACACTAAGATTTGGGGGCATTATTTTAGGTAATTGTCCATTTTTGAGGGAGTAAATTTTTGAGAGCATGTTACCACTTTTCAAAAAAGAGTACCTGGACTGAGAAGAAAAACTGTGAGTTTTCCAGAGCCTGAAATTGAGGAAAGGGAGCCGATCATAAGAACAGAAAAAGGCTTTCCGGAAGGAGAGAAGTGTTCTATGCTTGGCTCACATGGCCGGTGACAGGTTTCCTGTCAGAACTCACAAGGTGGCATAAAAGTGACCTATGCGTCCATCATATTGTGATAACTGATTTGAGAAGCAAGGGCAGGGGCCTTGCAGCTGAGTGCGTGTGAGGATGAGGAAGACATTTTTGAGGGACAGTGGTATCTCAGTGTTGGTGTTTGGTCTTGAGGTTACAGTCAGAGCCCTGGACGTTGCTATGGGAAAGGATACTAAAAAGCAGAGGTTGATTCCATCCATCTGCCCTGTAGTTCCCTCCCACCTGTTGTATGCCCTGTGAGGCTCCTCTGTGTCGGGGGCTCTGGCTGCTGATTTGGTTCCATCAGCAAGAGATAGGAGGAAGAGAAGGGAGTGAGACCGACATATGTCCCCTGGCTCCATCACCATCGTCCTGCTGTTGAAGATCACAGCTCCCAAGAAGCATCCTGGACTGGAGTCTCCAGTCTTTGGTAAATACTCCTCCCCTCACCCTGCCATGCCTGGGGGAGTAACAACACTCTGGTACCATTGGCACTTCACTCCTTGATACATGGCGCTTGCCTTTTACTACATTTTCTCAAACGAGAAACAAATGAACAACCAAACATACAAATAAGCAAGAAAATAGAACAACCTACTGCTTGGTAATTCTACTGCCAGGAAGGTCACTCCCAAACTGTTCTATTGTGGGGGAGCTCTGCAGACTGCAAAACTTTCTCTCATGCTGAGCTGAAACATGTTGAGTGAGTCATGATTTCAGCCAGCTTCTTGTTTGTTCATTTGTATTCCTGCATTACAAATAAGAAAGCGAGAGGCTGATAAGACAAGGCCTTGCCTAGATGGCGGGGCTGGTATCTGTGGAGGGGTGACTCAGACAAGGTCATGGGCCATGAAGTCTGGGTACTTGCCCCTCCTCCCATTCTAGATGCCCGTGCATGTGGCCAGAGGCCAACAGAGGACACTGGATGTCATGTTCTAGCACCGTCCACCTCACTTCTTGGAGACTGAGTCTCTAACCAAACATGGAGTTAGGCGGGTGCCAGCAAGCTTCAGTGACGGTTCTGTCTCCTCCTCCCCCCAGCACTAGGACTATGGGAGAGTGTGAAGTGATGCCAGGATTTTCCTGTGGCTGTCGGGGATCCAAATTCTAGTCCTCATGGACCAGCTCCTAAGCCCCTCCCACCTCCTTCACATCCCATGCCTGATGCTGTCTTCTGGAACTGCACAGAGTGAGTCTGCTTGCTCTCCAGAATGGCATTTCTGACTTGCCAGTCTCTAGGCCTTCCTTTTGGCGAGCTGGGAGACATTTGTCTGAGGTCAGCTGTAAAGAGTGCAATTGTCTTGCTGTTAGCAATTTCTGCAGAGCCCTGAGAAGAATCAATCCTAGAGAGAAAGGCATTAAAGCAGGATCCTGTATCTTCATCACTCCTTCCTCCTCATGAAAGATCAGGTTCTATGAATTCTTCCTCCCGGTCTCTGGGCTATAAAGCTAAACTCATGGCTTCTGTCCAAAATGCCTGATGTGAGGTTGAAGAGAAAGGAGAAAAAAACGAGCCTAGCAGCTCACTAATAACACCCAGGCCCCAACTGTAGCAGGCCTGTGCTCACGAAACAAATGATATTTGAGACCTGATGCTGTATGAAGGAGCCAGATATGGATAAGGGAAAGGGGCTACAGTCACCCTAACTCCCATAGCTAATGTCCCTATTCTTCTCATTTGTACGTGAATCCTAGGAGGTGAAACAAACCTTTTACCATGCCTTGGCCCATATTTTCTATGTAGACTACCGACAGCAGACAAAAACCTTACGGGAGGTCCTTAATTCAACAAAGCGTTTGTGAGCACAGCTATCTTGTTCTGGGCTCTGGGCAAGAGAGTCGGCCATGGGATGTGTGCACCGCAGCCCTCTTGGCACGAGATGGCTACTGACCCTCGTTGCTGCCAACTCATGACGTGCTGCAGCTCGAAAGTTCATTACAGTTCGAAATGTCCCCCAGAGACATTTTGAACGCTTGCTCCCAAGCTGGTGGCACTGCCTTAGAAGGTTATGGACCTTTAAGAGTTAGAGATTTGCAGAAGCAAGTGGGTCCTTGGGGGTGGGGCTGAAGGATTCATAGCCTGATCTTACTTCCTGCTCACTGTCTGCTTTCTGACCATGTAAAAAACATGTAACCATCTGCCTCATGTTTTTGCCATTATGCCTTCTGTGCTGTGATGGACTGTACCCCTTCTTAAATTATAATCCCCAAATCAACCCTTTCTTCCTTAATTGCTTTTTGTCAAGTCTTCTATCACTGCAAAGAGAAAAGTGACTAATAAATGGGTGAGGTGTCAGTGAGCATTAGGGAGCCCACATTCTCGGGAAACCTCACTAATTGCCCAAGTGTACCTCAACCAACACTTTCCAGATGGCCTCCAGAATGGAATGACTCAGGCTCCAGCAGGCCTAGCGCTGCAGTAATGCCCTGTCAAGCAAAGCCCTCTCAAAGCGGCCTTGAAGAACAGCAGCTAAGCGAGGCCACGTCCTCGCTTACACACTCAACTACCACTGCTTTGTGCAGAGTTTGTTTAGTTTTTGCAGCCCACACTCAGTCTCTGGGAGAGGTGAAAATATGACCCAATTAATACAAATATCAGTCACCGCTTCTGAGCACACAGGAATGTCCCACCCAGAGGCCGCTACAGCTCACGTCTGTGACACCACACACTGTGTTTTTTCTGGAACAGTTCCTGCAGTCAGGGAGCTGTGCACGGGAAGGGGCTAGATGGAATCATCTAAGCCATCAGACCCCAGGCTGAGATAACTGAAGTTCAAGGAGCAGTCACGACAGCCTTCCAAGGCCACCAGCAACGGATGTCTCCTTGACCAGCGTGTCCCTTAGCCTGACTGCAGGGCCTCTGGCATTCCTTCGGCTATGCAGAAGTAGAAACAAGACTCGTTGGCTTATGCTTCTTTAGGGACATTACAGTGAACTCACCCCCCCTTTTAGGATGGGCCTGGACTTGGTGTGGAAGAGCCAACATCCAACGGTGCTCTGGGTCCTTCATTTAAATGGAAAGCCTTTCCCCATCCCTATTCCACAGGCTTTCTGGCCAGACAGGTGCTTGAAGCATCCTCAAGACCGTAATCTACAGCTCATCTACTGCCTTTTACACAGCTGGTTCAGAAGCAAGGGAAGCTGTCAGCTTCATGTGGATGCAGCTAACTGTCAGCGAAGCAAAATCAACTTTTGTCCTACTTAAAGCAAAGACACGAGGGGCATTTTAGATGATGGTTCCTTTTGTGGCTGCTCTCCTGGAACAGCCAGACAGCCCTACAAATGTGCTCTGACAAGCGCCCTGTTTGCTTTCTCGGCTGCTTTAGTGACTAATGCAGGCTGGGAGGCTGGCGGGCTACACTAGACAAGACCGGACCAGGTCTTCCATCAAAAGATGAAGATGTAGATACTCTGCCTTGTGACCGCGACACAAGCAATACCAGTATGCAACTTCCACGGGGTGTATCCACTCTGTGCCAGATGTGCATGTGTGTGTAAAAGTGCGTGCATGCGTGGGGGGGGGGGGCATGGTAAGTACTTGGCATAAACTTTCGTCCTCAAATTTCATGACAACTCTGTGGTGTAACGGCTTGTGCTCCCATTTTACAGATATGAAAACTAAGGCTGCAAAGCTTGAAGGTAGTGGAGCTGAGTTCTTAAAGTCAGATGCCTAATATCAGAAGCCAGGCTTTTGAGGGCGATTTGTCACGTCTGCAAGATGGGCCAATCATGGCAGCCACACCCACTATGAAAACAAAACAGGAATGGGAAGCTGAGGTTCTGAGGGTTTGAGAAGAGTATTTAAGCTTACCCAGTGACTAAAGATACAGAGAGGGTCCTGGATTTGGCCCCATGCTGTGGTTACATTTAAAAAATATATATTTTTCCAAAACCACAAAATATCAAGATTGGAGAGCTACAGCCTAAGGGGACAGACTGAGTTGCAAAGAGTAATGGTATATTTTCAAAAGTGCCAGAATGCCTGTGTGTGGGTGAGTCACATTCCTAATGTTTAGCATCATGTGACAGTAAGTGAGTCACTTAAGCTTGGAGGGTCCCTGGGTCCTCATCTGCAAAGAGCATCCTAACTCACTGGACTCAGGAGATTCCAATAGGAAAGTACAAGTGAGGTGTCCGGGCTAAAAAGGGGCACTTGGAAAGCTCAGAACCAAAGGTGAGTTTGATCTTGTGAATGACAGACCGTGACCACTGTCATTTTTTTCTACACTACACATATTTTTGCTTTACTGAGAATGTTCTAAGAATGATCGAAACGCTCCGAGAATAAAACATTGTTTACACGATGGCACAGCATCGCCTGCATATCCCTCCGTGTCGTTCTGCAAGCGGATTTCTCTAGAAAAGCAAAGGTAAGATGGAGACCAGTGAGGATCTGAAAACCGTAACACGAGCAGTCCAGTGGGGTGAGAGCATATCCACGTGGTTGCCTGTCCGAATGGGAGTTGAAAAAGAGCTGCATTTCCCCATTTGAAGACATCACGTGGCCGTGAGAAGGTCCTCGCTGGGGCGGGGGGGGGGGGGACCCTAGTCAAGGAAGGCTTGTTGGGGAAATGGGGAAATAAGAGGAGAGGACCTAAAGGCAAGTTTCTGTGGAGCGTTAACTCCAATTTCTCTATTTTCCCATGAAAATACCAGTAAGTATGTGGAAACTTAAAGGTCACTGGCTGCTCATTTTTCAGCACAGTTCCCAACTAAGAGGCTGAATGTCAAATAGATCTGTCAGGATCACCACCCGGATATGGCTGCCCTGGGCAGATGTTAGGAGAGGCAACATTCTTTCCAGCCCTCTGAGTCTGTCTCCCCCTCTGCTGGCAAGGTGATGCAATTCTTATCTGGAATTTGATAGGCTGTAGAAAATAATTACAAATGAAAAGGTTATTCATAATTTTTAAATGAGTTAATTAGTAAACCCAGTAAGACTCACTCATTACAGTAATTAATAATTGATTATACTTGAAATTAAACACATTTTTTCATCAAAAATCTAATTAAATATCTGTGCTTTTTGCCTGTTGATTAGATCAGTTGGTCTGCTGGAAAAGAGTCTTTGTTAAGGATATTTGTGTTTGGCTGAAACAATTAATTTGATTTTTAATAATTGATAGTTCCTTACAAGTTAGTCATCACAGCCTGTAATTATGGCCAAGCAAGATGCTCACATGATCATTCTAGCCCTCATCAGCTGGAAGAGATGAGGTACTAAGGTTGCCATGCCCAGCCCTGAAGAAAGGGGTGTCTGGTCCCCACACTCACAGTGCATTCACCCCCATTGCCTAACTCCAGCCTCACGGGTGTCCTTCTGGGAAATCAGCAAGCTGTCAGAGGGTCAACGGTTGCCATGTGAAAGAGCTGGGAGTGAAGTCTAGGACTGTCTGATGCTGAGGTTCTCCCCTAGCCTTTGCTAAGTCTATCCAAATGACAAGGGGAATGCCTAGCCTTGCCTCTTTGGTCTTCCTTGGGTATGATTGCTATAGTCAGCCTATATGGCACATATTCTATATCATTCCTCATGATGGCATGGTAATGCCTCTCAAGTCAGGCCCCCTTCGCATCCATGGTGACAGCTTTCTAGAGAGTTCTTCTTGGCAGAGGGAAGTACTCTGTCTTCCTTTGGCCTCTGGTCAGTCCTATTTTTGCTTTCTGGCTTATCCTCAAAACCATCCCATTTGCTTCCAGCACTTTCTCTCTCTGAACTCCTTAACATGGGTTAAAGGCCTTCTCAGGCTAGCATGACCCACATTCAGCCTTGGAAAATGCACCAAGAGCTAAGCCAAACCCTCTTTGGATGCCTTCTCTTACTTCAATAGAGGTTGAAGTAAGACAGAATTCTGCCTCAGTAAGGCAGAATCCTTACTGAGCCCACATCTCCTTAGACTAATCTCTTTTCCAGGAGAAGACCAAAGAGAAGAATCAGAAGTCGAAAATCAGATTTTGCGAGTAATGTGTCCAAAGAATGCCAAGTAGAAACCATCCTGCAGGGCCATGGCCACCAGTCACAGGACTGAGGACTTTATCTTACATATCCTGTGGTTAGGTAGAAAATTCCCGGCAGTGTTGCTCTGGGCCTCTGCTTCTCCCTCAGCCTGCTCTCCACTCACTGGGGCCTGTTGCTTCTCAGGCAGGATCTCCTTGGGTTCTGACCATGGGTTCACAATCATGGACGTTTCTGGCAGTTTCTGAAACCACCCTGCCCAACTCTCACCTGGAGCTTCCCTAGTAGTTTCCTTTCACCCGCAGGGTTCTCTACCTCCTTGCTTCTCACCTAGCCACATGGACCAAGAGTCCTTCTAAGTTGTTATTTCATATCCAGTGACTCTGATCTATGACAGTCACGTCAAAGAGCATCAGTTCAAAGTCCTTCATGACTCATGCCACAATGCTAGGGATCTGACACACATAGAGCAGATGATAACATTCCTTCCCATCCCAAGCAGAGAGGAGAGAGTGGAGGGACTTAGAGAGTTGCCCCTGTGGTGTGGGGCACAGACGAGACCAGTGCAAGGCTTCTTGGTACAACCCGTGTACTATGACCGTGGTGCTGGTACAGTGCCTCTGGTGGCCCCAGATTGCTTGGTTAATGCCCCCCTGGGCCAAATGGGAGCCATGGGGAGCTGCGGGGGAGGAGGACATGCTTACCCACAAAGTATGCGAGCAGGATGACCAGCGTGGCCGAGATGACGATGGCGCTCAGGGCTGCGCACTTCCAGTTGCAGTACTTAGAAGGCTTCTTGAGGTTAAAGGCTGGTCGGGAGAAGGTGCTGCGGGGCAGGGGCCGGGGTGGGGGCGAGTACACGGTGCTAGACGTTAGGGGGTACCCTGGGGATGTGGTGCAGAAGAGCGGGGAGGTGCCTCCGGGCTTGAAGAGGAAGTGCCTGTGGATGGAGAGAGGCGGGAAGGTGTCAGGATCTGTCAGCTAACCAGGCACCCAGGCCAACCTGCAGGATAGAGGTGCAGAAGGAGGAGCATGCAGAGGAGCCTGGAGGAAGAGAGAGAGAGAAAGAATCATCACGGGGAAGATGACAGGGTCAGGAAACGTCACGGACCAGACCACAAACAGGGTACGAGAAGACACGCTTCCACAGAGCACTAATAGGACAGTGTTACCTACAGAAATACCCACCCAAGGCAGAAGACACTACTCACTCCACAGAGGTTTCCCTGAGGTCCTTTGCCTGGGAACAGTAGAGCTGGGGTTAGGGGTTGGGTCTTGGAAAATAAATTCTGTTTTCTAAAGTCATTACAGTAGCTTAGGGAGTGTCTAAAGTCCTGAATGTCTCCTGGAAGCCACTGGCACTTGTTTTTTTCCTGTTGTTCTAATACCTGCATCCCAGTGCACCTTGGTAAGGCATTGGAAGCCATTCTTTGTAAATGGGGTTTTGCTGCGGTAGAAGAGCCAAGAACTCACCACTAAGCTTTGCCCATTTTTACCATGGCTGGTTGGTAACAATGCCCTCACAGCCTTAGGACCCCTGCTTCTGTCTGTAGAGCCCATGTAAAAGCTGTATGGAGAACAGATTGGCAATTCCATCCTGTAGCCTAACTGTAGTCTTGAAGGCAGCAGAGTATGGTACAAGCTCATGGTTGTGGCCAAAGGAGGTGTTGAAAGATTCTGCCTAATGCGGCCTAAACCATGGCCTTGGAAGGACTTGTGCAAAGCTTGGGTAGGCTGCACGACTTATATCACATAGCCCTGGATCTTAGAACAAACCTACCCCTCCTGGGTTCGAAGACATTTGGACCACAGAGTATACACTCAAGGCCAGAATACATAAGACAAAGGGCCTGTGTTGTGTAAAAAGTTCTACAGGGTGAAATGGTTTCCAGAATGGCGAAGGCAGCCGATGAGATGCTGAGAGCTGCATATTAACAAGACTGCTGTTAATATGCTGGGGTGGGGGACAGGCTACTTCAAGGACAAACTTGCAGACTGAATGTGGACTTGGGGATGTGCATGCAACATGGCATCACTTCCCCTAGGAGTTCCCAGGGAAAGGTCTCAGGGGTCCCCATGCAAGTGCAGGAGCAACAGGGAGAGCACACACAGGGGAGCATGAGGAGGTGCCACCTACCCGTCACTGTAAGCCCCATCATGGCGGGAGGCGCTGAGAATGTCCATCTCAATGAGGTTGTCCTGCAATGTCCCTAGGAATGGCTGCTTGCCTAGGTTTCTACGCACACATGGAGACATGAATGAAGCAATGAGTCATGCATCGATGAAGGGGAGAGTATAGAAACAAATGAGAGAGGCTGCTGGGTGGGCTGTGCATGAGGCCAGCAGGGACAAAGGTTCCAGGCAATAGGTCGGTGTGCAAAGCCACACGTGCGGGGGATCCACCTGGCACACAGCCTCCAGAAGGAGCACTCTCCATACAAACCCGCATGGCTGGAAGCTGTGAACACCCAACTGCAGTTCTCAGCGAGGAGGACTGGCAGGCGCCCGCAGTGGGCTAGGCACATTATATGTATTTTCTCAAATCTTCAAAACAGATGCTATGCAAGGAAGTCAGGGTGATCCCAGTACAATGAGGAGACCAGGGCATGGGGTTATAGTGGCACTGGCCAAGGTCGCTGGAAAGCAAGGCTCAAAGCAAGAATTTGAATTTGTTTATCTGGATCCAAAACCCAGTGTTCTCCTCTACTTGACTCACTCTGCCTCGGCTAAAGCAACATCTGGAAACACCTAGTCAGCTTCTCTGAAGACACAAGAGCATCAAGCACTTATGGCCACATGGTCTTCTAAAGACGGAGGACATTCTGGTGAGTTGTTCCCAGCAGAGCCCCCAGGGACTCAATTGGTGTACTGAGATAGGGCAAAGAACCTGTGTTTTTCTTCAGTCCTGCTGATGTGGACCCTGGTTGGAGTCTCAGCCGTGTGGTAACTGATTAGTAAGGAAGATAATCCCCTGAAGAGGT
Organism: Meriones unguiculatus; assembly: GCF_030254825.1. NCBI lineage: Eukaryota > Metazoa > Chordata > Mammalia > Rodentia > Muridae > Meriones > Meriones unguiculatus. The sequence continues at coordinate 82,236,844 of NC_083361.1, read as the reverse complement.
AAGGAAGGGCTCTTTGCCCATGATGATGTTGCAGTGCTTATGCAGTCACTTGACTATACCCCAGAATGAAGATGGCCACCCCTGCCCTCCTGGGTCTCAACTGTCACCTTCTAGGTGATGCCATTCACCCTCAAGTGTTCTGGATTCTACTTCTGGTTAGTTTCAGGACTGTTGCTGCCTCATGATAAGACATACTAGAGGGAGAAAAGATGGCAGCAAGCCAGCTCTAGGCTCCAGTCCTGCCAAGGAACCTGTCTGCCTCTTACCAGGCCTTAGCACAAAATACTCAGATGCAAGGCTTTTTTATGTCACCTTCCTGATGTGTGACCTTGGGTACAAATCATAACTGTTCTTAACCATTCTTCCTAGGCACTAGGGATCATAACACTGTGGTTGCTGTGGGGTCATCTGAGATAATGCTAAATGCGACAGTTGCCCTATCCGGTAGCCATCACACATGGTTTGAGGAGCTCTGTGACTGACTCACATTTACTCCCCAGCCCCACTCCCATCAAGCCAGCTCTGTCATCTCCCCTTGCAGGCTGGTGGGGCAGAGCTCAGAGAAGCAACTTTTCTGAGATTGTATTGCATGGTGATCAGGCGGCAGAGGCTGTTCGGGAACTGTGTTTGTTAGGGCCCAGAGCTCCGGCCCTCTCTGCTTTACAACCCTGTGCACTCTGCCACCTCCTCAAACCAAAGAGAGAATGGTAAGCCCCCTCTGGAGGTCCCAACATCCCAGGGGCAGTGGAATACACAGCGACACTGTTTTGTATCTGGAACACTGATAATGAGACACTAGTGGCCTTGCCCTGTGGAGATTTTTTGCTGTGAGGCTCCCACAGTGCCTGGAAGGTGTGCAGGGCGTGGGAATCCTTTGAGGAGCTTCATTATTTTCTCTAGGTGCATAGCACTGTTGACTAGAAGCCTAAGAGACAGGGCAGATTCCGAATTCAGGCCCCAGCGCATCATCCAACTGCCTTTGACAGATAATCACCCTGAGAATCTATCAAAGGGGAAAGTGTGGATCCTTGTCTACTCTTAACCCTCTCCAGTCCTTACCAGGCCCACAGGAACTTGGAAGATCTGGTTTGGATTACTCCTCCAAAGTGATGCTCCTGCTACAGCCACACCAGCTTCCTTCCTTCTCTCAAACCAGCTAAGCCTGAATCGCCCTCCTGTCAATATTCCCATGGATCAAACCTCCTTCAAGAGCTATGACTTTCTCACGGGCCCACAGCAGCTCCCCATCTTTATCCCCAGCCACTCACTGACCCTTTGCACTGCTTTAGTACACACACACACACACACACACACACACACACACACACACAATTTATTGTGTCAAGCCATGTGAGAAAAACATAAACTCAGGGAGCAATGAGTTGCTTGTCTGCATAGCATGTTTCTTCCTCATGTAATTCCAGTTTTACGAGGCAAGTGGCCCACATCTGGCTTATTGCTGTGTGCTCAGAGGGAAGATTGCCTGGTACATACATGCAGTCACTAAACAGAGCTGAGCTGAGTGCTGCTGGGTTCGGGGCAGGAGGAGGCCTGCCCGACATATGGCAGACACGCAGTCAGTGCCTAGAGACAGCAGCAGGCAGAGGGTTTATTATCTCCTCTATTCTCTTGTTTTAGGGAGGATTTTTGTCTCTCTTCATCCTACACGATCCACCGTGCAGGGGCCCCACAGTGTTGGCTCGGAGGACCCAAAAGCAGCTCTGCTGCTTCCTGCACTGATGCTGGCTATTTACTCTGATTCTGGGAACACTTGGGAGTCTGGAAGCAGCCTGTTTCAGAGAGTCAAGCTTGGCCCTCAGAATCACCAAAAAGAAATAAACAGGCGTGTTCTCAAAGGGGCCGAGAAACAGGATCAACAGGATAATGGCAGGATATTTCAAGTGCCCAGGTCACGTGGCTTTTAATTTTAAATCTGTGTGTCTGTGTACGTGTTCCTGTGTGCTGGGCATGTGAAGTTAGAGAATAACCTTGGGTGCTGATCCTTAGGCATCATTCATTTTTTTTTTTCTCTTTGAGACAGGGTCTCTCAGAGGCCTGGAGCTTGCTAATTAGGGTAGGCTGGCCAGGAAGCCCTAAGGGAGCCATCTGTCTCTGTTTCCCCAGCAGTGGGATTATAGCATGTGCTATCACACCCTGAATTTTTATTCGGGTTCTGGGGATCACACCCATGTCTCCGTGCTTGGAAAGTAAGTGGCTGACTGATTGAGCTGTCTCTCCAGCCCTATTTTAACTTTTACAATTTAAAAAGAAACATGTTTAAAAAAGGGAGAGAGCTGACAATCGTCCCATAAAAGCACAGGGCCGGAGGATAAGGGGACAGGCGAAGGAGCAGAGTGAAGGATTTCTCAAGCTACATTATGACTCGGGGGCAATCATCATTTAGGTCACTTAGGAATTGGGGGTGAGGGAGTGACAACCGGACACAGCACTTGCTGAAAGTGATGGTGACTCAAACTGTTGCTGTGGTGAAATAACCTTATTCTACACTTTTCAAACTTTAGTTCTGGATCAAATTATTTGGCTCTGAGTGGCTGATGAGGAAGGTGAGGTCCAGGAAGACTTGTGATCCCAAACCCACAAGTCAGTGGTAGAGCATTAACTGAGTCATGAGTGTCCCAACTCCTAGCTCAAGGATCCCTAATTTTCTACCCACCTCCTCCAACACTTTAGATGTTTCTCTGAGAAATAAAAGATTTCAAGAATTTGCCACAGGAACACAAGCTGTTGAGCCCACGTGGGGGTCACAGTACTGTGTGGCTCCCTGTTCACCCCTGCTGGCAGCTCAGGTATGGATGCTTGGTTAGGTCTGCTCTTCTTGTGGGTGGGAGACAGATCTAGAGCCCGAGGCTAGATTCCTCAGGGTCATATGGAAAGAAAATGGCAGGAATGGGGTTCAAAGCAGATGTTCTTGACTTCAGTGCCAGCTGTACTAGGTTCACAGCTGGCCAGGGCTGTGCTGTTCTAGGAGTGGAGAGGGATTTGGTCCCCTTTACACACAGATGAGTCCCTGAGCAGCCAGAAGCAGGGCTTTCTAGGCCCACTGGTATCAGCTAGGGCAGGAGGGGAAAGCAAGTGGCTTTGGGAAGGGACGTCCCCAGAACTTTGAGGGAAGTGGGTCTTCTGATGGCCCCACCTAACAGCCAGTCTGCTTTCACGAGTCACTGGGCTGGACTGTGTTTCTGTCCACAGAGCCCTGGGACAGCTATCACCATATCTGACCATCATGCCCACCAAAGTGGTATAGGATGGTAAAGGTCACCCCTACACGCTGAGTGTGGTGTCAGTGGTGCAGTCAAGCTCACGAGGAGACAGCTGTGCACCTGCTGTGCAGACGCACGATTAAGAGAAGAAACAACAGTGAAAACCCATGTCTTCCGGACCACACTGTTCCTCTGAAAGGCTCGTCTCAGAACGCCACTACTTAAACGCCACCGACATCGACTCACTAACTTCCTCATGGCTGCAGGAAGTGTGCGGCCTCTTTTTCAATGATCCCTTCTGCTGCTCACTTCTTTCGTCATTCTCAGGAGACCCCTGATCCACCCACTTCACCCCACTATTTACCGTCTTACTCAGGTTCTTCCTCCGCCTGGCTCTGCGCCTCTGTCCAGCATCTCTGGATCTGAGTTTTCTCTCTCCTGACATCCCTGCCAGTGGGTGCCTTCAGAAGCCAGTTTTTACTTATTTGTGAGACAGTATTTCTCTGTGTGCCCTCACACTCAGCCTCCTCCTGTCTTAAGTCTTCTGAGTGCGTATGCTACGGCACCTGGCCCAAGGAGACACTTACAGTGATCAGGAAGGGGGCTTTGGGCAGTGGCTACACACAAGCTCTTTGGAACGAGATACCTCGGGTGTTCCAGCCTTCCCACACGCTGGCTGTGGGATCTAACGTTTTCATAACTGAGATCTTCCTCTCCAAACGGGAAATGGTGTGTGCATATGTGCAGTGCCTGTGTATTCTGTGCATGTGTTGGGGGAGAAGGGGTGTGGTATGTGTGCTGGTGTGTGTGCTTCTGTGTGTGTTGTGTGTGTTGATATGTGTGTACGGTATGTGTGTGGTAGGAGCGTGTATGTGATGTATGTGTGTGTGTGTGTGCTATGCATATGCACTAATAAGAGCACTTATTCATAGAGAAAAGAGTTAGGATGGGGCTGGAGAGATGGCTCAGAGGTTACGAGCACTGGCTGATCTTCCAAAGGTCCTGACTTCAATTCCCAGCACCCACAGGGTGGCTCACAACCATTTATACTGAGATCTGGTGCCCTCTTCTGGCGTGTAGGCATTCATGTAGGCAAAATATTGTATAAATAATGAATAAATCCTTTTTTTCTAAGTGCTAAATGAAGTCCTGACTGCTGGGAAAGGCTGTTGCTAAGGCCTCCAGTTGGCATCTGGGAACATGGCCTCTGGAGGGTTTCCTGCGTGAACTGATAGAGGTGACTGCTCCACTGTGCACAAACGGCACGTTCAACTCAATGCTGCATACACAGGTTTCTTTGGGGAGGCCGTAACTTCAGCGTGTCCCAGTCAGAGGCTGCCCTCTTACAAGCCTGGGGACCAGGTCCCTGCTGTGCCTCCTGCCTGGCAGCCTTTCATGCGTGTCGCAGCTTTTGCTGGGGGAGCAGGGTGGGGGAGACTCCACTAGGCGAAGCCTCTGGAACCCTGGGCCTGTATGAAGTCCCTGACTTCACCCCACACCCTTTTCCTTACTGATTTTGCTTCAGATCCTTTCACTTCAGTGAACTCAGAGCTATGCTCATGGCAGAATATCATGAGCCCTATTTGCAAAACAGCATGTCTGGAGTGGTCTGGGGGACCTCAGACATAACTATCTATGGGAGAGTTGGGAGGGTTAGGGGTTCTATGTGGGAAGTGCTCTGAAAAGCACCCAGGGGATCTCTCAGTGTGTGGATGCTCTCAGGCCCATGGAATGACACCATTTCTGACTGCTGTGTTTGCTCCACTCAGGCATCATGCTTAATGCCTGTCTTCCTTTCAGGGGTCTGCTTCCTCTAGAAGCTGCTTGCAGGGCAGTGGGCTTTGTCTTACATATCTCTGAGATCAAGTCACCCAGTGGCAGGGAAGACTGCCCTTTCCAACCCTGCAGTGCTCATTCTACAAATAAAGCACTGAGGCTCGGAGGGTTAGGTGACTTTCTGCGGTTGCCCTGACCCGTCAGAAGGCGCCATGTCTTGTGTGGGGAGCCACAGTAGGGCTGGCCTACAGATTGCTGGGTAGCCCTCATCCCTGAGGTTACATGGGCCATTTCCCAAATTCGGTATGACCACAAAACGGGCTCCAGGTTGCTGAGGCAGGCCTGGGATGAGCTGAGGCAGAGCAGAGGTCTGGCGGCCTTCTGTTCAGCCTTCCCCTGCATCTGACGGGAGCCTGATGGGTTATTAATCAGACAGTCCCTGGGAAATCAATTAAGTGCCTGATGCTGCAGCCAGTCAAGGAAGTAGATCAGAGGCTGGGGGACCTTCGGCACATGGCTCCCCACTGAAGACCACAGATGTTCATGTAGGGCTGGCTCCAGCTCTAGGGAGCACAAGTAGGTCCAGGCTCCTCCATGGAGGACTTAGTTAACCTCAGGGATTGGCAGAGGTTCAAGGGGGATAAGGAAGGAATGGGTCTACAGAATCCCCCTCTCTTCATCCTTCTGATAGCCTTCCTTTTCCTGCCAGGATGAGATGCAGTCCCTCTTGGTCATCCTACCAGCTGCTTTGGTATCTGCACATTAGCTTAGATTCTCAGCACGGATTCTGCTTAGCAATGAGGGAAGGGTATGTGTGTGTGTGTGTGTGTGTGTGTGTGTGTGTGTCTGTGTGTGTGTCTGTGTCTGTGTGTGTGTGTGTGTGTAGTACTAGGGCCCTTTCTTGGGTATTGGCAAAAGCCTTGGCGGCAACCTGGTAAGTAGGACTGGCTCTACTGAGCCTCTGCATCTTTCCTTCTGCACCCTCAAGACTTCTGATTCTCTTTATCTCAGTCACATGGCTCTAGGGCCCTTGGGACATTGTCCCTTTCCCCCTCTCGATCTCAGTTAAGCATAGTTAGTCACCGTTTGTCCTATCTCCACTCTTCTTACTGCGTGTTCACATTTAAGCTCCCACCATGCCGTGGCGAGCACTGTGTCGAGGGCTGGGGAACCCCACGGTAATTAAAGCACAACACACCTCCAGCTTCCTCTATCATGACCTTCTGCTGCAAGAGGCTGGTCTCTCCAATATCTTAGCAAATAGTAGGCATCAAGTGAGTACTTACCGAGAACAGGTACTACCGCAGAGTCACAGAGTCCCTAAGACATCATATCTCAGTGTAACTGTTAGAAAAGCCTAATGATGGAGGGTGGAGGGTTAAAGGTGGCTGCTAAACTTTGATGCTTCTCTCATTGCGAAGTGGGGTCTGTTTCCTCTCCCCTTGAAGCTGGCTGGCCCATGACAACTTTAGCCAACAAAATAAAGCAGAATTGATGCTTTGCCAGTGCTAGGCCAGGCTTATAGGAGGATCAAGGGCTTCTGTCTCAGTACCTTAGAACCCTGATTCACACAGAATGAAGTTCAGGGGATCGTAGGCAGAGTTACTGGGGTGCCTTAGGGGTGACAAAGTCCTCACAGCCAGATGTAAGGCATATGGTGTTAGCTGAACACCAGTTGACCCCATTAGTACCCTGTGGAGCAAGAGCCATCCAAGACCTTCCCTACCTCCCAAGTGTCTCTGTGAAGAACTAGCTGCATGTTTCCTAAAGCCAGTAAGTTGGGGGAGGGCATTTGCCATGGAGCAATAGGCAACTGAAATCAGGAATTACTATTATTTTCAGGGGTGAAAACGCACTACGTCTAGGTCTATGGGTGAGTGGTAGGGTGGGTATTGAGTAGGGGGGTTGTATCTGACTCTGAGGCTGTTCCTTGAAGCACTCTCCATGGTGAGTGGCCTGTCATACACTCAGAAAACTAGGCCGCAGTTCTGCAAAGCAGCGAGGGGACAGGCCCTGTCCTCTCTTCTTCACTACAGAATTGACACAGGGAAGCAGCGCTTTGAGAAAATGTGGGAAATGACTCTTATAATGTGACTTCTAGATGCTGGGCATTGTATGTGTGTTTCTTATACTGACTTTTTCCTACCCTCTTTGAAAAGTATAATTTTTAATGCTAACCTTTCAATGAAGAAATCAAGACTTGGGAATGTTGAATAACTCATTCAACTAACAGATGTGTTTAACCTACAGGTCTCATATGGCTGAAGAGAGCTATAAAAAATACAAAACCATTAACTTACCTAAAGCATTATGAGGGGTGTGTGTGTGTGTGTGTGTGTGTGTGTGCATGTATGTGTGTTTATATTGTTATGTTTTGTGGTTTTGGGTAACTTGATTGTGTTGTTCTCAAGAGTGAACTCTGTTGATATGTCATGTTGTCATGACAAAAGGTTTAGCATGCTTGAAAGCCAAGGGAAGAAGAAGGCACATCTACTTTAACAATTTCACAGTTTTCCTTGATGCTCAGTCGCTGATTCTACCTGCCAGACTCTCTGTCAACTTTATCCTGCTAGTCTGGGGCCACCAGCCTGGTAAGGTCAGCGTTAACATGGAGAATTCCGATGGTGTCATCCAACAGAGATGGTGCCGTTCTCAGTTGGGGGCTGTCCTGAGATGCACAGCCCTCCCCCCCGCCCCGTAGTCATGGAATAGCCTTCTTCAGCTATTCATCGGGGCTTCGGGACTAAATAGCACTCAGCTAGACCGAGACGTGAAGAAGAGGGCAGCTCAGGCAGGGATATGCAAAGGCCCATGAAGAAGCCTGAAAGAGCACAGGCTGGGTGAAGGCTACATGCCTACACTGCGTATTGAATAGATACAATCTGGTTATATATGATAATCGTGTGAATGGTGTGCTGCAAGAATGCTGAGGAGTGTGTGAAAGGGTGTGTGTGCCCGTATGCACCTTTCTGTAGATTTAGGTGACTTTTTCTTCTTGCTTATTTCCTTTGCTAACTGTTCTACGATGGACATGAATTATTTCTCTAATAACGAAAGGTGAAAACACAACTCCATGCACTTCCAAGCCGTGCAAACAGGAGGACAGGGGATCAGCATGGCAGGCGAGTTCTGGCTGATGGGGCAGGGGAAGTGGGTTGGGAAGATCGTTATACCACATAGTGACCACCTGAGGAGCCTCTTCCACCGCCCCTCATCTGCCTCCCTTTCCTTTAAGAAACTTACATACTTGCAGGAGGAACTCCTGCTTTGATCCCAAGCGAGAAAAATGAACACCCAAGTAGTGAGAAAGGCAGCCATGATCCATGAAGATGACTAGAATCGCTTTTTACTTGCTGGCTTCCACCAGCCAAGTCCTACTCAAGAAGCACTGAAAAAAAATGGGAGACTTGACTGGCTACCCCTGGCTGGGCTGACAACAACTAACAGAAACCGTAATAATTACGACACTGGGGTGAGTCATGGTAGACGCCTCTCCCTCAGGAACTTGGGTTTGGAAAAAAACGATCTCACAAGAATAAAATGTGACCAGAGGACTGTGAATTTGCTCTTGCAGACCCCGCCATGCTCCATGTGCCCATCCCATCGCCACGATCGCCCTGTGTCAGGCAGAGGCAGGTGAATTTGCCTTTGGGAAAAGAAAACCTGTGCGTCAGTACTGTAAGAGAGAAGATGGAAGACACTGTGCTGGGCCAGCCTGGGACACTTCACCTGTGATTTAGAGAACAGGGAGAGGCCATGCTAACAGTGCTCTGCACAGGTGGTGGAGTTATGGATAAATCTAATTCTCTTTTTATCTTCCCCATGATTTTTTTTTAAATAATTTATTTAATTTTTTTTATGTGCATTAGTGTCAAAGTGTCAGATCCCTTGGAAGTGGAGTTAGAGACAGTTGTGGGCTGCCATGTGGGTGCTGGGAATTGAACCCGGGTCCTTTGGAAGAGCAGTGCTCTTAACCACCAAGCCATCTCTCCAGCCCCCACCCCATGATTTCTTAAGTGAGTTGCATGGTTTTTACAATCACACACACACACACACATACATACACACGTGCACACACACGCACACCATTTTGGAAAACTGGCTAAGCACAAGAGAGGCAGGTGGGTGCAAGACTCAGACTGACCACAGTCCCCAGGTGAAGGAAACAGCCCTTCGCACTCCTGGAAGAAGGGAGTGAACCTCAGGGGAACAGTACTGGACGGACAGTCTCGCACCGTGGGCTCAAGTCCAAGCCGAGTATCAACCTCCTGTGTCACCTGAGCTGTCACAGACTCACTGACATTCACCTTCCAGAACTCCTGGAATGGGGCATCGTATGAAAACCCATTTCATCAAGATGTGAGCATTGCATGACAGCACGATACGAAAGCCAATGCTACCAACACTGACAGAAAGAGCTCTGGGGCTACCATTACGTCAAGACATCAGGGCAGAAGAAGGGAAGGGGAGAGCGGCTTTCACAGAGTACCTGTCCAGTCTAGGCATGTCTGATGCTGAGCACAGGGCAGTGAGATCACCCCCAGTTGGCTGAGTTGAGGACCCAGCCAAAGTGGAACTGAGTGCCTGCTCTGTCCTACTCCCGTGCCTTCCTCCTTTGCACACCTCTTGTCTGCTTTTATAAAATCCTTGCCTGACCAGCCTCATTTCCATTGTGTAGACGAGGCAGGTGGCACTCACGAGTCTATCAACCTGACCAGTGTCATACCTTTAGCAAGCAGCAGGCTAGCATTGGACTTCAGCCCTGGTGGGTTCTAAAATCCCAGCCTCCCATGGCTCCTCCTACCATCGGAGAGCAGCAGGCCGAGGCCAGGCTTAGACACATTTCCTGCCAGCCAGGCCACCAACAGACGTTAGACCCCAGCTGGTCTGCCCTCTGCCCGCCCAGCACACCCGTCCCCTCCCAGCCTCAGTTCACTGGGACCCACCTGGTCTCCAGTGGGATGTTACTGTTGAGTAGCCAGTTGTCCTGGGCATGGGTCGGCTCCTGGGCGCTGCCTGCCGCGGGCTCCCCGGAGAGTGAGTGGTCTGTCGGCGCTGGGCTTGGGTTGCTCCTTGGGGTGAAGTTGCCCCTGTTCAAAGAGTTGATGGAGGCCGCGTGGTGCTGGTTGGGGGTGTGGGCGTGGGGGAGGGGCGGCGGTGGTGTCCGGAGCCGAGGGTGGTTCTGCAGGCCACTAGGATGATCTGGGGAGAAAGCAGTCACGGTCAATGGGCCACCGGCTGTGTGCTGTCCCCGGTGAGAGGGACAGCCATAGAGGACCAACCAAGACTACAGGTATCTGTGGCTAGCCAAGTATGTATTATGTCATTCAATCAAATCTGTAGTTCACAGAGAGTTCCCAGTTCCTTCTGTTCTATGCGTGTGTTGGGGCAAAAAACAAAATCAAAATTCCCATCCCATACACTGAACTTAAACATTAGGAGAGTAATAAAAAAACAAGATTGAGAGAGAGAGAGAGAAGAGAGAGTGGGTGCAAGCATGTGAGACTTCAGCTGCCCATATCACCAACTTCATTCCTATCCACAGCTTCACCTTTTATCTGTCCTACTTTTGTGGTTTTGGTCTTTAGAGTATCATCTCACACCTGTGGCTTCCTCATCTGGGACTGAGTGTGTTTGAGATGGAAGTTCTAGCACCCTGACCCAGATGTCCTGAGTCAAGAACCAGGAGGTAGGAGCCCAAGGAATCTGACTTTCCAGGGCTGCGGGTGAAGTGCAAAGAAAAGTTAGCTGAGAATCTGACATCTCTATGAATACAGAGCCAGGGCAGAGCTCTGTAGGAGGTGTGTGTGCCTGTGAAGGTGTAGGCCAGGCAGCCTTGAGGAGAGGAGGACTTCTGAGCCCAGTGCACCATGGTTGCGTCTGGGTGGATAAAAACTACGGGCTCACTTGCTGAGCACGCACTGTGTACCAAATGCTGTTCTGTGTCCCTCCCCCCCAGATGTGAAGACTGAGGTAAATGTTTTATTTAGTTCTTCCAGCTATACAGAGCCACAGGTATTACCGTCACTAGTGAAGGTGAACAACAACAGAAACCAAGCCTAGGGTTGGCGTGGATAATTCAGTTCCCATGGGAATGTGGTAAAGCAGATTCTATTTGCCAATAAGTAAAGCAAACAAAGCTTGCTATAGCGATGGTAGGCCTGGCAGTGAATCTTTCACCTTCACCTAAGCAACTCACAGAATGCCTCCTCTCATAAAAGCTGAATGGGGTAATGGGGGAAGAAGTCAGGATATTAGAATCCAGGCTAGAGTCTGCCACTTACTAAACATGCAATACTGGACAGGCCACTCAACCTCTTTGAGCCTCAGTTTCCTCATCTGTGAAATGGGAAGTGCATTTGCTACAAGAAGAAAGCACTACAGTGATACCAAGTTTGGCAGTCGACAGGAAAGTTAATGGAGGATATGTCACTCTGTTTTTTAGGCAAAGAGATACAAAGTGGATTGGGGGCGGACACACTGGCGGAGGAAGTGGAAGGAAGAAGGGAATGATAATCCACCCACAGGGGATGCATTCCAGGCTGCTAGCTTCAGTGAACAGTCTGTGTTGGGCCTACAGACCCCTGGACTCTGATGTACCCGGTCCCCCCTTTCATCAGCTCCCCACAACTACCTACTCTTGCCATAAGACCCTCAGAGGTCAGGAGTGGCTGAGGTGGTTCAGTGGGTTGAAACTTCAGTGCAGGTAAGGAGGGTCCCCAGAGGCCATCGAGTGGGGATGAACGCATTCCCCCCTGAAGATGCTGAAGTCCTGGGGCAGCCGAGGCTAGCACACCTGGGAGTCAACCCAACCTGTGCAGGTGGAATACCCCCTCTCCTCCCAGTGAACAAACAGCCTTGGATCAAGAAAGGAAGCGTGGGTTAGGGCCATTCGCTGTGACTGGCTCTCCCTGAGTAACGCTTTTGTTTGGGACAGGATCTCCTACATCGCTCTGGCTGTCCTGGAACTGTGTTAGCGGTTCTCAGCATGTGGGCCGCAGCCCCTTTGGGACCAAACAACTCTTGCACAGGGTGTCATATCAGATAGTCTTCCTGTCAGATTTACATTAGGATTCATCACAGCAGCAAAACGACACTTACAAAGTAGCAGTGAAGTAGTTTTATGGCCTGGGTCCCCACAGCAGAGGAAACTGTATGAAAGGGTGGCTGCGTTAGGAAGGCTGAGAACCGCTACACTGTGTAAAGCAGAGACCTCAAACTCAAGGAGGTCTACCTGCCTCTGCCTCCCAGGTGCTGGGATCAAACGTGCAACACAGATGTGGCAAGCAGCATTTTAATACAGACAGAACTGGGACAGAATCCAGCATAACAAGTAGCCCCTGTGCTGTACCCCAGCCCCACTGCGGCCTTTCTACCTGTGGGGTGCCTCAGCAGCGAAGTAGTGAATGATCCTGCAAGGCCAGCGTTGTCCATGGCCAGCCGGACAAGGAAGACAGTACCTGCCCTGCCCTAGGAGGCCTCCCCCTTTGACCTTTTACTTACATTGATATTAGCAATGACTGCCTTGTATTTACATACCTACTATGAGCTTTCAGAGCTTTAACATCTGCAATGCTCACAACAACCCCTAGAGGGAATTATTGGCATCATTCTCCCTCACCCCCTTTTTGTATAAGGAAGCTAAGTCCTGAGAAACCACTGACTTCTGTCTTCTAAAACCATGTGCCTTTGCATCTGATACAGGTTACTGTAGTCTATGGCCAGTGGCAGTGAAAGTACTCTCAGGCTAACATACTTTTGCTATGTGTCTGGGCAGGAATACCTGACTCACTAACTGTTTAGAAACCCCAGAACATTGTAAAATTCTGCTGTAATTTCAATTTACACCTTCTTCCCGCTGATTCAGTATCCACCCACACATGAGCCCTTTCACAGTTAAATAGACACCACCTTCCGAAAAGGCCACCACACTAGCTGAGTTCTGCAAGCCTGCTCTTCTGGAACAGCCTTTGGTTCTTCTAAAACTCCCCTGGGTGTTTTCGGTGACTCGTGCATGTAATGAATCAAGGAGGCTGAGGCAGGAGGATCGCCTCCAATGAGTCTGAAGCCAACCTGGGCTACACAGAACGTTCTATGACAGCCTTGGTTAGTGAGATCCTCTCTTATAAACCCAGAATAAATACAGAAACAAATATGCACAGTTGCCAGGATTCTCCAGTACCTTCTTTTATTTTATATGTTCAGGAACCCTGGCCACTGGGGTCTCTGCCGACTCTCCCCAAGCTGAGATCAGATGGTGGTGCCCTTAGTGAGTTGAGCAGAGCAGGGGATCACAGAAAAGGCCCTGGCGTCCCACAGCTCTGAGTTCAAGTGTAGTCTCTTTCACTTACAAGCTGTGATGGTGGGGCAAGGTGTTCCCTGACTTCCCATGCATGCTTTCACACACATACACAAGCATGTGTCATGGCACGAGTGTGCACACATGTACAGATGCACACACATATGCACATGCAATATACATGCGTGCCTTCACACTCATAAGTAAATGTAAACATTTTAATGTAGCATTAAAAAAAAACCCTATGATGCTAGCAAGTCACTGAAGTTCTTCAGAATTGGAGTTTTCTGGAGATTTCTCTCTAGAGACAATGCCCACCATATAAAGCTATTTTGAGATTCCAACGAGATGCCACACGTCAGGTCCTCAGCACAGTGCCTGGCACTTCAAACTAGACAGTAACTATTTCCTTTCCAGTGCTGGGGACTAAACCTGGGGCCTCGTGTGTGCTAGACGAATGCTCTGCCATGGACCTATATCCTGCAAACCTGCAAATGGTAGCTGCTAAATAGTAGCCATCCACAACCATGAGAAAGGCACACGAATGAATGAACCATAAAGCACTCAATGTCACCATGGAGATAATTCTTTATTTTAAAACAGAAGTTCTAAAACAAAAGGAGTGAGAGGGGGAGAACAGGAAAATAATGAGCAGAGGGGCAGTGCCCTTTCACAGCAGCTGATGGATTTCACTGTGGTTAGTACCCTGGCTCCTGGAAGTCAGAAAAGCAGCTGGAGCTCAACACAGACCAGAGAAGTGACCAGAATGTCTAGCCCGACCCTCAGAGCTAGGTGCCCCCGGCTCCAGGGTTTTCAAAGAGTAAGGCTCTTTGATGCATTGGATGAACCTCTCCAGGCTGTGAGACTGGGAACAGCTCTATCTATCCTGTGCTTTGTTAGGGCGGAGGGGCTCTCCGGTAAAGACACACATCTTCCTTGATGAGCGTCAGTTTTAGGGTGTGGCTGGCTGAGAAGAGCACAGGGGTCTCACAGAGCAGCTTCTGCCCCTGACGTGACATTGGGGCCTGTCGCCACTGCTCTGAGCCTCTAGCTGCTCACTCATTTAGAAAAGGTGATGCGTTAGAAATGGCAACAAAAAGGTAGAGAAGTGATGGTCTCTCACAGGTTGAAGACGGAGACTCACAAACATGCTTAACTTTGAAACACTCAATCTAGTTAGACAGTACTTAAGGCCATGAACTGTGTGACATCATCACACCTCAGTTCACGTATACTGAGGACTTACTGAGTAACAGACACTAAACTCTTTTACTTAGGACATCACGCAATGGTTTTGAAAAGAAGAAGCCACTGCTATTCCTCACAGGAAGTCCAAGCAACTGCCCACACTCACAAACGATGAGGCAGCGAAGCCAGAATTTGAACTTCGGCAGACTGGCTTCTGGCTTCCGGCCTGTAGTGTGAAATCCATCACTTTTGTCCAAGTGGATCAGGACAGGCCAAGCGCACTCAACAATGTCTGCCATATGGGGGGCACAGGTGCTGATGGCTATCATCCTGTCACTGCGCTCCAGCCCCTGGAGACCCTGGAGGGAGGCACAGAGCATGGCTGCTTGATTTTAGCAGGGGTCCAGGAAGCAAGCATGAGAGGCAACGGGTGGGCCTGCATTGTGTCACTCTGGGCAGAGAACAATGAGTGGGCAAGGTGATGGAAGTCTAAAAGAGCATGGTGCTAGGGCTGCACTGAATCCATAGTGTGAGTGGCTGTGAGGGGCAGTGGTAGGGGGTGCGGAGGGACCGTGGGGCAGGTCCAGGTGGTGGCTGCCTGGAGGTGAAAGGCCAGCAGACATCATGGAGTAGGAGCTGGTATTACTGTGGCCACGTTAGCGCTGAAGGAAGCTCTGGGGCTGGTGGAGGATGAGGCAGGGGTGGGAGGTAGAGGCCCGAACATGCCCCAGATCAATGGCAGGGTGCCTTCCTAGGAAATGGGCTACAGTGGAGGAGGCTATGATTGTGAGGAAAAAAAAACCAAAACATATAAACTTTATAGCTTTGGCTCAGCCGGGAGACTCAAGTGCTGAGATCTAAGGACATCAAAGATAGCTCCAAGAAAGGGTGCCAGGTCAGGTGCCCCCACACACCAACTCTGCCAAACCACAGACAGGTGCCCAAAGCTCTCTTTGCTTCAGAGTTAATGATGACCCCAGTGTGCACTGCAGTCATTAATCGGGCCCTGAAGATCGTCGGATATGAAAGATGATGGTATTTAATTATCATAAAACACAAAAACTCCAGCTGCCTGAGCATGCCAACAGAAAGAATTATCTGGCTTCCATTAAAATGCCATCGACCACCATGGACTCGGGATGGTGATGTAGAGGCGCTGAGAGCTTAGCTAATGAACCTTGGCCTACAAGTCCAATTTAGAGAGACCAGAGAGTTCTTTGTCACCACAGTCTGCAGCGGCATCTGATGGCCCCGCTTCTCATCTCAGTTCTGCCTCCTTGGAGCCGTGGTGTCACAGACAATTTATTAAACTTTGGTTTTAACTTTGTCACCTGTCAAAGGTACATGGCAGTAGCTGGAAACTGTAAAGTCCCAAGCAGGAGTTATAGAGAGAATTATCATTAGTATTATGTTTCAACCTAGAATGGATTCCAATCTAAAAGGAAGCCCTGGTGTGAGCAGGAGGTGAGGGATAGGTCTTGGGGCTGTGTTTACCATTCATTCACTTCCTCTCTGTATGGAATATTTGCTGTTCATTTTCACTGATGTCCCTTTAATGGCCACTGTACAGGAATTCTCAGTGGTATTTGGTCTGATACACTAGATGGACTTAGGGAGAGGGAAGGACCTTGGAGATGGGGCAGCCCCTATAGAACTTTGGAGCCTGGAGGTTGCAAGAAACTTTACTTTCTCATTTATGTGAGGCAGATCAAATATGAGGCAGATGATCACAATGAGTACACACGGGTTGGAACAGCGGGGCAGTGCAGGCCAAAGGTCCACTGTCTGATACAGCGCTTCCTAAAAGGGGGCTAGAAATGAGGAAGGGCTGTTTCTCAGAGTCCCAGTAGCTGCAGGCAGGACACAGCCAGGGAAGCTGGCAAATCCATACCGCTCGCCCATCCCAGAGGCACGCACAGCGGTAGTAGTTACTGTTTGCTCCATTCTAAGTTCCAGATCATTCTCTGCCCTTCTCTGACCCTTGAAGACTTCATGCCTGATAACCCCCTGTCCCTGAGCTGAATTTCAGTAGGTTTGGCTCACTGTGAGGCCGGGAGAATGCTTGAGGCAGGACAGCAGACTGAAGGAAGCCCCCTCTCCTCAGTCCAGTGCAACCCACTCAGGTCACGGTCCTCAGCAACAGCCACAGTTTTTCCAGGTTACAGAGCATGTGGATGCGGTTGTCTAGGAAACTCTAGGAAGAGCAAGGGCTAGAAGTGGTGCTAAACCAGAGGAAGGGTAAGGCTCCTAGTGGGGACGAAGAGGGTATCCAGGTGGGTGGCTGGTGTGAGCAAAGGCTGTGGCTGAAACAGTCCCAAGATGGTGTGGGGACCTTCTCATGCTGGGAGTAACCTTGAGGTTGAAAGATGCTTTACTTTTTCTCATTTCTGTGAGGCAGAGTTCTGGAGCAAAGTGCTACGGAGAGGTCACAGACAGGCAAGTCTGTAGCCTGGCAGTGTTCAGGGGGCTCACTTTGACTTCCAGACTTTTAGAGTCAATGATAGTAATAATAATGAGACAGAACCCTCAGGCTGTTAACTGGACCTCAAGTTCTTCTCTAGGGGTGGATGCCCTGCTGGATCAGGACTCAGCATGGGGTGTGGGGGAGGATCCTACTTTCTCTATGCAAGCAAGGGGAGCGGAGCAGTGTTCCAAGACCATCAGACAGAGACGCAATCAGCAACTCTCTCCACCCCTAGAGTCCCAGGAATTCACAGGCTAAGCCAAGGTCATCAAAGTCCGTGTTTTCTAAGTGTGGTGTGTGGCTAGCGTGACAGGGCTCCCACCTGAACAGTGTAACTCGGCAGGTGCCCACCTGCACATGACTTTGCGGTTGCCAGCAGCTAATTTGCTCTGTGACCTTGAGGAAGGCACCTAACGTGCCCGAGTCCCAATTCCCTGGACTGACTAACAGGGAGAGGAGGTAGAGGGAGACTGTTCTAACTCCAGAATGCAAGACTGGATCATGGGTGTCGGGTGTCGGGTGAACCTGTGATATTTGCTCATGAGCAGCATCTGGTTGCAAAAGACACTCCTAGCGTGCTGTATGGCTGGGTACCAAAAAAGATGAAAGAGAATCATGGGCTTCTCCCTTCTTCCCTGCTTCCTGCTTTCCTGCCTCCTGCACACTTTCCTCCTGATTTCTAAGTACTGGTGCTGCATACGGAGGTGGGCAGACAAGAATTTACTGTACAGTTTAACAGACTCGGAAAAGGCCAGCTGAAGCCAGGAGCCCTGGCGGTGGGTGGTGGGGTGTCATTTCTGGGTTCGTGCCTTCCCTTAAATCTGCATCTACCTCAAGGCTGAGTTTGTCCTAGGAGAGCGTTCTGCCTGTCAAGTGAGTTTTCCTTCCTGTCACCGTCACCTCCGTAGCCTTTTCAAAAAACGGCCTGACCTGTAAACAGTCAGGTCAAGGCCTAAATCAACAAAGGGCCACACTTGACAGGTAAGACAGAGTGACTGCGATTGTGCGTGTGTATGTGTGCTTGAGAGTATATAAGCGCGCGCGCGTGTGCGTGTGTGTGTGTGTGTGTGTGTGTGTCCCCGAGTGTGTGAGCTCTCATTGTGTGTGTGTGAGTGTGTGCGTGCCTGTATGTGTGCATACACGTGCACCTGTGTAGGGTGTGTTGGAACAGATACCGAGTCGAGATTTGATAGAGTACAAAGCACCAAGAATGAGGGCAGGCAGTTTTCAGACTGTGGGGTGAGGGGAGTGGGCCTAGTGGAGGCCCCCAGCCTGTGGTCACCTCATATAGAAGAGGTGACTAACTAGCCTCCTCTGGCTTCCCGAGACAGGGAGTGATCCCATGAGAACAGGAGGAGGATCAATCCTGCCAGCCTGGAGAGTTTAAAGATAGCGTGTGTGTATAGGAGCCTACTAAGAGCTTTGGACTGGCTTTCCAAGCCTCAGGGCTTGTGTCCACACAGTCCACGTGCCAGGAAGTGAAATGCCCAATTACATCTCATGTAGCAGAGTTCTAGACCAAAGAATGCCCCAGTTTGGCTACTAACTCACTAATGACTTTGGATGGGCCTTAATTTGTCTGTCAGCAAAATGGGAATCCTCCATTCACCAGAGGACCTACGGCAGTCTCTGCCAGGCTTTGACAATATGGTTCCTGGTGTCTGTGTCTTTCTTTTGCTCCTCTCAGGGAATGTCCTGGAAAGAAGATGCCAGAGTGAGCACTCTTGCTGCCCTCAAACAGAATGAATATGGAGGAGGAGTGGCTTGTCTCCATGCAGCTCTTGACTGATAAATCAAGACCAGGTCAGGGAGCTGAAGCCAACAAACAGCAGGCCAATTTAAGAACCAGCAAACTGGACCACGCCACTCTCTGCCTTCAAGCCTGTGGGTGGCTGCAGTGCCTACTGAGTAAGACCCCTTATCCTGAGCCCCACTCTCCATCTCCCTCCATGAAAGGTGCCAAGGTCAAGCCCATCTTAGACCCCTCCCTCATGAAGCTGTTTCAATCACAGCTTTGCATAAGCTTCTCTGACTGGAAGGCCATACTCCCTTCATTACCCAGGCTGACTCAAATTAGAAGCTGCCTCCTCCAGGAAGCTTTCTGTGACTGCCTTCTCTCTAGTTTGAGGTAGGGGCAATTCCTGGGGGTTTTTCAAGCCTCCAAGTCATCGCCATATTCTTAGAACACACTGTAGTGTACAGTTCGATGGAAGGAAAGCTGTCCACAAAACATTTGTGATGCGGCCAGTATGTAGAAGGGGAGGGGAGGTTTGAACCTGAAGCTATTCAGCCTTAATGGTGACACTCACACCTCTCCCCATCATGAACCTGGGGAGGGGTTCATGGGTTCTCAGGCCCTTTCAGCCAACCTGTCGCTGTCACCTAGGTATGCCACATTGTCTATCAGAAAATAAAGCTATTTCTTGAGAATTTACTGATGGAAATAAAGTGGAGGGAGAGAAGGAACCTGACGGATGTGAGTTTTCCTCCTGAGGGTGCTCTTTGGGTGAAGAGAATTAGGAAAAATGACCTGATAAACTTCCCTGACCTTCAGTACCGTGGTCTATTTCCACAACACAGGCCGTTCCCTGCAGGGGCCCTCTGAGCCACGTCTTCATTTCTTTTTCATACTCTCTCCAACGGCTGATGAAAACATAAAGCATTTACAGCCACCTCAGTCACCAGCTGTGTCCCCGGAGCAGTTGGGAGAATGTCAGGTCAAGTGTAAAGAAAGGATCAGGGTGCCTGGAGTTCCTAAAACCATCCTCACCTGACAAGCGACAGCAGCACTTGGGTGCAGAAGGCCGTGGTGCCATGGAAGAAAAGTCGTGACATGAGAGGAACACCACCAAGGAACAGATATTATCTTTGTTTTAATAGTTGGGAACCTAGAGCTTTGTATGGCTCCGTGGCTGACCTAGCGGTCAAAGCCTGTGAACAGAGGCCCTCAAGCCTACATTCAGAGGCTGGCCCAGGGATCATGCTGGGCTTTACAGAACTAAGTGTGAAACCTTGAGCCCCAACCACAGCAATTCCAACCCATCGAGCCTCAGCACAACATGGTGGCATCCTGAGCCCATGATGGACAGACAGCTTTCTCTTTGGGGTCTTAACACACCCGATGGGAGAAAAGGCCAGAATCATTCAGCTGACTACCCAGGCCAGAGAGGTACTTTTCATCATTCGCTACACACCACATGGAGGCTTTCCTTCTGATACATGTTCAGGGGATTGTGGGCAGGCATTCTATTCATAGGTGCCCAGAAAGCCAGTCATACCGGAAACAGGAAACATTTTTTTCTTCTTTTAGCCCTCTGCAAAGTGTATAACTCTGTCCCCATGCCACAGAAATGTGTTACTAATACCAATACTGGCCTCAAAGTATTAAAAGTTAGGTTATTCTGTGAAGCATCATTGGTACCAAGTGTCTCTGAGGCTGTGTATTAGCAGGGTGGCCTGGGGATGAAACAGCTGTGGACTTAGAGAAGCGACTGAGCTCATCTTATAGCATCATCCTGACATGAAAAACGAAGATACGAGTCCTAGGAGACTAGTGTCCACAGAAAGTGCCAGGAAAACGCATGGCCCACAGCATCTGCCCACTAGCTTTAGCTGTGTTTACACTGTACTCCGGAAGTGGAAACTGAGGCACACACAGGAGGACTATGCTCTTGCTCCATTGCTACTCAGTGCAAAGACAGGCCTGTGTGTGTATGTTTAGTTTCGCCTGCCTGTCCTGGCTAGGGCAACGGCACACTTCCCACACTTAACCCATCTGTTTAGTTTACCTGGCAGTCAGGAGGGACCTTGTACATGCTGCCATTACCATTTGTATTTGAGAGTGGTCTCTTCAGTGCGGCACTCTGGTGAATGCCCTTCCAGGAAGTGATGCCAGCGCTTTGCCCTTTGATAGCTACAGTATCCTGGACTGCTTCACACGGGTACATCTTGGTGAAGGTGACAGAAGGCCAGAACTGTATGAGAGCCCAGAGTAAGATCTCAGGGCCTGGGAGGACCCTGACTGCCTCCAGGATGGAGCCTGGGGTTCAAATTTCACCTTCCCTGCTACACACAGGCTGTATCACGGGCCTTTTTCTGGTTCCTATTTCACACATCAGCAACGTGCCTGGTGCTGCTAACCTGATTTTGATGCCGAAAGCATACACCTGGGCTCATTTCCCATGTGGATTCTTTTCTTTCGGCTGTGGAATATTTTATTTTTCCAATTTCAGAATCTACTTATGTTAAAAACGGAAGAGAAAGAAATCCAATCAGCTCAGCTGAGGTTTGCGAGACAAAAAAATGCAGCCGGCACTGAACCTTAATCAAACAGTTATATTCATAGCTACAGTGATCAGAGCTCTGTCTAATTTAAACCGCCCAGGGTGTCCTACGAAAATGCCTCTTGTCAACATTTGCAACCAATACCAAGACAGACATTGAGGAGACAGTGTGCCTATCCAGGCCTAGCATCCTGGGAAATCAGGGGCACACGTGGACTCGAAGGCTTGTCCCTCAACCTCTGCAGACGTGATGAAGGTAAAGAAGTCAAGTTTTCAAACCAGCAGCTTCCTCTCTGTCACGTATATGGTTATGGTCTGGATGCACATTGTCCTCCAGTAGTTCACAAATGAGGAGGGTCCAGCTGTTGGAGGGAGTGGAATCTTTGCGACTGGGATTTTAGTAGAAGTAGGTCATTGTGGGTGGGCTTTGAAAGTGCCATCTCTTTTTTGGTTCTAGTTTAAGCCTCTGCTTCCTAATCTGCCAAGATGTCATGCCGTAAGTTCCTACCAGCAAGGAAGTAATCTGCTCCGGAAGTCACGCCATCAATGCCGTAAGTGCCTCTGAAACCATGAGCCAAATAGATAATTCTCCTTGAGTTGCTTCTGTCGGGTCTACTGTCATAGCAACAAGAAAAGTAAGGGAGACAGAAAACTGGCTCCATTACCACAGTGGAGTCACTGTGAGAAGGCTGACCATGTCATTCTTAGACTTTGAGAGGTGTGACCTGTGGAAGTGTTTGGAGCTGTGGGCTGCTCCCCTCCGCTGGAGCATGCTGTAAGCAGCACCTAACAGGCCATTGTGGGGGCTCAGAAGACCAGAACATGGATAGAAAACATGGCTGGCACGGCGTGTGCCCACGAGCTTTCAGAGTGGAACAGAGACTCTACTGGGACATGTTTGAATACGTGGTTCTCAGCTGACTATGGAAGGCGGTAGATGTGCTGGGACAGTGGCCTGTTTAACAAAAGCGTGCCTCTGGGGGCTGGGCTTGACAGCCATATTGTCCTCTGATTCCGCAGAGGCCTGAATGCCCCACTTCCTGGTTCGATAAAATCTGAACAAGTCACAAGCCGCTTCTGCCATGGAGTGAGGCTGCCACCGCCACGCCTTCTCTGACCAGATGGACTGGCACATCTCTTGAAACCATGATCCAAACTAAATCCTTCCTTTCTTAGGTTTCCTCGTCTCAGCAATGAGGACAGTAATGGAGGCACACATTACTCTAATCTGCATGATAACCTTGTGGGGTAATCACTACCAACAGTCCCATTCTGTAGCTGAAGAAACTAGAATACAAAGAGGATTCTGTAGCTTGTCCAAAGAAAGTCAGGTTTGCTGGAGGAGACATGATCCAGACCTCAGTGTCCAGCCTTGGGCTCTGTGTCCTTGACCCTCATACTCCATGCCTTGACTGTCATGCAGATCACCCAGCAGGCTTTGTGGTAACTTTTCCAACAGAATCAGAGGCCCCAGAAGTCAGCCAGTGCTGCAGGAGGATGGTGGTTCCATTTTTGGTGGGGTTTTTTGGCAACAGTGGTGGTCGCTCATGACACTGTTGTGGGGCGATGTGATTTATAAGGTCCAGGAGTCAGTGTGGGATTATCGGTAAGGGCTTAGCTCTTTGGTTGACTACACTATCGTATGAATAAGAGGGGAGTGGAGGGGGATGCTGGCCATCTGGATATCAGGTAGAGTTCACTAGATTAAAACTGTTTCTTTCCACCATGCCTTTGCTCCTCAAATGTCTACTCTACAGCACTCTACTTGCCTGTCATTTCTTCTCCCATCTGTTTCCTTCCAGACTGGAGCATTCCTACTCTCAGCCAGTGACTCCAATGAGCACCCTCATCCTTCCATTTTGGGAGTCTGATTCACGTAGAGGTATGTAGCCCTGGTGTCTTTCCTAGCCCCCTCCTCCTCACTCCCTGAAACTTACCTCAGATACTGAGGTAAATGCCTTTCCTCACTCTGCAGATAGACTCAATTCTATCTTTTGAAGACCATTCAGATTTTGTGAGCATAACCGTGAAATCCAAGTACTGCATTTATCCAGGTATATGTTAACTCCTGTGCCCATGAAGGTGTCCTATAGGTTTGAGGGTCCCTTGAGATAACTCCCAATTCACTGTCATGCCACTTGTACCCAGTCCAACACTCACCAGTAGGTACAAATGGTGGGTGAACAAATGAACAGGAAAGACTTTCTCAGACTTCACTAACATTTAAGCAAATTTCATGAACATTCTGTCCCTACAATAAAGTATGTCCATTTTCACATCACAGAAGCAATTGTCCTGTAATGAGCTGCAAATATCTAGTAAGGAGAGTGTGTCTGCTTCTAAGTGGACAGGGCAGGACCAGTCAAGAGTCTGAACAGCTGTGCTATTGGGCTTGGAGATGAAGCAGTACAGTCTGTGGGTCACGGTGACATGGGATGTCTTTAAATATATATATATAAAGTACTTTTTATTTACTCTGAGAATTCCATGAATACAATGTATTTCAATCACCTCCACCCCTCAGTCCTCTCATCCGACTCCTCTCACCCTCCCGACTTCATGTTATTTTTAGCTGTGGCTTCTAAAACCCACCGGGTCTATCAGTGCTGCCTGAATGTACATGGCTGTGGTGCCAGCCCCCCTCCACAGGTGCCTGCACAACCTACCAGTGGCCACATTCCTCCTCCAGCTGCCATAAACTACCTTTAGTAACCCTTCGGCGGACGGTGAGTCCCCGAGAGCCCCTCCCCATCCTCGCTGGAATGCTGAGGTCTGTACTGTTCTTCATCCCCTCAGCTCCTGCTGTATGACTCGGGCGTGCTGGTACCAATCACACTTACTCCCATTGATTTTTTTTTATCCCTGAGGACAAACTACCTCATCCCTCCTTAATCTAATGACCAAAATTAGGCAAACGCAGCCATCTGATACGCATTAGGCATTACCCCAGAAAGGAAGACATCAAACAGAATATGACCAAACCCCTTTTAATGTCTTAACTGCCCATGCAAATCAGGCAGAGGCCTTCCAAATAGAGAAAAGCTGTTGGAGGCCGTGTATGTTCTCAGGGTCCTTCTTTGGGTCAGGTCACCCGGGGAGCACCTCTTCGTGCTGGCTTCCTTTCTCATGATGGAGCACCGGGTCTGCCGTGTGCCAGGCAGGCACCATGTTTAAGACTTTGTGCTGGCGTTTTCTCCTGCACAATATTGCGTCATGAAGACCTACTGCCATCCACCCTTATTTCACACAGAGGGAAACTTGTGCTTGCAGAAATGAATGGCAGGCCCCAGATCTCCCAGGAGGTGGTCGATTCAAACCCAGGACTAACCTTCCCCAGTGTATGCAGGCACTTTCTTCCTTTCCTCACGACTCCCTTTGGCAACCCACTCAAGCCGGGGACAGCCAGGTTTTCGAAGACTGACACAGAATGCAGTGGGCACCACCATTCAGAGGCTAGAGAGGGATGGTCCAGATGAGTGCATCTACCATGCACCTGGATATGCAGGACCTGAGGTCTGGTGAGGAAAGGCCGCAGAGGAGCAATCATGTCCAAGCATGGCAACGGCGCCTAAAGTAACTTCAGAAATAACATCTCTGTTCCTCCCTCTCAAGGACTCAAATGTGGCACTGAGGAAAATTTCTAAATGTCAAAGCCTCTGTGAAGATTGTCTGCCCGCCCCCTTCGCACACACTTGAGGTCTGCGCTATAATTACAGACAAGTCTTCCCTGGCCCTCCATATTTGCTTTGTCTGAGCCCATCTGTGCAGGAACGCGCTGCAGGCGGGCTCCCAGAGGAGCTCTGTTGTCCCAGAAGACTGTAGGGAAAGCTGGCAATTGAAGGTGGAAGGCCATGGCAAGAAGGGAGTCAGTACCTCTGGGGAGCCTGGTGTGAGGCTGACCGCTCAAACCATTCTTGTCCTGGCCGTTCTCTGGCCTGACAGCGCCTGCTGCACCATTCAGATGCAGTCTCAGGCTTCCCGAGGATTACGGCAACACCCGGAACTCCCAAATCCACAGACCTTTCCCCTTCTCTGACCTCAAAGTATAGGCAAGCCAGCCTCTAGCATCTATTATGTACAAGGCCAGGTGATGGGAGTAGAAAGAGAGGCCATTAAGATGCCAAGCTTCCCTCAGGGGCCTCAGGGGCAATGAGCCCTAACTGGAGGCAGCATGGAAATCAGGAAGATCCTGCGTGTATGTCCGGTGTGACAGGGCTGGAATGGACTGATGGTCTCTCGGCATATTTGAAGAGGGGCTTAAAGAAGCAAAGAGCAACTACCAGGCGACAGCACGCAGCAGGCGCATTACAGGACATTTTGTTCAAGGTCTCACAGGCAATCGCTGGCAGCCCTGAGGATGGACACAGCTAAATGATAGGGACAAAGTATAATCTGCAGGGACAGTGTGAGCAGAGGCAGGCAGGCAGAAAATGGAGGGAATGTGGTCTGCACTGCTCACAGGCAATTAATTTAATTAAGCACTGCCCTCCTGATGTCTTTATGGTGACAGCTCTTATTACTTAACTCTTCCTGTGTTTTTGCCCAGTGTCTCAAACGAGGCCATCTTGTCAAAACATTTCTTTAAATCTCTGGTTCTCCCCGGAGTCCACATAGCTCTTGGTGTGAGACAAAAGCTGACACAACCATTACTAACACAGGGAGGACCGCTTTCCCAAGTTAGAGAAGAACGCTGACCACGCGACTACCGTGTTTTCACGTCCCATCCAAAGGCCGGTCGCCACCTCAGAAAGGCAGTCCACTACATGGTAAGTGCAAACAGGAAGTAAATGCATGGGACTATGTGAGTACGCACCCCGCTCACCCGTGTTAAAGATGTGAGCACAGTCCGGAGGCAGCACTCTCCCACAGGCATGATACACCTCAGTGGGCATTTCAGCTTGAAAGACCAAAATAAGAAAATAAATAAAACAAAGTGTTCCGAGTTGAAATACAAAGGTTGCACTAGGAGGCTCACAGGGAGGTGGGGATATTTCATGACTGACCTCAGAGTCAGGCACAGGTCATCAGCATCCACCACCCTTACCACCATTTCCCCCAGACCACAGCAAACAGCTCAGCCACATCTGCATGGCCTCTCCTCCCCACTATTGTTTGCCAGGCACCGAAGGCATCACAGAGAACAAGAATGGTTCCTCTCAAACAGAAGGTAGAGGGTCACCAGTTAAACACTGTGCGTCAAGCAGAAAGTGGTTAAGACCAGTGTGTCACTTTTTCAGTCTCCCCAGGGCTAGGCGATCTTGATTTCGTAGGCTGTTACCTTCTTGAAATTCTTTAAGCAAATTTTGAACGAGGGGCCCTACATTTCCATTGTACATTTGGCTCCATGAGTTCATGGGCCATCTGAATATGGAGAAAAAGCTTTGCTGTCTGGCTTCTGTTCTTCGCTTTGACAGAGAGGAGGAAGACCGTTGGGGGAAGTGACCAGTGCTGAAGGTGTTTGAGAGACAGAGAGGTGACTCCATCTTCTTGGTCAATGAAGTTCAGAAATGAGCATGTGACCTAGTTTGGGACAATGAAACTCAAAGGTGGCTTCTTGAAAGTCCTCTTTTTTTTTTTTTTTTTTTTTAATCATCAATAGATATGAAGAAAGTCTTTCTTGATCATTAAATGATCTGTGGTGCTACTAACAGCCATCTTCCAGCTCCAAGGGGAAGCCAGCTGGAATAGCTAAGGGAAAGCGATGGAGAGTGCCCGGCTCCTTCAGGATTTCATCTTTCTCTTAAGCAACTAACCTTCAACCTACCCAGTCTCTGGGCCTCCTTTTATGTAATACAACATGCCCGGGTACTTGGTGCTGCTGCTGTGACTTGCAGCTAAAAGTATCTCAGCTGACATAAAGTCAGATGAACTTCATTTGAAATCCAGATCTTGCCACTTACCCACATTACACCTTCGGCAAGCCTCATTTTCTCTCCCCGACTAGAAAATGAGGGTGAGTAATCACATTTTATAAGACAGCAATGGAGACCAAAAGAAGTAATTCTGAGAAGATGCTTAGACAGTGCCTGGTGCGTGTCAGGGGTTAGGTCACTGACAGATGGTGGTGACAATGTCTGAACCCAATGGACAGCTGTTGTCACTGAATTTTCTGGTGATAAGTTGGTAATGAGCTAGCTTTCCCAACTACAGGGAAAAGCAGCAGAAATCTTTATTAAAAATAAAACTCCTTTCTCTGCACAAAAAGTGATGTATAACTATAACAATAGACTTTAAAGGACTAGAAAACCCAATTAAGTCATGTTCACATTGCAGAGGTAGTCAGAGGTTTGCTCCTTTGGAAATCCAGACCTTCCCCAACCACTCACTACAGTGGGGCTTTCTTCTTAATGAACACTAACTGAAAAGTTTATAGAATAGTCGGAGGTGGCCAGGACACGATTTTGCAAAAATAAAAATAGCAGTGGCGGCACATGCCTGTGACCCTAGCACTTGCGAGGGAGCAGCTGCAAGATCTCAAGCCCAAGGCCAGCCTGAACTGTTGAGTGACACTCTCACTCAACAGAAAAATCACTCCCACTCTCAGTACCAATCCTACTTTCTATTCCTATTTGAGTAACCTTCTAAATCTGAATTCTTACTCTCCATTCTAACTTTAGTCTCTTGAAAATGTCCAATCTTCCTCAATAAATAAGTACCAACTAAAACGTGTGATTTCAACTTAAGAGCTAAATTTTAGGGTAGGGAATAAATTCTAATTCATTTTTGATGGGCAATGAACAAACTCAATCCACTCACACTTGAGTTATTTTTACTTAAACAAAAAATGAGAGTAGATGGGAGTGGGGAAAAATGGTTTTTCTTTCTCCCATTACATGAGCCACTTTGTGACCAGATAATTTCAGAAGACTCTTGAAAAATTCAAATTGAGTGTACTCGGATAGGATCTTTACCCTGTCTTACACTGTCTCCATATGAGGCTGGTAGGGAGAGAGATAGAGGGAGAGACGGAGCCTGTTAGCAGCTCAACAGATACCCGGTGTGGGTGGTTCTTAAAGATGGCACCAGTTGTGCTGGAGAGATGGTGACGGTGCAGGTACTTTCACAACCCTTCCGTGTCAGTTTGAGAGTTCCCATATGGTACTTTTACAAAGCTATCAGACGAATGTTCCAGAAAGGCATTTCCCTGCCTGAAGCATTTCCCTGAGACCTTATCACCCTGAAGTGCAGGTTTCTCTGCCTGACATTCAAGGTCTATTAAGGTTTGGTTCCTTTTACAGTCTTATCTGTCAACAATCCCTTGCATTAAGCACCCTGTCCAGGTCACGCTGAGACCATGGAAATTTCTCAGAAAGAAAGAAGCAATTAGCAACTCAAAGAAAAATGAAGGTATATGCAAGCAAGGATGGATGGCATTAGTTTGCTGCTTGTCTTGGAAGGAAAGAAAGTGAGAACCAGAGCCCCAAATTCCATGCACCACATAATCATAATTACATAACCAATGACTGTTTATTTAACAAAAATGATTATACTCATAGTGAGACATTGTGGGAAGAACAGTAAGAGAACAGGTGGTGTGGGAATCATCTTCCCTCATACAAAATCAACAAATGATGTTCATAGCAGACAGATGAAGAAGCAGCAACAGAATCATGTGACTTAGAAACAGAGGGGTGAATGGCAGAGGACACAGACAGCAATGATGGAAATCCGAATTGATGCCTCCTGGGGAGAAAGATTTGAGACAGGAGGGCTGGGTCAAGAGCCTTTCTTTTAATTTGCAGGTAAATGGTGGGATCTGGAAAAGATCGTCTTGAGCGAGCGAAAGATGCACATGGTATATACTCACTCATATAGACATATAATATAGGCTAAACCTACTAAAATCTGTACACCTAAAGAAACTAATCAAGAGCGCAGACTCTTAAAATGCTCAATTCCTATCCAGAAAGGCAAAGAGGATGGACATCAGAAGAAGGAGAAAACAGGGAACAAGTCAGGAGCCTGACACAGAGGACCTCTGAAAGGCTCTGCCCTGCAGACTATCAATGTAGATGCTGAGACTTATGGGCAACCTTTGGGCAGAGTGCAGGGAATCTTAGGAAAGAAGTGGGAAACCTTCTGGAGAGGACAGGAACTCCACAAGGAGAGCAACAGAACCAAAAAATCTGAGCACAGGGGTCTTTCCTGAGACTGATACTCCAACCAAGGACTATGCATGGAGATAACCTAAGACCCCTGCACAGATGTAGCCCATGGCAGTTCAGTATCCAAGTGGGTTCCATTGTAATAGGAACAGGGACTGTCTCTGACATGAACTGATTGGCCTGCTCTTTAATTAGCTCTCCCTGAGGCGGAAGCAGCATTATCAGGCCACAGAAGAAGACACTGAAGCCACTCCTGAGAAGACCTAATTGACTAGGATCAGAAGGAAGGAAAAAGAAGACCTCCCTATCAGTGGACTTGGGGTGGGGCATGCATACAGAGGGTGGAGGAAGGGAGGGCTTGGGACGGGAGGAGGTAGGGAACCACAGGGGGGATACAAAGTGAATAAAGTGTAATTAATAAAGAATTTTTTTAAAAAAAGAGCCTTTCTTTGTTATTGTAAACCTTTGATAGAAAGGTAACTTCTAAAATTATGGGTACAGATCACTTTTACTTACAAATAACCACAAGGAAAAAGTTGTTTTAAGTTAAGAGAAACTGAACTTTAACACCAGATTTCACGCTAATGACACAGACTCTCGGAGCCAGTGGTTCTCAGCCTGTGGGTCGTGACCCCTTCAGGGGGTGGATCAACCCTTTCACAGGGGTCACACAAGACCATCAGAAAACACAGACATTCATATTGTAATACATAACAGTAAAACTGCAGCTATGAAGTAGCATCAAAAATAATTTTATCGTTGGGGTTCACCACAGCATGAGGAACTCTACTGAAGTGTTTCAGTCAGGACAAGAACCGCTGCTCTGAGCAGAGCGCCGTAAACAGAGGTGCAGGGTGGTGGTTCACGGATGAAGGGAACACTTCCCGATGCTTCAGCGAGCACCAGTGGCTGGGAGATCATTTAGAACCCGTCTATGGGTGAGCTGAAGGCTTTGCCTGCCAGGCCTGACAGAAGATAATTCCGTGGTCTGGAGGACCAAAGATTGAAACCTTGGTGACACTGTCCATTTTCGATGCTTCTTGGAGAGCGCCGATGTTCACCCCAGACTTAGTTCACGTCCTACCATTAAACTTGCCTTTGCTCACTGGGCACTAATATTTAGTGAACAATTTGCCGTCCGTCCACTTGTGAAGAGGATGCTGAAATCCCCTCCGTGACAGTGGACTACCTGGCGGTGGCACTGGCGCTTGTTCCTGATGAATTATCTGCCTGTGTGCATTGGGGCTACTAGAATGGGGATTGATTTAACATTGAAGTCATTTCCTCACTGCCCCGTGCCACTTTTTTAGTGTTCTGTTTGCTTTGTCTGCACGGAGTGTATGACAATTTATTCCTCGTTTACTTTTGAAGGAAAGAACCGGTGATGTATTACTTGTATATTAGAAAAACCAAAAAACATCTGTAAGGAAAGCAGTTGCCTCCAAAGCCACCCCCTTTCCTCATTCTTTTACTGAAGGCAATCAGGCAAGCATCAGGAACTACAAGGCGATGGTGAGCAAGAGATGGCAATGGGGGAAAAGTTGAAACAGATCAAAATTAAAGATATCCTGAAGGGGCAGGATTTGAATAGAGGGCTTTATGACTCTGAGAAGTTTCTGTTACAGGAGCCTTCACTCCAAACCCAGGAGGGATGGGAGTCCGTCTTTGTAGAGGCTGGCTGCACATGTCCCAGAATGTTCACTAAACTAGACATGTGCATGACTGACACCCACACTCATGTTAAGTTAAAGGGCTGTTTGTTTTGAAGACTTACAAGATGTGTACAAGCTTTCTGTCACCCTCAGTAACAGTGTCCTTCAAACCAGGAGGCATGTCAATGCACAGATCCTGCCACAGGGCTGTCCTCGAAGCAGGCATAGCCCTCTCCCACCCATCACAGAGAAGAGTCTCTTTTGCTGTATATATATACCAAAGTGCATTTGTTTCATATATATTATAAGAACTTAAAAAGAATTAATTTAAAAGAAACAAGGCCAGAATAAGACCATAGTTGAAGTTGCAGAGTTCATATAGAAATCAAGAAAAAAGGAAGTGGACCCTGCCTGGTCAGGACTCTCGGCTGGAGACTTGCTTTGAGTGAGTTTCTTGCAGGTCTTTCTTAGATGCCATGGGCCTTTCTAATGCTCAGTGAGGCAAGTGTGCTCCTCCAGCAAGCTCTGGAGGAGAGCACGATGGGCCTTGACATCAATCAGGGTGGACATTTGCTTAGACTGATGTCAGGCTGGGTGTCAGGGCTGGGTGGCATTGGGGTGTGAGGAGTTTCCTTGTGGGTGTTATAAGAATGACCACTGGAGAGCTACACAGGGCCACTTAGATCTCAGATCCTCATACGCTGCTCCATAGAGGGTCTCTGAAGCTTGCTGACTCAGGGATGGCAATTCCTTTCTCATCTGAAGTTCCCTTACTAGGCAATGCTGGCAGTGCTTGGTGGGGTCGTAGTTTTTTGTTGTTGTTGTTTTGTTTTATTTTTCTTTTGATAAGGTCTCCTGTAACCCAAGCTAACCTTGAACTTGTGTAGATCAGGATGGTAATGAATCCATGATTTTCCTACTTCTGCCTCCCAAATGCTGGGATTACAGGTGTGGGCCATCTCCCCTGGCTTGGGTCAAGGTCTGGGAGGTGACTGAGGCAGTACTGGGAAGGAGAAAGAAACTCTGAGAAGACCATGGCCACTGCCACTTTTATCTTTCCATCCATCTATGTGGTAGAGTTTCCTGGAGACAGCTGGGCTCCCATTCCAATTCCCTGATGTCAGAAGGACATCAGAAGCACGTCTTCTAAGTCTGTTTTTTTTTTCCCTACCACCCCCCGGGTCTTCTGTAAGGAAAGCAGCAAATTCAAGTTTTCTTTCATCCACTGGTCTTTCTATCCACAGGCAGAACCCCGCCACAGGGCGAAAGGCGTCACTATCACAGCCACTCTGCTCCATGTTGCCTTGGCAAGCAGAGGACATGGTGCCAGGGCTCTTTCCTAATGACCTACTCTGCAGCCTCTAAACAGCAGCCTGGGCCTTCTGGTCTCTTGTCTAGAGTGAGGCCCAATGTGGCCTGTAGCAGTTTTCTGGAAGGAGACAGGGCACTGCAGGAAGCAATGTCATCTTCAGCAGAGGCCGTCTCCCCACCTGGCAGTGACACTGTACTCTAGGAAACCAAAAGGTGGATCTCTGTGAGTTCAAGGCCAGCCTGGTCTACAAAGTGAGTCCAAGACAGCTAAGGCTACACAGAGAAACTCTGTCTCGAGAAACCAAAACAACTAACCAAACAAATAATCCCCCCACAACTCCACCCCCACAAAAAGAAAGAGAAAGAAAGAAACCAAAAAAGATTTCTTTCGCCACAGGCATGACTCTAAATGTATGCACGAAAGCTTGAGAGACTACTAATTCCTAATGCAGCTTCTCCATAAATAAATACACGATAAAGCAAAAATAATTAAATTCGAGCAATACAGAAATTGTTCCAAAATCCGTAAAGAGATTAACAGAACACATTCTCTAGCACTGAAAAATAGGCAGGGGAGATGCTTCAGTGGATAAAAAAACATGATTTGTGAGCATAAGAACCTAAATTTGAATGCCCAGCATCTATGTAATAAGGCCAGCATTATTCACCACCAAATGAAACCTCCAGTGATGGGAATGGGTTACAAATGAGTGAGTTGTTGGCCAAAGGAGCCCCAAGGAAACCTCCAAACAACCCAGGCTGTTGCCCAGGCTATTTATGGGTTGTCTGTAACCTCAGCATTGGTGGGCAGAGATACACAAACTCCCAAAGTGCAACCTTTTGGTTTAGGGAGAGACCCTGAATCAAAGAAGTAAGGTGGAGAGCAATAGAAGACGTCAGACATATTGCTCTGGCTTTTACGTGCGTGTACATACTCGCATATACATTATATCCAACACACGTACAAATACTTAAAAAAATAGGAGTTATACACCTTAAAGAGCTGGGGATATAGTTCAGTCGACGAAGTCCTTGAAGAGCACTCACAGCCCCCTGGGTGAGATACCCAGCACTGCATAAAGCTGAGCATGGCGGTGAATGCCGGCATTCCTCACGCTTGCGAGGTAGAAGCAGGAGAATCCGAAGTCTAAGGACATCCTTTGATATGTAGTAAATCAGGAGCTAGCCTGGGCTAAATAAGGCAGACAGTTATGGATGGTCGGGGTTTTGAGGGAACTGGAACTGGAGGGATAGCGAAGAGGGGCCTAAGTGAAGGAATATGGGAAGGGACAGATATAGAGCCATTTGAGGGGTCATATGGAAACCTAATACAGTAGAGGCTTCTTGAAATATTTACATATACAAAAGAAATTAAATTGGAATCATTGAATTTCAGGGGGAAACAAAGCCCCAACTAGACATCCTCACCACCAAATGAAGCATTACAACTAAGTGAGCTGTTGGCCAAAGGAGCCCTGTGGAAACCTCCAAACAACCCAGGCTGTTGCCCAGGCTATTTAGTGGTTTTTCTCCACAAACTGATAGTAAGATCCTAGGGCTGAAAACCACATGAAGAAGTCGAGCTGGTGCCTACCTAGAGCCTTCGTCCCTGTTGACTAGTGTCCATGGGAAGGTGCAGTGAGCAGCACCAGAGGCAAAGGTAACTATCTCAACTCAGCGATGGACCCTGCGATCTACAACAGTGAACTGCCCGGCAAATACACTGGTGTGCCATAGTGGCACAGGGCGTAAGAGTAACCAGCCACTCTCTGACTGGAATTAAGGCCCACTCGGTGAGATGGAATCCAGGCCTGACTGTCTGAGCGATTAAGAATTTGAGACTAGATAGGGTGTAGACCTAGGGGAAAACTAAATACTCCTGTTCTGCTAAAGGAATATAGGAATAAAATGGCTCCTAAAGACATTCTGTTATACTCATAGACCACAGAAGCTCTTCCTGCAGCAAAAGGAAACAAACCCGGAGATCTATAACCAGACAATGTACAGAAAGTGAGGGATCTTGAAACAATTAGTCCTAAATGGGATGTCTTCATCAACCCTTCTTGCAGGGCTCCAGCGAACTCTGCAGAAGAGGAGGTGGAAAGATTGTATGAGCTGGTGGGCAAGGAAGGCAGGAAAGAAACAAGGCCTTCTAGACACAACGGGACTGATGCCCGTATGACATCATAGAGGTTGTGGCAGTGTGCATATGGCCTGCGCAGGTCTAAGCTAGATGAAGTCCCAGTGCTGAGAAGGGAAGAAGGCACAAGCCCTCTCCCTAACCCAGAGGCTATTCTTGATTGGTGACCACTCCCAAAGGAAAACTTAGTTTTCTCCAACAGACTCTCACTAGGTATGCAAACCCTGTTCAAGGGCTGGCTCCATATCCAGCCGTAGATGGCCAGCACAAAACAAACTCAGTGGTATTTTGGTCCCACAATGCTTTGTTTACAGATCTTTTGCTTATGGGTTATGTTTTCCGATTTTGTTTTTATGGGTTTTCTCTGTGCATAAATGTTTGTGTTTCAGCATCTGGATGTGTTTCTTGGGCTTTTTCTTTGGCTCTGTTCTGATTGTTTGTTTGTTTTGTCCTATTCTGGTTTGTTTGTTTTTATTTAATCTTCTTCTTATTATTATTTACATGACTATTTGTATTCTAATGAGAAAAAGAAATAAAAGATGTGGACTTGGATAGATGGGGAAATGAGGAGGATCTGGGGAGAGTTGGGGGAGGAAAAACATAATCAGAATGCAATGTATGAAAAAAATCTATTTAAATAAAAGTAGGAAAAAATAAAACTAGAAAAGAACCATACCTTAGAGTGCACAAGTGTAGTGGTTACAAATGTAGCTTTGGATTCACATCCAAGTATGAAAGATCACAACTCTCCCATTTCCTGGCTATGTGACTATGCAAATATTGCATAACTTTTTGAATATCCTTCCCTTCACAATTAATGAAATTAAACCTAGCCTGTAATTATGAAATATATTATCATTGGCAGAATTAAGCAAGGAATAAAGAGAGCCCTTCTGCACAGGACAGAAGCCCTGTGAAAGAGTGCCAAGCAGGTGGGTCAGGCCTTGAAACAGAACTGGATCCCAAACCAAGGTCCAGAGACTGAGCATCTAAGGCTGAAGCAGGCTTCCTTTCTCTGAAAGACACAATTGCAGGTGGAGTGGACCCTTGGTATCACTACCGCCAGGGCCGTAGCTCTTTCTCCTTAATCCCCAAATCATCCTGCCAGTAGACATTTTATTCTACAAGGTACAGTCACAAAAATTCAACACACCACCCTCCTAGGACCTGCACAGAGGTAGCGCCATGTCTCTCTCTAGCCCTTTTTACTTATAACCCAGACTCTTTCAAAGATCACTAGTGAATTTGCACCTCACTGCCTCCCACCAGGCTGTTCTAGACATTCACAGGGTGAACTCAGCTGTCAGTTGAGGTTGAAATAGGCAGGACAAAGAAACAGCCATCAAACTGCTTCCGCGTGTGGTAAGTAATTACAGAATCTGCTAAATTACAGTGATTAGGCCTTGCCAAGGAGAAGTCAAAAAAAGTCTCCAGCAACTTTGGAGATGGGAGGGGGAGAGTTTAATTAAACAGCTCCTTGCTACTGATTTAATCTCTCCCTTGGAAAAACCCACAGGTTCAGAAGGGACAAGAGGGAGAGAGGGCAGAGAAGGACCCAGGGAAACCTTCCCACAATGGCGCTGCCTGGGTCTTTAAAGGGTTCTTGGGGAGTTGGTGATGAAATGAGAGATGGTGGCCTTTATTATGGAAATGCAAGCATTAAGCCAAGGATTGGGGCCCTTGAGGGAGGTGGTAAGGAGGGGTCCAGTTATAACAGTTCCTAAAATCCTGCTGGGGCCAAGCCAAGCCTCAAGTGGCTATAGATTTTCTCTTGAAGGATTTATTCTCCTTATGTCAAAAGTTCACTACCCCCAGACTCTGTCATTTGGGTACAAGAAAAAAAAAAGTGCTTGAAAAACAGCCACCAAACTTTGAAAACAAAGGCTTCTTTGCCATCTATTTTACCAGCAAAGGTTCCTTTGAAGACTAATTAAATTTTGATTTTGGACTGTACAGCACCAGTGCATTCACGGGCTGGGCACAGACAGATTAAGCTTACACAGAGTGGAACAACCCTGAGCCCGTGCCCTGAGTGAATTTCTGTTTTATGAGGAGAACCTTACGGAGAAAGAGTCACTTGGAAGAACTGGAGAAGGGGCTGCTGAGCTGGCAGGGCCCTGGGAAGGAAGTTCTGGAGGGACTGCCAGTGAGCATCCAGCATCCTGTTTAACTACTGGGCTTATGAAGCCGATGTGCACATATGCAGAGATGCATGCATTCTACATAAAAGTAAAATCCTCAAAACCAGACAACATGAACATTTAAAATAAGCTTGTAACCTTGGTCAGTTTCTATACTTAACCCTATGCCTAAATTTTCATAATGATAGGATGAACACATTTGCTATAGGTACACATCATGTGGGTTTTAATATGATGAAATGATAGTCAAGATTCTTTTTTATTTTAATTTTTTTCTTCACAATTTATTCATTATATATCCCTATTGAAGCCCCCTCCCTCAACTTCCCCAGTCCCACCCTCCTGCCCTCTTCCTCTCATCCCCTTCTCCTAGTCCACTGAAAGGGGGAGTTCTCCACTATTTCAATCTGCCCATAGCTTGTTAAGTCTCATCAGGACTGCTTGGATACTCTTCCTCCATTGCCTGGCAAGGCTGCACCATCAAGGCTGTGAGAGTGATCAGAAAGCAGTCAACTGAGTTCATAGTAGAGGCAGCCCCTGCTCCCCTCACTCAGAGATCCACATGGAGACTGAGCTGCCAATCGGCCACATCTGAGCAGGGGGTTTAGGTCATCTCCCTGAATGGTCCTCTCTTGGTCCTCAAGGAGGATCCTAGGGAGGATGCTTAAATCTCATTCAGAGTGACAAATGGGATAGACACCAGAAGTGGTGGAAGAGAGGAAACAGATGGGAATCTACTATAGAGGGTCCTCTAAAAGGATTCACCCAACAGGGGATTGAAGCAGATGCTGAGACTCCAGGCCAAACTTTGGGCAGAGCGCAGGGAGTCTTATGGAGGAAGAGAGTGATGGGATTAGAGGGACAAGGAAGGGACAGGAGCCCCACAAGGAGACCAACAAAGCTAAAAGATGGTCAAGATTCTTAAATGAAGAAGAAACTAATTAGTCAACTTTCTGGAAGCTGTTTTGATGACATTAGTTAAAACCTGTTAATGGCTCCTACAAATAACTCTTTCCCTGCAGTGAGTAAGTTGGCTATAATGGAGTAGGGAAGGCAGTGGCTTTGAAGTTGGTCTTTGTGATACTTGTCCTTCCTTTTACACAGAGCTAAGAGGTATTTATCTGCTGGTGTGTGTGTTCTTGACAATGACTTCACATCTCTTAATCTAGTGCTAGAATCCTTCAGAAGATGAAATTCCATTCGTGGGCCACTGTGGGTCCTCAAGAAAAAAAAAAGGTTCCAAATGTGGTAAATATCACCCTGAAACCTAGCTGGAAGAACATCCCAGAATGGTGTGAATATGTGCCCTTTCTTCTGACTGAAGTGATGATTAAAACCAGGCCTCTTGAAAACAATTCACCACACTCTGACCCTTCAGAGGCAGGAAGCTGTCATTAAAAGGTCATCTTTGCGGTCCAGACCGCATATGGTCCAGGGGAACAGTCCAAATGGTTGTGCTTTCCTTTTGCAGCATTGCCAACAGGATTTAAGAATCCACAGGGCCTCATCTGCTGTTCCTTAAGCAAACAGCTAACGTAATTTGAAATTTCACCTCACCTTTGTGATGGCTGCTAGCAATCCTCTGCTGGCATGCTCACTCTCCCTTTTAGGGAGGTCAGGGCACTTTCCCAGAAGCCCCTGGGTTAGGTGGATTCTCTCTGCCCACCAATCACGAGGAAGGTGGCAGAGCACAGAGTGAGTAGTGCTCTGCCTACACCTTCCTAATACAGCCTTCAAGTTCCCTCATTATCTCTCTTATTTTGCTGAAAAGTTAGTGTGTGTGTGTGTGTGTGTGTGTGTGCGTGTGTGTGATGACTGCACAAGCCCATTAATGCATGTTTGACAGCCAGGGGCTGATGCTATCCGGTATCTTCTGTGAAGTTTTCCTTATTATTCAAGA
The DNA here is from genome assembly GCF_030254825.1 of Meriones unguiculatus. Lineage (NCBI taxonomy): Eukaryota > Metazoa > Chordata > Mammalia > Rodentia > Muridae > Meriones > Meriones unguiculatus. The sequence continues at coordinate 82,198,364 of NC_083361.1, read as the reverse complement.
CAGGATCTCTCACTGAACTGCACTGATTAGCTGGACTGGCTGGACAGGAAGACCCGGCAAACCTACTTCTTCCTGCCAGGTGCTGGGATTATAGGCCTGACACGTCACTAGGACCAGCTTTTATGTTGCTGCTGGAATCCTAACTCAATTCCTGCTTATGCAGCAAGCCTTTTACCAGATAAAACATCTCCCTAGCCCAAAGCCAGCCTTTTCAGAAGGCATGCTACCACTGAGTTCTCCCAGCAGCCCTGATGCATGTGACAAAGGCTTCCCAAAGCCTAGAAAGGGAAGCACCACAGGGACCGTGTGGGACTGGTGCTGTCGTGGTATAAGGCACACAGCCTAGACCTCTGCTTTCCCTCACTATGCAATAACATAAAAGAGACGCGGTGAGAAATGATGGCTGCACTTACATCAAAGTGTCTGGCAACTAAGTCAGTGAGAACCACTGGCCACGGAGACCTCAAAGAAGGAAAAAGGCATCTGCCAGGATGCACAGACTTTTGGCAAAATGTCACCCTATTTAATCTTCACAAACCATCCAGAGAGTTAGGGTTATTGTCCTCCCATCAGTGTGTGGTAGGTGGCTGGCTTTGGGTCCTGATGCTACTAAGGGGTACGGTCACCACTGCAACGGGAAAGTTGTGCTTTTCAACCCAGACACCCCTGACCAGCCATGTGACCTTAAGCAGGGTAACTGGACCTCTATACTTCAGTTAAAATGATATTAGAGCTAAGGATGTAGCTCAGTTGGTAGTGCTGACTTAGCATGCAGGAGGTCCTGGGTTTGATTCCCAGCCCTGTGTGATGATAATAATTGCTTTCCTTGAGACGTGGAGGCAGGAGAATCCAAGTTCAAGGTCATCCTTTAGTGAGTTGAAGGCCAGCCCAAGCTACATGAGATATCAGTCAGTCAGTCAGTCAGTCTGCCTCTACGGTTGTAACAAAATTTCTGGACTAATCCTGTAAGGAGTAGACTGCCTAGCACATGAAGAAAGGGCTAACCAGGTGATCTTACCAAACCTAAGGTCAACCTAAGTGCCTGAGTTTATCAAAAGCCTCAATCTTGGCAAAATGAAATGAGCAACCTACAAAGCAAACAGACCAAGTAAAACGCTTTCCGGAGTGGTGGAGGCTTCAGCCCTGGGAGGGCTTAGGCCAATTCCATGTGACAGTGTGGAGCTCATCAGACCACGTCTGGCAGTGACAGACCAATGGGTCTGATGTGTTTGTTTCTACTCACCCTCTGGTGGGAAAACAGCTTTGTAAAAGCATGAATGCTGTGTGTGTGTGCGTGCGTGCTGGCGTGTGTGTAAGGGTAAGGGTAAAGGGGATTCTGGAAGTGTTCTGAGAAAGTGACAGAAAAAATATAACCAACAGTTTGTCTCGCTGGGGGAACCAGCTGACCAAGCTAAGTCTAGAAACTTTCTACATCCTACTCAACTCATTTGGACAAAGGGAGATAGTAGGACATACATTACAACATTATTGGGCTTGGGTTTCAATACTTTTGCCATTGAACACCGCAAAGGGGTGAGTGAGGTGCCCTGGAAAGACAAGTGAATAAGGAATTTAGGCCCTGGTCTCAGGGCACCAACTGCCTGCTGCGTATACAAAGTGAGGTCACAGCGAGCGTGGCAGAGGCCTCCGTCTGAGTCTGGGGCAGGGGCTGCCCAGTGTTTGGACAAGTGAGACTTGTTTTCCTCATCTGTGTGAAAGGTATCATACTCTCCTCAGAGGGTAGAGGGGAGAAAAAAAAGATACAGCAAAGAAAGTGGGGTGCAATGAATGCCAGCAATTACTATTATAATACAGGTTTGTGGGTTAGCATGCTAAATAAACTCAACATGTTATTATTCCTCTTCCGGTATCTACTTCATAGGCCTTCAATTAAGGCACAATTAAAGATTAGCTGAGGTTATAAGGTTGGCTGCCCACATTTGCTTTCTTGCTTGGTCTTCTGTGCTTCTTGTAACTTTGATTCAAGTCTCGGGCAAGACATAAAAAATACTCTCCAAACACCCAGCTCTGCTAAAGGCAGAGGAGATTTTGCAACACCCAGAGAGAGAGCATTGCTGTGGAGTCATTTGGTTTAAGTCCCTGAGGCATTATGGAGACCAGGGAGCTACTGAGGGAGCAGAGGTAGAGGACAACAGCTGGCTTCTTACGAGCCAGGGACACTACTGGGTCCAGCACCCTCTGTCCCTGTCGTGCAAGGCAGGAGCACCTATCTGGGAAGCAGAAGAAACACACGTATGAGTTCCCCTCACCCTGGCTGTGCTTTGGAGGAGGTCAGGGGCCTTACTTCTGGCTGTCTCTATCAGCTACAGGCTGGAGTTTAAAATCCCCTAAGAAAAGGGGAGAAGATGAGACCTGTTCACTGGGCTCTTAGCGCCAGGCACAGTAAAGATTAGACCTCCCTTCTGGCTCTGCGAAATTCCTCTAGGAAGGAAAAGAAAGATGTCACAACTCAGGCAAGGCCAGGCCAGAACTTTTGCCAAGGGAGGCAGGCATTGGTCCTCATGAAGAACCCAGTCCTAGAAAACAGAACATGGGAGAGCCTCAGCACAGAGCCCCATCAGGCACTTTTACCCAGACTCCTCTACATCACCGTATTAAAAACAGGGAACCTGAACCCCAAGACAAAGGCACTAAAAGGCTCCAGTTCCTTCCCTCATGGCTTTGTTGTTTGATTAATACGGTATTCCTAGCAAATCAGGAGCCATCTGGGACCTGGACCAGAATCCACGTTTGGGGCCCTGAAAGGACTCCGGATGCCTGTTTCTTTACTGTTTTTTTTTTTTTTTGGGGGGGGGGAGGGGGGTTGAGCTACAAGAGCTGGAGGGCTCCTTCCCTCTACTCACGTTGTGACAGTGCAGGGGGTACAGCTCAGGCACACCCCAAGAGCTCTGCTTCCCAAGGTGCCTTGGATACAATCGCTTCACATGAGGTCAGATTTCAAGTACTCTGGGATCTGGCCATCACCTTGAGCCTGCTCACCTGATCTGCTTTTACACAAGTTCATAAAGTAGGCAGTGGGAGACGTGTTAATAGTTTTCATGAGGTGCCACGGCCCGAGATCAGGAGATGATATGAATTATGCTTTGTGTTAAAGTCTACTCTATTCTCCCGGGAGGAAGGAACCCGACATGCTCTATGCAGATTATTTTGTTTTGGTTTTTGGACAGAAGGAAGTTTTGATTTGCTGTGCAGAGGGGATTGAGTCTCACGGTCCGCACGCTCTCAGTCTAGTTTTCCTTTTGTATCTCGGTGCACTTTGTGTGTGAGAAAGCACACGGCTTTTAAGAGTTTCTTGGACCCTTGGAAAGCAGGAAGGGGAAGGGGGGAGCTAAACACCTATTAGGTTCTAGCCACCTTTTAACTCCCTGTCACTTTAGACGTGAGAAAACCGCCTCAGAGATTTGGGGTCTTTGGCCTGAAGCTAACAAGCCAAGCAAATGTGTTTAATTACATAGTTAGCACACTTTGTTCAACTGTGTGTGTGTGTGTGTGTGTGTGTGTGTGTGTGTGTGTGTGTATGAGTGTGTGACTGGACATATGTGAGTGAGCGTATATATGTGAGTGAGTGTGTATGAATATATGCGTGGGTGACTGTGTATATGTGTGTATGTGAGTGTGTGCATGTGTGAATGTGTGTGTAAAACTAAAACCAGAAGCATGATGCTGAGTGCTGGACAGGAACTAAGCAGCTTGGGTGTAAGGCAGAAATCTGGTCCACAGAAACACACAGGACAGACTCCCATACATTGTTCAGAAAGTTCAGAGGCACCACTGTGTCCTTGTGCAGTGTCATGGCATAGATTGTGACAAATATACTGATGCACATGGAAAAGTTTTAGATGGGAACAGTCCCTCTGGCAAAGAATTCCATACTTCCAAATTCCAAAGAAATACATACGTCAAAACAATTGTTAACATATTGTTAAAGTCCTGTCTGAGGAGGAAAAGGAGCTGAATTCTTGCCTAAACCTACTATCACTGGACGGAACCAAGACAGAGGGGGTGTGACCGGTGCGTCTCTGAGGCTCCTCTGAGCTGAAGTTCTGTGGTTCCATCTGTAAAACCCACTTAACCCGACAGCTCATTCCCCGTGAGGGACAAATGAGGTGCTACAGGGCTGCCCTGCAGGTTTCGTGTGGGCAGCTCATCGCCTTCGACTAGAAGGTGCGTTCCTGGAGGGCAGGAATGTGTCTGACACCTGGCGCCCAGCACATGCCCACAACCGTGAGGTTAACTTGAAGAGCGGGTGACAGGAGGACCTTATCATTTCTGGTGCAGTATCAAGAAAAGGAACTTGGGAGCCAGAAAAAAAAATCTTAATATAGCTTCACTCTGAGCCCTGTTTTCCTCATTTATAAATTGGGAGCAATAATGGCTTCCTCACAGGGTTGTTTACTGCTTATTATTATTGCCAAGTTAAGTATTTTTATTGAAAGGAAGGTGAAAGAGAGAGAATAAATAAAAATCTTAAAGGGTGCAATTAGCTCTGTAATGAATAGCTTTATTAGGCTAATGGCAGCTGCACAGATGTACCTGTGTTCCTTGATATGCAGTTTGGAGGGACTGTGAGGGGCGGAGCACTCATCACTGGAAAGCCATCATCTCTCAGAGACTAGTGGCTGTTGGAGTCTATGCACCTCGCAGTACTCTACGCAGCTGTCTGAGGCGGGCTTGCCCTTCTCATTCTCAGGATCAGAAAAGCAAAGTTCAGAGAGGTGAGCTAGCAGGTGTGGTAAGACCAGAGGCTTCATGAACCAAAGTGCAAGTGCCCAATTACCAGTGTTTTAATAGCCAGTCTGCTCTTGCCCACTGCCAGATAGTATGCTAGAGTGAGCAGGGAGATGAGGAAGAGGAGATACCATCCAACTGATTAGAGCCCACAGGTCAAAATCAAGATGGAGTTCACAAAGGGGGAGAGAAGAGAACAAGAAACGGCTGTGTATTTTCACTCAGATGTAAAGATCTGTTAATTTAGAAACGTGACATTTAAAGGACCCTTCAAAACCACTTCCCTTCTACAGGGATTATTTCTCATTGTTGCAACTTTTTAAAATTAGGTTGGAAACACAGCCTAGGGCATCCCTGACACCATTGTTCACAAGCCTGCAGAAGAGTGCTGTGTGCATGACAGACAGTGACCCCAGGCATTCCTGAATCTCGGCGCTCAGAGACCAGAGGAGGAAGGAGGTATGCACACACTGTCCTCCCTCCGCCTGGAAACGAGATCCAACAGTATTTAGGTTTGCAGAACTTCGGGGTGACTGTGCCACAAACATGGTTAATGTGTCATCTCAGGGGATGCAAGTCCTGTGAGAAGTTCCCAGGACGGCACTCCAGTAAAAAGTGCAATCAGGGGCCAGGAAAGTTGTTCAGGCTGTAACATGCTTGCAATGCTAGCATGAGGGCCTGGGTTCCATCGCCAGAACTCACATAAACAGTCAAGCATGGCGATGTGTGTTTATAATCCCAGTGCTAGGGCTGTGGCTACAAGCAGGTCCCTGGGGTGGGACAGCCAGCCAGACAGCTGGTACCCGGGAAGTCCTGGTCCTAGGTGGACAGCTCCTAAGGAATGGCATCAGAGACTAACCTGCAGTCTCATAAGCACGCACACTCTTGTAAGGACATGTGTACCCCACTGACAGCCTGAGATGGGGAAACACTGCACATATCCCCTCCTGCTTAGAGACGGTCAAAGGACATTAGCTAACAAGTCAATGCCTCTGAGACGTCATACAGGCAGAAGGCACTTTCTGGAGTTTGTCTGTGGAGCCCCTGACCCAGCAGCACCCACGAACACTGCGCAGGGCTGGCTCTTCAGGAGGCGGTTCAGAACACACTCTCCTGTTGGCTTCATGTCAGTAACTCTAAAATGCAGTTCTTTGCAGTCAATTATTGCCCTGATTTCTGAGTGATTTTTTTTTTCTAATAGGAAACCACCTGACTTGACTTGACTTTTAATCACAAATTTCCCATGATTGCTCACTGTCCTAGAACGAAGCACAGGCTGCTCCCAACACACCTCTAAACAAGAGCAACCCCAGGCTGCTCTTGTCTAGTGGCTGCCCTCTGGTCTCCGATCATGCACGCTAGGTTTCAGCATGTGTTTCTTCATTTTGAAATAATCTTAGGCTGGCCTAAAAATTGTACAAAGGAAAAAAAGTATAGAATTTCTTAGTACATTTTACCCAGAGCCTCAATTTAACTTTTCCAAAACAGTTTTCTTCATTTCCTACCTTTGAATCATCTGCCTTGAAGTCTATGTGTCTCACTTATCTTGCTTCTCTACTGGAACCCGGCACTGAACACAGATCAATGGGCATAGGCTCAGTGGTTCCCACACTATTGTAACAATTCAAACAAAGAAACAAACAACAAATCCCTAGAAGCAAAAATAAAAGATTGAACTCAAAAACAAACACACTGGAAGAAACCCATTCCCTATCTGCCGTGACTTCTTTGAGGACAATGCCTGAAAGAAGGATGGAGCTAGAGAGAGGAGCCTGGGGAGCAGGTGCCTACTGTGGTCTGATCCTCTCCTCCGTGTGGCAAGCGCAGCTTTGTGCCAAGCTCAGCAGGCCATCATCTGGTAAACTACAGACATGGTAAAAGGAGGGTTGCCTTGGCTTTCGGGCACCTTGTCAGTGTTTACGGGGTCTGACTTTTATAATAAACGCAGTTTCCACAGTGCGGGTGACGAATGCATTTCTGTGCACCATCGGTCTCCCAGCCCAGACCAGATTCCACACGACTGCAGCGACTCTCTCCCAGCATAGGGTGAGGGAACCGAGTTTCCCCACAGTACTCAGACTCCAGAAGAGTGCCTCTCTTTCTCCAAACGCTGAGCTGTTTCTAGGTCTAAGAAGTGGGCTTGGCTTGCTCGCTCAGTTCTGGAACTGCCTGTATCAGACAGAGCCCTGGGTGACTTACCACTGCCTAAGGGAACCAACCATTTGCACACTTAAACTGGAGCTGCCCATTTCAGAAGGTGCCCCGTGGCCTTTCCAGTCTCAGTATGGGGGAAGGTAAGTACTAGCTGACACCCATGCCTTTCACAGCCATGGCATCCTCTGAAACAGTTTTTCTTGCTCTGCTTGGAGAATTTCCAGTTAACAAGGTCTAAGTGACAAGTGTCCAGTCTTCCTGACCCTGGGCTTGGTCCCCACAGCGGCCTATAAGCAAAATGAGTTGAACTGCTGCCTTCCTCCCGGAGATGAGGGTTTATATGTAAACACACATAAAGCACTCAGAACAACGAGTAGCTCTTAACCAACCTGCCTGCACAGCCACCGCAGCTGTTACAGAACGAGGCATTTCACTGATTGCCCGTGTGGTTTTCCTGGCCTTACCAGGCCACTGGCTCTTGCAGGGCAGGGATTAGGTTGTCACTTGTATAACAGAAGGGAAATGAATGACTTTCTAAGAAATTAATGTTCTATGAACCCCAAAGTATGCTTTCACCACAGCGTGTGTGAAGGAGAAAAGTCCAAGGAAGAAAACAAAGCCTATTAATAGGCCTCAGCACACTGTAGCAAACCAGGATGTTCTCTCGGCTACGGGACATTATGAAATACACACACAAAAACTTAGTAAAGCAGGTTCATGGCCAGTGTCCTATTTCTATCCAGTTTCTTGTAGGGGGGTTTTAGATCTTTGCTACTTAAATATAATTTTAGGTGCTGGGGACCCTGGACTCAATTCCCCTCAGGCTGAAAAACCAACCAACCAACCAACCAACCAACCAACCAACCAACCAACCAACCTACCAAAATGAAACCAAACCAAATCCCCAAGATTTCAATACCACTCAGAACACTGTTGTATAGACAGGAAGCAGTGATTTTACGCACTCCCTGTTATTACTAGACAACCATGAGGTTTCCAGTGTTTTCACTCTTGAACCCATTTCAACTGACTGGAAGGAAACTCTGACAAAGGTGTAGACTGGACTCCAGTTAAGCAGGTCTTGCCTATGGCAGGGATGATGCTCTGTTCCGGGAAGAGCAGAGAAAGGTTCTTCCTGGGGACAGTTTGAATGACCCCGTGGAAGAATAGCAGCTGTTTCCAGGGAAGCCCACTCAAGAAACTGAGCAGACTGTTGGCTCAGACTTACGTCAGTTATGTCCCCACCCCCAATATTCCATCCCATTAACATTCCTCCTGGGAGATGCAGTTCCAAAGGACAGGCAGGCATTGTTGGGACTCAAGGGGCTTGAGAATGGGCCTGTAACCTGAGCCCCACAGGCTTGGATTCACTCGGGCAGGTCACTGTGGGGACAAGCTGGTAACAGCGCATCTCAGAGCCTGGATTGTGTTTCCAGAACACAGGTGTGGGGAGATTATCTTTCTGACAAGCCAAGCACTTACCCCAATCTCTACAGCTGCTTTTGCTCCCGTCTCTCGTCCTAGGCCTACCACAAATAGCAAACGCAATTCAATGTGAAAGCCAAGAGCTGTCTTCGCCACAGCCCCTGTGCCCAAAGACTTACCCAAAGAGCCCGACAAATTGCCTCACTTTGTCAACTGAGAGAATGAATAAACATCCAGCATTAGGAGTGGCTGAGCTGCGTGTCACTCCACGCCAGTGTGTCTCTGGAGCTCTTGCTTGAGAGGTACAGACATACAGGCACTTGACAGAGGGGCCTGTCTCCTGTTATTTGCCTCGCTTTGGGCAAACGGTGGGTTTTGAGCTCTTTGGTTGCTTGAGCTTGAGCTTTTTTAATTTTAGGTTTGGAATTGCTGTGAAGATGAGCCGTGAACTGACGCACAATAGCCCTCGGTGCCTGAAGAGAAGGCGCTCGTGGGGAACACGCACAAGGGACCAGGTGGTCTTGAAGGACAGCAAATAGGCAGAGGCGGCGGGGCCACCACGCCACAGCTGAGGCCTCCCACAGCACTTAGCAAGGCTGCAGAGGGAGGGAGTGGGAGGAATGTTCAAACAGGGAAGGGCTGTCCTGTGCAGCTCTTGATGACATGGCTTCAGGTGTGACTTGGAGGCAGCTTGGTCCCAGCACTGGGGGCAGGGAGGCAAGCACTGGCAGGGAGCCAACTAGGAGCCTGTTAGATGCAGGTGCTGGGCGGGCAGACATGGGGACCAGGAGCGATTGGCTTTCTGAGCCCACCCCTAGGTGTCTTGCAATGCAGAGCAGGCTCTCTCCCCAGGCTGCCCTGACTCATTCTCACCTCACAAAGCTGTCCCTGAAGTGGGTAGGCGCTGCCTTTGACAGAACCCAGACTGCATTCCTGACCTGTCTTTATCCATGCTCCTCTTCTGTAAGCTTCGGCATTTTCTGATCTCCTACTGTGTGCTGGCCTCATGCTTTTACGCACAGACTTCGCTGGATCCCTGTACTACTTGTGTGACGTAGTCAATTTGTGCTCATCCTCCACTAGTGGGGGACCTTGCGGATGAGGCCCTTTAAAAGTAGAGAACCAGAACAGTGCAGTTAGCTACACCGAAGGCACCACAGACAATGCTAGACCAAGCTACCAGCTGTCATCCCTGTAGTGCGAGGTAGACCTTCCCCATCCTCTCATAGACCTTAGTGGCTCTATGGGTGCAAGCTTGTGGCAATGTAAGGCGGTCCGTGTTCAAAGAGCTGATGGGCCAAAGAACTGAATCATCCCATGCTTTGTAGGGACTAGTCCCTCCTGACCCGCTCATCTTTTCTGAATCCCTCTTACCAGCGACTCTCTTCTCTCCCCACAGAAGAATAATAATCCTTATTATGCAAAAGAGAAAAGCAATTCGGCGAGGGAGATAAAGTGTCTACTGCTACCTGGCCACACCTGGGGAATGCAGTGAACTGAAGCCTTTCTGGATGGCTTCAGAGTTAGCACTGGGCACAGTCTTACCTGGCATATTTTTGGTTGTGAGCCTAGCCTTTAACAGCTGAGCCAACTCTCCAGCCCTCTTACCTGTCTTTGCAATCTGCACTTACCTGCCCTTTGCAAAGTGCAGTGAGAGCTACACCAGACCTTTCACCTAATGAACTGTTGTCTTCAGAACCTGGTGAAAGGATTCTCTCCTCCTGGCCAAGCAATTGCGTGAGTTTTAGTTCTAGCCCCACAGAATGAGGCGTATGCACCTATCCTTAATGAGCACATTGCAGGGGACAAGCCCCAAACTTGCTTCAGTGCAAGCATGCAGCAGCCCTCAATCTGGCAGTGATTTCGTACTCTAGTTTCTAGGCTGTTTCCCAGAAGCCTGAGGGACGGTCCAAGCAGCATCCTGACTTTTGGAAGGAGTGAGGCAGAGCTGGAGAGGGCACCCTGGTGTGGTAGTGAGGGTTTGGGGTAGGTGTGAGCAGGGTACTACTTCCTATCCCAGGTAGAGTAGTGCATAGATTAAAGTGAAAATGCTGACTCCACCTTCCAGGGCCAGGAAACAAGCTCAATTCCCTTCCTGCCCTCATCTGTCCTCTTTAGGTATTACTTCCTCTGTGCATCAAGAGACATTTGCACTCAGCAAATTGACTTCTTTAATTGCCACTCATGAATTCTCACGTCTGGAGAAGTGAAAGGTGTCAAGGCACATCCAGAAACTATTTTTTCCCTTAACATGAAACCTCCGAGATCTCTGGTGATAGTGTAGATAGGATAGCCCATTGGATGGTTTGAGTGACCCAAGAATCCAGGAGCCATATTAACATCAAAACTACAGTCATGAATATACACACCCAAGGAGCTGAGGCTATGACTCCACTGGTAGCATTTTAGCCTAGTGACCATGAAGCTCTGGGTTTGATCACCAGGATCATACAAACTAGGCATGAGTAAGCACACCTGTAACCTGGAACCCCAGCAGTCTGAAGGTGGAGGAAGGAGGATGAGAAGTTCAGTGCCACCCTCAGCTGCATAGAACGTTTGAGGCCAGCCAGGGACACATGAGACCCTGTCTCTAATGACACAAGACCAGAACGCTTGACACCCCAATCAGAAAGCTAACAGAAGGTAAGCAAATGTTCCTCCCATCTTCTGCTCTGTGCTGGAAAAGCCTCTATGTAGTAAGCACCCAGTTTGCCAAGTATTTTATTCACAACATGTCTGTTTACAAACAACTTCTGGGGACACCTACTGTAAAAGGGTGTGACTGTGCCTGTGGCACAGGTCTTGTTGAAGGGCGTGCTGGTAGGGGCCACCTCCCCACGTCTGCCATCTTAAGTACTCATGTTGCTTCATGCCTTGTCCCACAGAAGCCAGCAGAGCAGGTAGGTGGCTTTAGTGTTAAGGCAGGGGCAAGTCCAGATGACTCAAGAGACTTTCTGGTACAGAAGTAAAGGAGAGCTGGGTCAGAAGTGCTAGTCATTCGGGATGAAGTGACTGAGTCTGTCATGTTTTGGATTAAATAACCAAATCTGTTCCAAAGCCACGTGGGTGTCAGTCCTGAAGCTGCAGCGGGATGTTTCTTCTGCTCAGTGTCCCCCAGGTCCCTTGACGCTCCCAGAGCTTGAAGGATGCATCTCAACTGCGCCTTCAGAAGAGCAGCAATCACAACACACTTTCATCACGGGGACGTGGGGTTGTGGGCAGAGCTTTGGATGCTGTGCCCAGTCCCCCTGCCGAGAATAACTCTGGAGAGACAGATCTGGTTCTGAGAGAGCTTTTGATCTCTCTCAGATTTGGGACTAATTGTGGTTCGGTCCATTAAATGCCCGGGCTAGAGTCTCTCATTAAGCAATCACTGCCCCCTCATTATCGGGTTGTCAATGTCGCACCCTGTTGCCCTGATGAAGCTACTGAGACTCAGAAAGGTTTACTGGTCTGTTTGGGCCATTCCATCGGTAATTAGCAGAGGTGGGTGACACTCCAAAGCCTCCTTCTGCTTTTCTGAAACAAAACAAAATTCTGTCTGTGTGAGTGTGTGCGTTCACGTGTGTGTGTGGTTTTTCCATGACTTATCTTCCACTAAGATTTGTACTTTGAGAGCCAGAGAGATCATTCAGTGGGAAAACATGCTTGTTTTCATCCACAGGACACACACATGTGCACACACATGGATAAGGAAATCAAAGTAAAAAAACGACCTTCTTTGATGACATTTCAGATAAAAACAAAAACCTTAAGCAACTACCTTGTCCTTTTCTGTGTTTCTTATACACCCTGACACAGTCAGAAAGTCAATATTGAGTGCCCCATGCACTCAATAACGTACTATATATCTGTGTGGGCTGCCAACTATGTACTAAATATTTTTGAGGCTGGAGCCTAGAGAGGGAAACCAACATATCTGAGGCCACACAGCAGCAGGAACACGGAGCCCTGGCACAGCAACGGCCCCCGCTCCCTCCCGTGTGCAACCACAGAATGTAGAAGCTTCTGGGTCTGATTGGATTGTGGTCTGTGGGGAGGGGCGTAAGCCAGTGCCCTTGGGGCCTGGCTGGGAAAGCAGAAGGGGACAGCAAAGACTGGGCCCAACTGCTTCCTCCTTAGCAAACTTTTCAAAGGAAAGCTTGCCTTTGCAGCCCAGAGCTTTTTCGTGTTTCAGCTCGTGCTGAATTGTTTTATGCTGCAGCCGTAAACCTCTGACAGAGAGGGTGCGGGGACGGGGCTGACCCAGGTTTAACTATGGCCGGGCCACTGTAAAGCTGGGGTTACGAGGCTCACTTCTGGTGCCAAGGCAGTTTAACAAGTATGAATGCACATAATTCCCTCCATCTCTGCCTCAGCGTAGAAGAGCTGTCTCGGGGTGGGGCTCCCTGCACCCCTGACAATGTGGTTCCTATTACCAGCTCTAGCGCCTTGCTGAGGTCCCCCTCCGTGCCCAGCCAAACTCCTTTCAGCACACTGCCCAGCTCTGGATCCTCTGTAAAGCTTCAGAGCATTTCTGTATCCCAGCAGACAAGGTGATGGACGAGTGGGTGTTCTCTTCAAAAGGGCCTGCCTCACTTGTTCTCAGGAACCCTTTCCTGAACTCTGGTCTCTCTCCAACCCACACACAACCTCTACTCTTATTCAGAAAAATCCTGACTCTGGAGGAAATTTGAAACAGTACGAAAACATCCCTACATACTTTACCTAATTCTGTCCTGGCTAATACGTTGCCATGTTGCAGTATCTATATGTCATTCTTTTTTTTTTGAAAGCAAATTACAGGCTTCTGTACATTTCATATTAGCATGCAGGCTAGGATCAGGACGCTCTGGGGCCTCCATATCACAGCACAACTAAGTAAATAAACAGTGTTCCTGCAGTGTTACACACACACACACACACACACACACACACACACACACACACACCCCATAACTAAAGAATCCCACATTCTTCCTTATAGCTTAAAAATAAGATCAGATCAGATTGTAAGTGAAATTTGGTGTATTTTGTTGGTCCCTCTTAATCTAGAGGTGCTTCACAGCCAGCCAAATACCCATAGTCCCTCTTTTTCTAAGCAGTCAGGTTCTTGCCTGTAGCCTGCCCAGCACCCTGGGCTGGCCCATTGTGCTCTCACGCTCACAGTAGGTTTGGCATCTTTGGCGAGCCCATGTGTGGCATGACCGGTGCTGATTCTGTCTCCTGTCCTTTCATTTCGTTCTTGACTCTCTCCTCCTGATCTTGCAATGCTGGTAGAACCCTGGGCCTTGCGTATGCCAGGCAAGCACTCTACCGCTGAGGCCAACCCCAGACCCTGTGCTTCTTATGGCATCGCTTGCAGCCGGCTCCACCATGGAGCTCTGCCGGACACTGAGTCCTCCCTGGAACTAGTTCCCTACCCGGTTCCCCCTCGCCCCTGTAATTAGAAAGCAGTCTGCGACACCCCACCAGCTCTGTGAGTCTGTCATCTAAAGTGCCTTCGCTCGTCCTTTGCCATCCACCCTTCTGGGAGATCAGCCTCCAAGCCCCGAAAACATCCCAGTCATGGTCTCCGGGAGCCAGCCAGATGCCAAGGTCAAAAGGTATTTTCACAGTTGCCTTTTCCCACTTGTCTTAAGTTTCTCTTTAATGAGACTTAGAAAGCTAGAAATTGAACATATTACAAGCTAATGCATATGTGTGCCTTCTTGACCCCTTAGTAGGGTTGTGCACTGATGCTCAGGCCCCTCGCAGAGCCTGGGAAGGCAGACATGCCATAACTATTTCAGGTGTCTCTGCAGAATGAGTGAAGGAGTGAGTGAGTGAATGAGTGAATGAACAAACACATCAAGGGAAAGTCCGCACTGAGCTAGGCTTTGAATCCTAGCTCCCAATTTTCATACAGAGGGTAAGTTTAATCAATAGTTTTCCTATTTTGAAAAAAAAAAAAACAATAACAAAAACAGAACACTAATACTCAAAATGCTTATTAAATAGGATCTTATTTGGAGGCTAATATAGGGGTTTGGGGAGGGCTGCAGTAACTGAAGCACTTCAGAGAAGGAGGAAAGGGTTGAACTCTGGAGGGCCATGGCTGCCAGGAGAGAAGGCAGAACTGGAATCTGCAGCAAAAGAAGCAGCTGGAAACTAGCCTCGGCTGGCTAGGTGTGGGCCTCCGGGCAGGACGGGTGAAGGCGCATTATCCTGTTCCACTCTCATCCTTTGTCACCACAGCACTCTTTGATGAGGCCTGTGCATTATCCCAGGGCTTCTCCTGCTGGGCTGGGAGCACCCCTTGCTGATGAGCAGAGCTGATGGGGCGCAGAGGGGGCAGAGGCCTCCTGTGCTGGGAGGGACTTGGGGCCTGGCTGATGAGTGATTTGATGACCTGAGAAGCCAGCCCATTGTCCAGGCCTTAAGGGGCCCCTGCCCCCTTGCCATTAACTCACCTCAGGATAAAGGCCATCACCAGCTCAGACAAATAAGCGGCTCAGCCAGACCTCATGCATCATCTTGTCACCCACACAGGGGCTCACCAGGGGTGTCTTAGTCTTAGAGCTCAGAGCGCTGGTGTGCAACTCAGCAACTTCCATTCAGCGGGCTTCTGATCAGGGCCTGGGGTTTGGTGCCAAAATGCACATGCAGCTCTGCCGCCCCCCCCACCCTGCCCCAGGCAAGGGGCCTAGAAAGGAAACCTCTGATCTGCTTTGGGGGTTCCCCTAGATCCTGTGGCTTCCTGGGGGGCTGTGAAGAAAGGAGGACAAAGGCTGTTAGATGACCAAAGAAGGGACCCAATGGGGCAAGAAGAGACTGGGCTGAAAGGATGGACGCACTGGGCTGCAGCATGCCACCTGCTGTCTGTGTGATCCTGAAGATGGCCGCATCTGCTTAGTTCGCTCAGAGCACCATTAACAAGAACAATGACTACAACGAATTTTTCTTTTCAAACTTGACACCAGCCGGGTGCTTTGCTAACACTTCACATCACATTCTAACACAAGGGAAAGGAGGAAACTCAGAGGTTGGACCATTCCCTAGCCAATTACAGCTAATACAGCAATGAACCCATACTTCATGTCTCCTTCTCTAGAACCTTCTGGTCTCCTGGCAGATTCATTTTGGGACAGGGTGGGAGGAGGCCAGAAATGGCAAAGTACCCAGAAGGACACTTATGCCCTGAGGTGCTTGGTGATGGGACCTGCTTGTCTGCCACATAATCTGAATGTGACTTCAAGCCCTGCCTGATTCCTGGAATTTCACCCTCACTCAGGGGGCTCTGGATACAGGGTAAAGGGTACCACCCCTGCCTTATGATGCCACTGCTTACTCCATCCCTACATCAACCCCAGGAAAATGGAGTTTGCCAGAGGGATACCCGAGAGAAGGAAGAAGGTGAAGTGGATGTGGGCCTCAATGGTGGACCTGTCATACTAGCACAGAAATGAAGAGAGACTCTCTTCAAGGGCTCCAGTGTCTCTTTCACATAGTTGCTCATAGAAGACAGAGGTGCAGATGGACCAGAGCTTACATTATAGCAAGAACAAACAAACAAACAAACAAACAAACAAACAAAAAACCAAACCAAACCAAATAAAAAAAAAAAAGTACAACATACACCCAGGAAGAGACTCTTATGTGGATGAAACACTTTTAGATGCTTGGAGTATCTGGCTATATCTAGGCCACTGACATGCAACATGCCAACCACCTGTTCGAATGTAAACGATACAGGGATCCTCCCCTTTGCACAGAACCCCTGCAGCTCTACCCCTATGAGCCCCCTTTTTTCTCACTGATGCCTGCCTGCTTCAGGGCTGAGCTGCTGAATTGTGAGTTCATCTCCCAGGGGATGGGGGTAGAAAGGTGTGGGTGGGGAGCGCTCTTCTCCATGGGCCCTAGCACATAGTTGGTCCTTGACCATGATTTGCTCAACTGAATTGTTTCTGAAGGGTACACAAGCCGCTTTCTTTCCATATCAGTCGCATCAGACCCTCCCCTGGTCTCACTTTAAAACGAGCAAGTACACAGAAGCTTTTGCTCTCAGCATTGTGGGTAATCAGTAGCTGTGGGCCCTGTTGCTGGGCACAGGGGATGCTGTCTTAAGAAACAGTTAAACATCAGACAGAGGGATGAGCTTTCACTGTGGGAGCGAGGCCTTGAGCCACAAAGATTGGGTTTGGGAGAGATCGCTGTGGTTGAAGGGAGGGCTGGGAGGGGGGCAGCAAGCCAGAGAGGATGCTACTGCCGTGGTTCAGGCATGGATGTACTGAGAAGCACTATGAGTGAAGAGAGGGCTCTGTAAACTCAGCAAACAGGCTGCTAACGTCTCAGCTTTTCATTTATTTTCAGGGTGACAGCAGACAGGTGATCAAACTTCAGTTCAGCTACAATAACCTTTTACCCTGAAAAAAGAAAAAGAAAAACAAAAAACCAAACACCTCTATGTGTTTCTAATAAATAGGAGAGGCAGCTAAGGGGAGGGCAGTGGGCCTGGGACACACTGAACTATAGCCTGTTCTGCATTTGAGACAGCCCCAGGCTGTTGTCCTTAGTCCCCTATCATAGATGGGCACTGGGTGAGACAGGAAAGCTCCTGAGGTCACACAGGCAGCTGGGAGTAGAATCTTGTTCTCATCAGGTGTGTATCTCAGAGAACTTCCTCTCGAGTACAGAAAGAGACATTTCTGGAAGTATAAATATACACGCTATTATCAGGAGCTGTTGCTACAGCTTTCCAGAGTTATTTATAGAAATATGATCTACCAGGAGAGAGGGAAAGGGGCATAAATGAATTACCAGCCTGTTTCCTCCCCTTTCAACTCCATGGGGAAGGCCGCTGGCCAGAAGGAAAAGGCATCATGATGCCAGACCAATGGGAACCAGGAACAGTGGAGAAACTATGACCAGGAATTCAGCAATGGTGATGTTTCCACAACCGCTATACTATGTTTGTTTAGCTGCTGCCTTGGGCTCCATCCCTCCCTCCTTTATAACCTGAAATCTTTGGAAGTTACGGGGGCGGGGGGGGGACACGACACATTCGTGGTGGTGGTGTGTTGGGTGGGGAGGGGTGCCAGCTGAGGACTCCTGGGCAGAGTTATTGATTGCTGTGACTATTCTAAGCCTGGAGGGGAAGGAGTGAAGGAATCTGCCTCCTTTCCAGGATATCTGGACCCCTCTGTGCTACAGAAGGGCAAGAGGGAAGCCAATTTTCACTGGGCATCTCTAAGAGAAAAAACAGTTTGTTCTCTCATTTATGCAGCAGTCATGTGGAGCTAATAAATCTGACGATAGAAGAAACAGGACATGAAGAGGCTGAACAGATTCTGCATGGCCACTCATCACAGCAAGGATTCACGCGCACACAGCCTCCCCAACCCATCTCTCCTTACCCTGGTTCTGCACTGTGCCATTTCTGGTTCTTCTAGCCTTGTAAAGTTGTTGCATCTCAAACACCTACATAAATAATGGCAGTTCATAGGAAGCCACATGGTTTCCTGGTCCACACTGAGAACCATTAAGCAGTAATAGGGGATCCAGCTGAGCTCAAAGCACCCAGCTCAGACCTGATGACAGGGGCAGAGGGCCAGAGACAGAGGGGGAGGGTGGGAACAGATGGCTTGCAAAGACCAAGCTTAGGAAAGGGAAGAAGACTGGGTGCCGGGAGCAGCCGGAGACATTTATTCTCAAGGCGGGAAGGCTGCGAGGGGTGGCATTAAACGCCCAGACAGCAGTCTAGAAAAGGCTGCAGAGTGGTGTCCCCTGTGGATGGTCTTCAGCATCTGCTGAGAACGACCATTAAGTGTTTCTCCCACGGGGAGGGCTTCCTTCTTCAATCCTTTTCATGAAGGGATGGAGGAAATCTCAGCTCGGTACCGCATGTGTGCTTTAACATTCTACGCTTGCCACTGTCCCGGCTTAACAAAGAGGCAAGGCTCTGCTCCACAGCCTGGGGCAGGCGAGCTCTCGCAGAACTTGATAAGCTGCTTCCCTGTGTTTATTTTTACAGCTAGCCTCCATTTATGCCCAACCACACGCTTGTACAACCACACAATCCCCAACCTCTCTCTTTTTAAAAAGATTTATTTCTCTATTATTTATACATCATTCTGCCTGCACACCAGATTTCACCATAGATGGTTCTGAGCCACCATGTAGTTGCTAGGAATTGAACTTGGGACTTTTGGAAGAACAGCCAGTGTTCTTAACCTCTGAGCCATCTCTCCAACCCCCGACAATCCCCTCTTGAAACAAGGAAATTCAGTTAAATTCCAAAAAGTTTGGGGAAAGAGGCAGTTTAAAAGAACACAAATGACAGTGTAGGTGAGCGTGATGCTAGGGTCCACCCTGTGACAGGGACACAGAGACAAACACGGCCTGGAAAACGTCGATTGCGTCCAATTCTTTCATTGCCCAGACCTGAAGGACAAGAGTCCTGTGGGGTGGCACAGAAGGTCAAGTATGGGCTGAGGGGGTCTTGATTTGCAGTTCCCTCATGCCAGCCCCTGCTCTGGGTAGCACTGTCAGCTGAGGTTTGTAACTGGACAGCAAGCTTTGCTGAGCGCAGGGCGTGCAACAGGCTGGACTGACTGTCGTACAAGTCGAATGGACCCAAAGCTGCCCCTCTGCACGCCTTACCTCCAGCACACAGTGCTTCTGAGCCCCAGGCGCTGCCATCCTTGAGGCTCTGTGGATCGAAGAGTGAAGCTCCAAGGATGTGAGTGGGCTTTGGGAAAGGGGTTTGCTGTGGCGGGTAGTTATGCTAGCTTCCTCACTCTCCATGGCCTCCTTCCAGGCTCCTCTTTAACAGCCTAGGCACCTGGCTGTCAGCAGATAACTTCAGATGTGTTCTGCTGTAAATGAGGACTCCACAGAGGCAGCCACTAATATATCAACGGGAGCACAAAGCGGCCCTTTCCACATGGAAAAAGTCAGGACCCACAACTCAAGTGCCAAGGAGACCTGAGATGCAACCAAGCCACACACGAAACTATTCGTGCACTTTTTACTACAACTGAATTTGGGGAAACTAGTGGAAAAGGAAGTGGCAGGGGCTGCGTTCTAGTCACGTGAGTGCCCAGTTAGAGGCCCCTGGTTCTCCCACGATACTGATGCTGGGTTATATTAATTCAAAGTGTGACTTGTTTACTTTGTAGGGTCAGGGAGAAGCCTTACCTCCTAGAAAGCCAAAGTGGCAATTAGATTACAGTCACCGGAGTTCGCCCGAGGTAACGCATGAGAAAGGGCTCTGTAAACTACATAAAATAGAAGTGACCCTGATAAGGTGTCCCTGCTGCCCCCAATTAGGGGGCATAATGTTTTGTTCCTGGTGGGGGGCATAGGTGAGCCCTGGTCTAGTTAGGGGAGCACCTGGCGGGGAACAAAGAACACAGGAGCTGAGGCCACACTGTGAATCCTGACTGCACGGGGGCAGGTCTCTATCTCTGTGAATTTGCATGGCTGTGCCCACGCGGGTCAGCGCACTGCTCCTGCGATGGCTGGTGTCACGTGCAAGGGGTGCTAGGGGGAAGGGAGAAGTGGGGACACTAACTGGGTTTTCATTATAGTCGTGCTTTTTCAAGTTTGAACTTCGGAGCCCAGGCATAGCCAACGCTGGCCTCCTCCACAGTCTCGAAATTGGGCCAGGAAATAAAGCACCGGCAGAAGTGGAATGTGTTTCAGAGACGGCGGGGCATCCAAACTTCACTGTTTCAGGAGAGATAGCCCAGACCGCAAAAATGCTTGTCTTATGAAGCGAGGACCTAAGTTTGGTTTCTAGCAGCCACAGACCAAACTCAGTGCTGTGGTGAACACTTAAAAATCACAGTGCCCGGGAGGCAGAGACGGGGACCCCTCGTTCTCACCGACTGGCCAGACACATCTAATTGGTGAGTTTCAAGCCAAAGAAAGAAGGCAACACTGCTGAGGATGGCACTCAAGACTGTGCGACCTATATGTCCACGAGCATGTGCGCATCCACACACATGCCCACGCATGTTAAACAACAATAACAACCCTGAAGCTGAGGATGAATGTGAGTATGGGTAGCCAGGACTGTAATCCTAGCACTTGGGAAGCTGGCGTAGGGGGATCACAAGTTCAAAGCCAACCTGAACTACGCAGCAAGGCCACGTCTCAGAAAAACAAACCAGACCAAAGGAAACCACACCAGCCAGCCAGCCAGCCAGCCAATCAACCTTGTTCAGTTGTAAAACTCGTCTTGAACTGAGGTGAGGTCTGAAGTCAGTCTCTCTCTCCCCCTCTCTCTCTTCTCAGTAGTATAAACGATTTGTATGCTTTACTGCAGAGATGGGGAGGTGCTGGGTGATGGGGAGCATTTCAGGACAAGCACACAGCGTGCACTCTGTGAAATCTCCAAACACTGTATCTGCAAGGCATGTGCTTCCAAGCGCCCGTTCACTTAGTAAGACCTTTCTGCTTATAGCACTCTTCACCTCCATCTCTCTGAACAACATCCACCAACCCTTAACATGTCATCGGGGATGAATGAAGAGAGGAAGCATTCGATTTTGTCTTCCTAGCAGGAATAAGAAGCTCGAATTGGCTTCCCCACACAGCTTGGGTGGTAAGAATGTTTTTACCAACAAGTGTCTTTTGATGCAAGAAGAGTTGAGAGAAGCAGTGGACAGAACTGGCAGAGAACTTCACACACCCCAGCAGATTTCCGTCCTGGGAACAGGCAGACCCAAGTCCCGTGACTGCTTGGGTTCCACGAAATTCATAGCAGTGGGAGAAAAGCAACCTGGCTGGGCACATCCCTCTGTCGTTAGACGCAGGCCTCATCTTGCCTTCTGATGTCACAAGTTGACTTAAAAGGACCCAGCACGCTCTCCTGGGAACCCTGCAGAGGTTCTAAATTAAGTTGGATTTTTTTTTTTTTAAGAAAACACTTTTTAGAAGGAGCTTGTATGCATAGCAGTGTTTCCCATTTAGAAAGAAAAACAAACACTCCTCTGCTGGATTGGAAGTCAAAACAAAAATACTCCCAGCTGCCTAAGACCTAAGCAAGTCAATGAAAATGCCAAACAACCTTGCTGCTAGCCAGTGAGGCCTTTTCTGAGGCCAGGCAGGAAGGGCCTGGAGCCTGGAGGAAGCCAAGGACACATGTAGGGCTTTGCTTTGGTCTGATTCATCATCTATGAAGCCCTTAAATTCCCCATAAAAATATAATACAAAGGCTCCATGTTAATGGTCTCAAGCAGGCCCAGAGTTCAAACCTGAGCTTGTTACTCAGCGGCCCCAGAAGGCACAGGGAAAGAAGGTGCTCACTTGTCTGGGTCCTTGTTATTCCATGAGACTGAAACAGCTCACAGGGTAGAGAAGAGGAGTCAATAGCTCCCTAAGATAAAGAAGCTCCCCAGTGCTGGGTGCTTCACAAATGTTCGTAAGGTTAGTAACAGGAATCAAAGAGCCTGGAATTCTTAAAAAAAAAAAAAAAAAAAAAAAAATGCCAGCCCAGCTCTAGTGGGATTCCTTTTATCTTTGGTCTTACTATGGATCTGGAAAGACCCGAATTTGACATTAGAAATAAGACCCTAGAGGAAGACTGACCCTAGAGGCAAGTAGGCTTTGGTTTTGAGTTTTTGTCTTCTACTGGGGCTGTGATTAAGTCACTGCCCTTATCTCTGGGCCTCAGTTTCCCCCAAAGTGAAA
This sequence comes from Meriones unguiculatus, assembly GCF_030254825.1. Classification (NCBI taxonomy): domain Eukaryota; kingdom Metazoa; phylum Chordata; class Mammalia; order Rodentia; family Muridae; genus Meriones; species Meriones unguiculatus. The sequence continues at coordinate 82,176,380 of NC_083361.1, read as the reverse complement.
TGTAAATTCACTGAAGCCCAAAGACAGTAATGCCTTTGAAGGAAATGTGTGCATACAGAAGGTGCTCATTTGATGCATGTCCTCCCACCCTCCCTTAGGCTTCGGGAAGCTCTCCACAGCCTTCTCAAGGCTCTTTATTTCCTGAGCCTGTTAAGCCCTACCTCTGCTTCTCCAAAGCCCCCTGCTTCAGAATTTAGATTAGTACAATTGATGAAACACTGTTGATGCTGGACGTTTCTATGGGGTTAGGACAGGCATCTACTTAATCCTAACCACTTCCTGATCTCCTGGACTGTGACCGGTTGATATTTCGGTGAAATCTTTTCCTATTCACATGGGTGACTTCTGGACGAGTGCCCTGGGGAGGATTAGGGCTGTGATGACAGAAAGAGGGACTTGCCCTCTCTTCTCTTCCCTGGGGACAATGAGCTGCATGGAGACGCCCCGTGCTTCTCTCTGCACTTTACATGGGGATTTCTGCAGGGCAGCTCGGAGGCCTCACACCCACGTCCTTGCACTGGCTGGAGCCGACGCAGCTGCTGGTGGAGAAGAGCTAAAGGCAGCCCGGGCCCTGGGAAGGCTGGTTCCGAGGGGCCAGCTCCTCCTCACCGCCTCTGGAAAGCAAGAAGCCTCTGTGCCGTCACGCCCCGGTAGCCAGAGAAGCACCCCGTATCATTTAAGTACAGTGGGAATGAAGTCTCTGGGGAGCCCCCCTTTCGGGACTTAGCAGTTGACCTGCCTAGGGCGGCCTGGAGCCTCAGCTCCGTAGCAGAGGGTGGTGTGTGGAGGTAGGGGTGTTTACCTACCATCTCTGCTATTTTCTGGTCCTGCCCAGGGCCTCTCGGGCTAGCTACTCCTGACTTACATCTGAGGTGCCCAGCTTTGTAGTTTTAAACATAGCCATGGCAGGCTGTCCTTGCCCTACATGGAGCAGTTCTGAGGGGATGGGGACCTTGCCTAAGGTGGCACACTGGGGCTCTGGCTCTGCAGCTTGTTCACTGGGTCATTTATTCACTTGTTAAGAGAACATTGAAAAAAGAGCATTTGTCAGACCATGGACCAAGCCACCGAAAGTGGTTGTTTCTGGAGTACAGATCACACGAGAAAAATCACCTTTCACTTTTCTGGATCACCTGGGGGTGTAAACAAGCATTTTTGCTTTCATAATTAGCGGAAGCAATAAAGATAATTTCATTATGATATAGTCACGCCCCTCCTTAAAAACCATAAAGTGTTAAAACAAGCACTTACAGGATCCACCATGTTGTGGTCTGCTTGTTGTCATCTGCACCAGCAGAAGATTCCCATGTGTGGCTTCTGGGCCAGAAAAACACTTGGTGGGGCACAGCAATGGGCTTTTACGGCACCTACCCCAGAACAGCAGCCAAGGCAGGACCCGGACTCTCCCTTCCCACAGGGGCACATTTACTAATGATGTTCAGAATGACACGCTCAGACAAGGCCCTCAGGAAGGGATCTATAGTATGGCAAGGCCCCTGGGAAGCAGGAACACATAGGAGCTGAGCTGAGCCAGCTGCAGGCCAAAGGCCTCCTGTCCTCCCCGTACATCAACAAAGTAACAGTGCCTCAGCCTGTCTCAGAGTGCCAGACAAAGCCACCACTCTTCCCTCAGATTAAGGGCCTTTATCTCTTATCTTCTTTTTTTTTCCTGCAAAGTTTATTTACACAGGAATGGATGAGGAACATTACCATTTATCTATCAATCTATCTATGTTTGTTCTATATGTGTATATATGTGTATAAAACATATATACACACATATTTACACATGTTATTTTTCTTCCTCATTAAGCTCATGATGATGACTGGCATAGGCATAATCAGTGCCACATGACATTAATGAAAACAGAATACCTTAGAAACTGCCCCATCACTGACAAGATGGCCTGAGGCGAAACAGTGATTTGCCAAGGACAAATAGCCAGTGAACCACAGAGCTGTTAACTCAGGCCTTTCAATCCTAGTCAAGGGTTCCAGCTTCTGTCCTCTTTAAGAATGCTCTGGATCAGAGGAAGCCCCGAAGATGTGGGGCCCTGGGGTGGATGGCTTATGCAGAGTATGCAGGGCTTTTCTGCACATGCTCTGATTCAGCCCCTGGAAAAGCTCCAGGGGTGCTCACTACGAAGCCTTCCACACCCTTCCATGCCAATGCCTATTTTGTGCCCAGGTTCCTAGGTATAAAGGAGTGGAATCAGGCTCCCCAGCTCCCATCCAGGAGTCTGTGTCCATGTGTGTCCTCTGTCCAGAGCAGTCCTGGTATCAAAGTCTGCCCCACCTGACCCATTCTTTCCCAGCCAGCCATCATCTCCTACAGGAGGAATTTCCAGTTCTCTCAGGCAATGGGGAGGCTTCCTCTCAGTCACCCTGTCACCCAGCACGCTAGGCAACACCTTTCCTTATCACCTTTAGCTGTCCCCCTTTGTTCCTGAGAGAAGAGAGGGCCTCTGGTATTTCTCTCAGCATACTGAGTGCTTCATGACGTGTGGAAACTATCACAGAGATGCTCTTTATGTCCTCTAAAGGGAAGTGGCAGCTGATGGTAAAGCTACCATTTACTGAACTCCTATCCCAGACCCCATGAAGCCGTTCACCTGAAGACCACCTCGTCTGCTTTTATAGTTGAAGAAACCTGGGGAGTCAGTGAGACTTGTCCAAAGCCCCCGGCCACAGGGCTTGGGTTGGGTGCAGAACTGTGTGGTCCCAGTATTCACAAACAACACTGCCTCATGCTTCTCTCCATCTGAGGCTCCTTTTCCAGACTATAGCATAGAATGCAGTTTCATAAGGCACTTAAAACACTGACTTTATTTTAAATTATGTGTGTCTGTGTAGCTCTGTGTATGGGTAGGCGCTCATGTGTACAGATGTCTGCAGAGGCAGGGAGCTAGAGTTACAGGTGGTTGGGAGTCACCTGACGTGGGTGTTGGGAACTGAGGTCTGGAAGAGCAGTATACACTCTTAACCACTGAGCCGTCTCTTTCGCCCAGGCATTTGTGAATAAATGCTTTGCCAACCCAATACACACCCTTCTGTGGTATTTGTTGGAAAAGCCTAATTTCTTCTACTAGAATGGGGAAACTTTGGTGCCGTTACTGTGATCCCAAGTTCTCTCACACAGTCTTGATATCCCCCTCTGCGGCTCGAATCATTGGCTGCGTCTGGACAGATGGGCATTTTGGGCCAAGTGTAACAGAGCAGGATCAGGGTGGTGCTCTTTTGCCACACCGTTCACACCTCTTCTACTTGAGGAAAGCAGAGGAAAGCGGAGAAAAGGAGCGAACCATGGGCAGATAATGTGGAAACCCAGCCATTCTGCCTGTGGTCAGAGTCAGCTCTGCTGCTCCCTGGAATTCCAGGGTAGAGAACTATAAAAACCCAGCCTTGGACCTCAGGCAACATTCTTTCTCTCCGTTTTCTTATTGCTGATGAGGGGCGCTGTAATACTCCTCCCTTGGTAGGCTCCTGAGGAGGACCTAAAGAAGCAACAGGTGACTGCGTCTGGCGCGGTCTCTTTGCACACAGCAGCAAGCCAATCAGTGCAGCCTGTCCCTCACCCTCCAGTTTGGGTCTTTGTCTCTGCCAGATGTTTAGTCTCCTGCAGTCTGTGCACCTCTGTCTTATGCACCTGTCACGGAACAAAGTCTCCTCCATGAGGCAGAGAGACAGGAGCTGGCTACCCCAAGCCCACGGAACCGCCCAGGTCCCTGCCTGCCCACAAGCCCCACCATGCAGCAGGCCACTCTGCCCCTGCAAGCTGCAAGCGGCCCAAGCACGCACAGTCCACCAAAAAAGAAAAGCAACAATCCATTAAAAGTTAGCAAAAGAGAGGAGCACTTACCGTTCGCTGCGACCCCCAGGCTGGTGGAGCCACTTTTAACTAAGAATGAATTAGGGACAAACTCTTCCTCAGAGTCTGAGTCCGGGGTTGGCTGGGCCACACCGTTGCCTAGCAACCGCCTCTGGCTCTCATTGGCCGGAGGGGAGGGGGGGCGGGGAGGGGGACTGCTCAATAGGGGTTGATGAAGCAGATGAACAATGCAAGGGAGCACCTGCGGGCCACAAAGACAAACACAGACAGAAAAAAAATAATGAAAATCGATTTCGAGGCACACGGGGAAAGGGGGGCAACAAAATAAAACACGCATCAACGGAGGAGGGGTCTCTGAACGCTACGATCCACTGCACGTGTGGCCTGGGCAGGGGCTGTCCCTGAGCACAGAAAGTTGGTGCGCGCTCCTTCTGAAGAGCAGGGAAGGCCCACAGGAGTGGGCCTAGCAAAGGCTACCTCGAGAACAGCAGGAGGGTCCTCGTTGTTTAGCCTTTCTTTGACAGAGGCCAGGAAGCTTGGAGGTGTCTACTGCTGACTGAGCCTTTTTACAGAACAAGAGGCTGCCCTCTACGAGCCACAGTGGCCTCTCGGTAAAATGAGCAGCCGGGGGCTGGGTAAAGGCTGAGACCCAGCCATTCTGTGATGTCACTGAACTGAAATGATGTTCTTATTAGTGAGATTTGAATCCAACTTGCCTGCAACAAGTCCCGGGCCTCGTAAAAAACGTAGTGAGAGCTGGAAAAAATGATCTAAGGCTTTCCTCCACCTTTAGTGGCTTACGATTTCAGTGCAGCAGTGTTTTAGTTTTCAGAGGATCTAACAATTTTATGACTCTTGAGTTCTGACATTCTTCTCAAGCTTCTTGAAATCAAGAGTTTTAGAAGCCTTACCCCTCTGTCCTCGGATCATAACGCAATGCCAGCCTCACACAAGGCACAGAAGAGGCATTTGCTGCATATTATTATGTCAGAGATCTGACAGATGAGCATCCTTACGTTCTGATAGTCGAAATGGTAACACCCTGTCACATTAGGACACTGGCGTTCTATGAGTTCCAAAAGGCAGCGACTCTGACTGAGTTTCTGTATTATAGGACTATTGCATAGTTCTAAGGTTACAGGTTTCCACAGCTCCAGGAGCAGCTTCCCAACTCTTCAGGAGGAGGAGGGGCAGCCTGGAACACCCACGGTTTCGTCTGTGGGGGACCTTTCCACACATGCAGTGCATCTTGTACAAGAGTAGACATAAGCACAAACACATACGAGTACACAGTACAACACAGGCGTCACCCGCCAGCAAGGGTGGCTGTTTTCTCACATCTTGACTGGCAGACAACTGTACGAGACAATCGTACGTGGCCAGCTCTGCAAAGGGACTTAACCTCGGGAAGCCCAGCCCAGATTGGTCATCATAACATTAGTAGGATCCTAAGACGCTCAGAACTTCTACTTCTGGGGACACATAACAGAACCCCCCTCCACCCACCTCAGTTCACAGCCACCAAATCCAGCAGTGCTTTACAGATTCTACCACGTTAATGTCAACCCCTGAGTTTAGCTACACAACAACACTTCATAGAATTGTGTGTCTGTTGGCTGGTCCATTTCAGAGCTTCAAGGACAATGGAGGGAGTGGGGATTAACGACCAAGATACATTCTTTGGGTAGCTTTTCATTCTAGGCTTTGGTTTCTTTATCCAAAAACTTTGGACTATAATTCAACTGTCCAACCAGTATCAATGAGCCTTCCCTGACACACTCAGCAGCCAGCATAAAAAGGGTGAGCATACCTTTCCCCGAACTGGCCTCATCTCCCCTATCCGATGCCTCTGTTATATTTCAAACATCTGCAAGTGCCTCCAACACTAAAATATACAGTACATCCTGTGGGCATGATTCACACTTAGAACGGGCTTCACAAGTTTAACAGAATTGAGGTTTACATCACTGCCTACCATTTTATTAGTTCTATGATTTGGGGGGAAATGACTTCCATTTGCCCATTTGAAAGCTGTCTACTCCCCATGCACTCTGATTTTTATGCAGTTGCTGTGAGCACTATAGATGATCTGTGTGAGTCTTCACTGCACAAGAGCCTAGGGTCAGCACTCACAAAATATTTAGAAAATTGAACAAAGCTATGACATCAAGACCCCTGTTCATGACCCTTTCCCCCTGCATCCCAGTTTTTGAACAACTTTCCTCTATGAGGCAGCATTTATTAAGCATTTATATACTCATTTCTTCATGTTTTTTTTTTTTTTTTTCCCAGTCTTCAATCAGAGCCTCTGATGAGCTGGGCCATATCATGTCAAGATGTTAAATTTCAGACCAAAACAAAGAAACAGACTATGTTGTTCCAAGGTGTTTATGGCAGCTGCCTTGGGAGGAGACTGTCAAGGTTCACCAACTACCCAGTTATGGAACTAAGTAAATTGTTCCATCTCAAACTTTAGGGCCCAGGTTCAAGTCCAATCCTATGCATCCCTCAAGGCTTCCTACCTCCCTCTCTTTTTCCTGTCTTGGTCATTCCTTGGGTTATAGAGTCTCTCAGAACACTCGTCACTGACTGAGTTTCCTAACAAAGAGTCAAATTTTAGTAGGTTTGGGAAGTGTTTGCGAGGTACAGCAATTGCTAGAATTGTGTTTGTCACCTTCTGGTCATTCATATCAGTTATCTCCAAGGTAGAAGAGGCTCACAGAATAATTTCCCAATAGTCAAGAAGATCGTAGGAAATATCTACTTTGTCAACTCACAGATTTCAAGTTTCTACATAGCCTGTGTTTTACGATGCACATGTCATAGCAACTGGAGTATGTGGATGGAAAGGCGTGAACCTTGGGCTTATTTCTTTATTTTACTAGAGCGGTGGATGTCTGAAAATGCACAGCAAACAATGCTTCATCCTACAGATACTGTCTACGGTTAGGCTGGAAGATGAGGAGCACAATGAGAGACCCTGCACTGATTAGCCAGTAGGAAGGTAGGGAAGAGGAAAGCCAGCGTGGGCTTTAAGCAAGGCAGAGGTGGGAAAAGCCAGACAGAATGCCAATCCTATGTAAGGGATGAAAGGCTGGGGGATCATTTCATTTTGGAAGTGAGAAAAATTGCAAGGAGCCATAGAAGATGACACGGGAGAGTTGGGATGTGGGGAGGGATGACCCTGGGAAACTCCCTGGGTCATCAGAAGAGTTTCCTAGTAACCCTTGAACATGAAGCCCTGTAACATGGAAGATGTTATGCAAAGAGTGCTGTGCTGATCTGACAGATATCACTCAAAAAGTGACAGCTGGTATACACATACAGAACATGACAAAGGCTGTCGATGTTGCCTCTTCTCTCCCTGCACCACTTTAATCACTCTACGTAGGTCGAGCAGCTTCCTCACTTCTAATGAACAGACATCAGGTACCCCTGCCCATAGAGCAAGTAAAATCCTACTGGGTCCTGAGCAGAGGAAGGGGCGCTGACACGACCTAAGAGACTGGAGCCGGAGGGTCGAGGGCTCGATTGCAGCAGCACCATGTCCTGCATCTTATGCCAGTGACCCGTGTTCGTGTCTCCTACTTGAACAGGCTTTCCTCCAGGCAGGGACCGGTGCACTGTTCTTCTCTGTGCTCTGGTCCAGCCCAGAGTCTCACATCAGCAACAAGTTGCAGAATGTGTTCCCCTGGTTACTTGCTTGATTCCATCTCATTCTTTTACACAGGGCTGAAAACATGCAAATCTAGAGTGACCACCTGGTCTGGCAGTGTGTGTGTGTGTGTGTGTGTGTGTCGGGGGGGATTTGTATCTGCTGTTCTGCACCGATCAGTCATGTCACGCCACTACTATAATGAGTCTTACTTGGATAGGGTATTATGTGGCTGTGCTATTGTAAAGCAATGGAGTACATATAGACTGAGTTCTACATCTGAGGAAGCAGTCTGTGGCCATGGCGGCAAGAGCTCTGGGCAGTGTCAACAAAGAGTCTTCTTTCCTGGCACTTCTCTTACCTCTCACTGGAACTAAAACCTCCTAAGGGTCTCTCCTGGCCCAACATTTCAAAAGATGGAAGCAGCGGCAGGCAGTATAAACTTCCTGGAGTTGTTCAGAAGATTAAAGCAGACAATGAAAAAGATGCAGGACAGAAATGATTTCAGTCGCAATAGGAAATCAGTGTCTTCCAGCACAGGAGAGGCTCCTAAGGCCCTTATAGAAGGTATGATTTTGGGTAAATATATTAGAAGAAAAAAAGAGGTTGGCTAAAAGTGGAAAAAATATCTTTGCACTGTCATCACTGTGTGAACAATTTTAAATTTGAGTATGCGTTTACATCTTTACTCTATGAGTAATGATATTCTGGGGAAACAGTCAGTGTTGAGGTCCTTGCCATCTAACGTGACAAAACCTGAATTTAAGTGCCAGAGCTCATGTGATGGAAGGG